>NC_089589.1:57872599-58218195 GCF_019320115.1 Miscanthus floridulus | reverse complement strand
TGCATCAGGGCATTGAGAAGCCAGAGCTGTAAGCGAGTCAGGCCCTCCCTGTATCCCAACCTGGGAAGCAGTGTCCTCCTGATAATGGCCTCTAGCACTCTCGCTGTAGGAGTCAAGTCACTGGGGTTCCTGCTCGACCCCTCACTAAAGGGCTCCTTGAAGCAATGTCGCACTAAATCTGTAGGAGGCACCAACCCTCCATGAGGACGCCTGGGAGGCTCCTGCTGTCCATAACAAACCTCATGCATCCTGACAGGCTGATCCTGTAGCCTCAGTATCTCTCTAGCCCTCCCACTCGTCACTCTGTAGTCTCTGCCTCTGAAAGCAAAGTGAATAAATCTGTGATGTGGATCGATGAAGAGTGAAGCATAAAACTGACGAACCCAAGATGGTACATATATTCCAGTCCGTCCAATCAAATCTGTCAACCCTGGCAAATATGATAAGTAAGGCTGAATGTGCTCTCCGGCTGCTGCCACAATAGACTCTATGCGGCAGACTCACTGAGATCTGAACACTGCCCCACTGTTGAGATAAGCATTGTAGAAATCTTCCTGCAGTGGCGTGTAGAAACCCTCAGCTGCTCTCTCATCCCTCCTCGGAGGAAACCAAACCTCAAACTCTACAAATTGCAGCTGCTGAACCTGTCTGGCCGTGGCGGCCCTCAAGTCGAGATGCACCACTGGAGGTGGACCCTATGGTCTAGGTGGTGGACGTGATCCCCTCCGTTGTGTCGGCGGCCTCGGCGAGACTAATACACGGGTCCGTCCAGAGCGGCGAAGCTGGGGTGCTAGCTCTATCCCCTCGGCCTCCTAGGTCTGCTGTGCCTACTTGCCCTCCTGAGTCTGCTGAACCGGCTCCTGCTCTGCTGACTGACCCTCCTCAATGGCAACCCGTCGTCCTACAAACGTGGCAGTCCCAGCTGGACTACCGTGATGACACTCAACCTCCTCAAGCGCAGCTCTCACTGCTGGTGAAACCGGCTAATCTGCAATGACAACTCCGCTGCGGGCACCGCCTCTCTCAGCACGCTCTGCGGCCTCTGCAACAGCTGCGGCTCTCACTGTCTCTACGTCGGGGTACTTGCGCTTCTTGGATGTCACCTGCTTGGTTGACTTGCCCTTCGATCCAGCAGGCTGGTGAGGTGGGGGCCTCTGATCATCATCACCTGGGCCACCACCGACATTCTTGGTGCGAGCCATCTGATCTGACAAGAGGGTGAACTGCCGCTGATGAAGATCAATAGACAAACTGACACTCCCGAGGCTTTGCCTCGATCCTTACTCGCGAGCTTGGCTCTGAGTTGACTGCCAACTGCCATAAGAACTACAACGGAACCGACTCGCTACACGATAGAATAGATGGATATACGAATAAATACAATATATCTAATAGATGCGAAAACCTAGGAAGCAAGCAATGTAGGTACGAAATTGAGACGATGGGCAAGCTACCTGACGATCCAGCGATCCGAGAAAAGGAAAGGTGTCACGCGGAGGAACCCTCGGAACCGGCAGGGGCTTGGGTTTTCAAAGCTCTGCGAAGAATTGGCCGTGGATCAGTGAAAATGACGAAATTCGGGTTGCTGTGCAAAAGATGGGTAACCTGATGAATCGGCAGAAAAAGGATCTTACCAAGGGTTAGGGCTAGATTGCATGAGCAGCAAGAAGACCGGAGGCGCCGGATTCACGGGCAAAACATCGGCTTGGTCGATCCGCGAGAGGCGCGCGGCAAGGTTCGGCAGCGGGCTGTGGTGGCGCGGAGGCGAGCGAGGCAAGGGAAGGCATGGTGAACGTTCGTGGCTGGGGCACGGAGCTCGGCTGCGGGCTCGACTGCGGTGGCGCAGCGTGCTGGGCAGCGGCGTTGGCGTGGGTGAGCAGCAGCGGCGACCTGGCGGCGGCACGGGCTAGGATGGGATTCGGCGGCGCGGGTTAGGTCAAAAAGAAAGAACTCGAAGGCAGCGGTTATATGAGGGTCCCAAACGCGACAGAGAAGGAAACAGAGAAAAGAGTCCTGAAGCCGCGCGAGATCCACTGACCGGACGCTCCGGTGGTAGCGACCGGACGCTACCACCCAGTGCCCGGTCGATTCCAGAGAGGTCCAAATCCTCTGGAATCGGGACCGGACGCATCCGGTGGTCCATGACCGGACGCAGGCAGGGTCCGGTCAATACAACCTATTCTTCCTTCGATCGACCAGACGCTGGATCCCCTCCTGACCAGACGCACAAACGCAGCGTCCGGTCACTCCTTCGGCAGCAGTTCACCTCCTGTGAACTGACCGGATGCTGGACAGCAGCGTCCAGTGCAGCGTCCGGTGCACTTTTTCCGGCAAATCTTCAACCTTCCTTCGCACTGCCTGTTCCCAATCAAGTCCCAACTTGACTAAGACTCAAATAAACACCAATTGGGACTGATATGAGTGACCTCTCTCAAACCCTCATATTTTTCAAAATATTTTGCCTTAGGCTATTATTCTTTTTAAGAAAATAGGCGATAAATGGGCAAATGGAACAAAACGACAACTCAACATTCATGCATATGCAATACTTGTAAGTAGATCTAGTTGCTTGTCAAGTTTGATCCAAGGTTAAGCTTCTTCACACGCTTTTCAGCGGTTATCTTAACCATGTTAGACAAGCCCTATATGCATTGCGACAGATTTAAACATGTTGTATATTACAATGAATGCAGGGGACAACACAAGCTCAATTTTTAGTAAAGTTGCTAAAATCAAGTACATTGAGCTCATTCCGCAATCTACAAAAAGTAGCCTCATCTAGCGGTTTAGTGAAGATATCCGCTAATTGATCTTCGGTTCTTACACCTAGTGAAATATCATTTTTAGCAACATGATCTCTTAGAAAGTGATGGCGGATATCTATGTGCTTGGTGCGAGAGTGTTGAACTGGATTATTTGCAAGTTTTACCGCACTTTCATTGTCGCATAAAAGAGGTACCTTTTCTAGAACTACACCGTAGTCTAGCAAAGTTTGTTTCATGTATAGTATTTGTGCACAACAAGCACCCGCGGCAATGTATTCCGCTTCGGCGGTGGACAAAGCCACACTATTTTGTTTCTTGGAGGACCAAGACACAAGTGATCTACCAAGCAAATGGCACCCTCCGGATGTGCTCTTTCTATCAACTTTGCAACTGGCATAATCCGAATCGGAATAGCCAACTAATTCAAAAATAGCTCCTTTGGGATACCAAAGGCCAATGCTTGGTGTGTGCTTAAGATACCTAAGGATTCTTTTTACGGCAATTAAATGTGTTTCCTTAGGACTAGCTTGAAATCTAGCACACATACATACACTAAACATGATGTCGGGCCTAGATGTGGTTAAATACAACAAGCTACCAATCATAGAACGGTAGAGAGTATGATCAACCGGGTTACCTCCCTCATCTAGGTCGAGATGTCCATTAGTAGGCATTGGGGTCTTGATTGGCTTACATTCATCCATCTTGAATCTCTTGAGAAGATCTTTAGTGTATTTCTCTTGAGAGATGAAGATGCCTTCTTTCATTTGCTTGACTTGAAAACCAAGAAAGAATGTAAGCTCACCAATCATGGACATCTCGAACTCCTTTAACATCAATTCACCAAATTCTTTGCATGAGTCTTCATTTGATGATCCAAAGATGATATCATCAACATATACTTGACAAATGAAGATATGCCCATTAAGCTTCTTGGTGAATAGTGTGGTGTCAACCTTCCCAATGGTGAGCCCTTCTCAATGAGGAAGTCCCGAAGGCGCTCATACCAAGCTCTTGGGGCTTGCTTAAGCCCATATAGTGTCTTGGACAACCTATAAACATGATTAGGATATCTAGGGTCTTCAAACCCGGGAGGTTGATCAACATAGACTAGTTCATTAATAAAGCCATTTAAAAATGCATTTTTCACATCCATTTGATATAGTTTCATTTCATGATGTGATGCATATGCAAGTAGGATACGAATGGCTTCTAATCTTGCAACCGGTGCAAAGGTCTCTCCAAAATCCAAGCCTTCAACTTGAGAGAACCCCTTTGCAACTAGTCTTGCCTTGTTCCTCACAACAACACCTTGATCATCTTGCTTATTGCGGAACACCCACTTTGTTCCAATGACTCTTGCACCTTTTGGTCGCTCTTCAAGAGTCCAAACTTCATTGCGAGTGAAGTTGTTCAACTCTTCATGCATGGCATTGATCCAATCCGGATCTTTAAGAGCTTCTTCTACCTTGGTAGGCTCATAGCAAGAGACAAAAGAGTGATGAGCAATAAATGAAGTAAGTTTTTGAGATCGAGTCATTACACCCTTTGATGGACTCCCTGTGATGAGATCTTGTGGATGATCTTGTAGGAGAGGTGTATTTCTTCTATTAACCACTTGAGGAGGAGGTTGTGGAGCATCAATATCTTATGCTTGTACTACCATTTGCTCATGGGAGATATGAGTATCTTCATTTTCTACTCTCCCATCTTTTTTACCATCTTGTGGTACATTTGATGAAGAAGGTTGGTTAATGACTTGTACATCATCTTCATCATCTTTTGGCTTGATGTCTCCCACCGGAATATTCTTCATAGCCTCTCTCAACGGTTCATCACCTACATCATCAAGATTCTCATGTGCTCCTTGGGAGCCGTTAGATTCATCAAATTCCACATCATATGTTTCTTCAACCAAGCCGGTGGCATGATTAAATACTCTATATGCTTTGGACTTCAATGAGTAACCAACAAGAAAACCTATATCACAACGTCTTTGAAACTTCCCTAGGTGTTGCTGCTTCTTGTAGATATAGCATTTGCAACCAAACACCCTAAAGAATGAGACGTCCGGCTTCTTCCCATTGAGCAACTCATAAGGTGTCTTGCCAAGGAACTTTTGAAGGAATAGGCGATTGGATGCATAACATGCGGTGTTGATTGCTTCCGCCCATAGAGCTTCGGGGGTGTTGTACTCATTTAGCATTGTCCTTACAAGAGTGATCAAAGTCCGATTCTTCCTCTCAACTACACCATTTTATTGAGGAGTATAAGTTGCGGAGACTTCATGTTTGATTCCAACTTCATCACAATAAGCTTCTATGTTTGTGTTGTCAAACTCTTTGCCATTGTCACTTCTTATCTTCTTGAGCTTCACTTCAAATTTATTTTGAGCTCTTGGCAAACTTCTTGAAGCAAGATGCAACTTTGGATTTGTCATGAAGGAAGAACACCCATGTATACCTTGAATAGTCATCCACAATCACAAGACAATAGAGATTTTCTCCCAAACTTTTATATGTTGTTGGTCCAAATAAATCCATGTGTAGGAGTTCTAGCACTCTTGTGGTTGACATGAAAGCTTTGGTTGGATGAGTGTTTGCAACTTGCTTGCCGGCTTGACATGCACTACAAAGCTTGTCCTTCTCAAACTTCACATCCTTCAACCCTCTCACCAAATCATTCTTCATAAGCTTCTTGAGTGAGCTCATCCCAACATGAGCAAGTCTTCTATGCCATAGCCACCCAAGTGTTGTTTTGGTGAATAGGTAAGTCTTCAAGTTGGCATCTTCGGAGGTGAAGTCAACTAGATATAAGTTGTTGTATCTAAATCCATTGAATATCACTTGATTGTCATCTACCTTGGATACAACAACCTCCTTCTCGGTGAATAAGCATTGAAAGCCAAGATCACACAATTGCCCAACGGATAGCAAGTTGAAGCTCAATGAAGCAACATAGAGCACATTGGAGATGGAATGATCATTTGATATTGCCACTTTGCCCAATCCTTTAACCTTGCCCTTTGAATTATCTCCAAATGTTATTTTCTCTTGTCCATCTACCTCTTCATCTAGTGAGGTGAACATACAAGGATCACCAGTCATATGTTGAGTGCAACCACTATCAATAACCCAATGACTTCCACCGGTCTTGTAGTTCACCTACACACAAGAGATTCAAGCTTTAGGGATCCAAACTTGTTGAGGGCCCTTCACCTTCTCAACAAGTGACTTAGCCACCCAAATCTTCTTAGGCCTACTCTTGTTGGGGGGTCCTAAGAACATAACTTTCATCTTTCCACTGGAATCTTTTCTAAGCATGTAGTGAGCATTGAAAGCAAAGGGTCTAGCATGCTTGGGCAAGGGTTGTGGTGGTGGAGTTTGACACTCATGAGCAAAGTGGCCTTCTTGTCCACACTCAAAACATCTCTTTGGCTTTGGCTTTGGCTTTGGCTTTGATAGTTGGTGTTGAGCTTGGGCCTTCATCTTCTCTACACTTGCCATATATCCAATGCCACTTCTATCCATCTTCATGACGGTATTCATGAGTAGCTCACTTTGGAGATGCTTGCCTCTAGCAAACTTGCTCAATCCCACCTTAAGACGCTCTTTCTCCATCTTGAGCTTCTTGTTCTCTTCCTTGAGAATATCATTGTTCTTCTCTTCATTGAGTTTCTTGTTTTCTTCTTTGAGCTTCTCATTCTCAAGGATCAACTCTTTGTCATGATCAAGAGTTTCTAGCACAATGGTGTTGTGACTTTTCATCTCTTTAAGATCTTTCATGAGCTTCTCATTGTCACTCTTGAGCTTGACATACTCATCATAGTCATTGCACTCAACCACTTGCTTGCCTTTGCTACTAGATCCATGCTCAATGCTTTCATCAATTAAATCATCACATGAAGTAGCTATATCAATCTTGACAATATGGTTAGTAGCATCATGTGGCTCATTTGGTAAAAATTCTTGAGCAATAACAAGAGTATCATGATTAATCTTAAGAGTAGTGTATTCATCTTTTAGCTTGTTGTGGCTAGTGATGAGTTCATTGTGCACCCACTCAAGTTTATCATGTTTATCTTTGAGCTCTTTCTTGGAGGATTTGAGCTCCTTGAGTTTGGATGATATAGCATCATTAGTTTCTCGAAGCTCATCATTAGCCTTTTCCAATGTATCACACTTAGCTAAGAGTGAATCATTTTTAGCATCAAGCTTTTCATTTGTAGCTCTACTCTTTCTAATGATCTTAGTGTATTTTCTTAATATTTTGACAAGATCATCATGTGTAGGTGAGTCATCATCATCGCTATCGCTATCATCATCACTAGCATGTTCATCATCACTACTATCATCACTCTTAGTTACCTTGCGTTCACCTTTGGCCATAAGGCATAGGTGTGTAGAGGATGATGACAATGATGGCGGTGAAGATGCAAGATCAATAGCAATGGCGGCCACCTTTTCATCGTCACTATCATCATCGGATGATCCACTTGATGAATCAATGTCCGTGAGCCAATCACCGACAATGTAGGCCTTTCCACCTTTCTTCTTCTTGTAGAAGTCCCTCTTTTTGCCATCTCTCTTCTTGTATGGCTTGTTCTTTTTCTTCTCATCTTCATCTTCATTGCTTGAGTCATCTTTCTTGCCCTTGTTCTTGTTCTTGAACTTGTCTTTCTTGGGCTTTGTACATTGATGAGCTAGATGGCCAAGTTTGCCAGAATTGTAGCAATCCATCTCGGAGATTGGCTTTCTTCTTGAGCTAGTGAAGAACTTCTTCTTCTTTCCGTCAAACTTGATGCCACTCTTGTTTAGTCTTTTTAGCATCTTGGCGGTCTTCTTCACCATGAGAGCAAGGCTTTCTTCATCATCTTCATCACTTGAGCTCTCATACTCAAGTCTTGCTTTGCCCTTATCTTGGCTAGCTTTGAATGCTAAGTTCTTCTCTTTCTTCTTTGTAGAGGATGAGCCATCTTGTGGGGTGATGTGCATGTACATCTCATGAGCATTGATCTTTCCCAAGATTTGTGTCGGTGTAGCGGTGGAAAGATCACCTTGGTGTAGCACGGTCACAATATGGCCATATTTGTCAATGGGGAGGACACTCAAGATCTTTCTCACAACGTCGGATGGCGACATTTGAGTAAGTCCAAGCCCATTGACTTCCTCTACAAGAACATTCAAACGTGAATACATCTCATTAGCACATTCTTTGGGAAGCATCTCAAATGAATTTAGCTTTTTAATCACAAGATGATAGCGTTCCTCACGCTCACTCTTAGTTCCCTCATGGAGCGCACAAACGTCCGACCATAGTGCATGGACGTCTTTGTGGTTCCTTACGCGGTTGAACATATCTTTGCAAAGACCTCTAAAGATGGTGTTGCGAGCCTTTGCATTCCATTTTTCATAGTTCACTTCATCGCCTTGAAGTTGTGCGGGATTCTTAGGTGTTGGGAACCCTTGAGAGGCGGCTCTAAGTATTCCAACGTCTAGAGCTTCTAGGTATGCCTCCATGCGAATTTTTCAATATGGAAAATCATCCCCCTCGAAGATAGGAGGAGGTCCATCCCTGTGAGACATCTTACTCTAAGCGGTTAGGCTTAAAACGTGAGCACGAGGCTCTGATACCAATTGAAAGGATCAAGATGCCCAAGAGGGGGGGTGAATTGGGCTAATTCTAAAATTCCTTGCAATAATCAAATCCTACGGATAGCCCAATTAACCCCTTGTGCCTAGAAAAGTGTTTCTATCAAATTAACGCACAAAAGACTTGCAACCTATGTTCCAAGCTTACTCTAGCATGGCAATTCTATGAATGTAAAGACAAGTATTGAATTGCTCAAAGTAAATACTTAAAGTAAATGCTCAAAGTAAATGGAGAGAGGAACGCGGCGATGTTTTGCCGAGGTATCGGAGAGTCGCCACTCCCCACTAGTCCTCGTTGGAGCACCCGCGCGAGGGTGTAGCTCCCCCTTGATCCGCGCAAGGATCAAGTGCTCTCTACAGGTTGATTCTTCGACACTCCGTCGCGGCGAATCACCCAAAGCCGCTCACAACTTGAGTTGGGTCACCCACAAGCTCCATCGGGTGAACACCAAGCTCCCAATCACCACCAAGCCGTCTAGGTGATGGCGATCACTAAGAGTAACAAGCATGAACTCTCACTAGACCACTCGAAGCCTAATGAGAAGATGGATGCACACTTGTCTACTCTTGATTCACTAATGAGGTTTCACTCTTGGATTCTCAAATCACAAACACCTCACTAGGACCTTGCTCTTCTTGGCACTCACAAACGTGTTTCTCAGCTGTTTGAATGAGCAAAAGTGACTCCACACACGAGTGGAGCTTCAATTTATAAGACAGCCTGAAAAACGAACCGTTATGAGCTTCTGCGGGGAGACCGGACGCTCCGGTCATGCTGACCGGACGCTCCGGTCAGTTCAACCCGCGCAATAGTTTTTAAGTGATGATCGGACGATGTTAGGGTCCGATCAGTAATGACCGGACGCGTCCGGTCGCTCTTGGATGCTTACTGTACTCGACCGGACGCTGGATACTCAGGGTCCGGTCAGTATTGACCGGACGCGTCCGGTCACACTTTCTCAAGTCTGGACTCTTACTGGAGTCGACCGGACGCTGGCCCTCAGCGTCCGGTCACATTGACCTTCCAGCGTCCGGTTACACCAGACTTGTTCTCCTCGGTCAAATGAACTGACCGGACCCTGCGGCCAGCGTCCGGTCGCACTAGAGCCAGCGTCCGGTTAGTATTTGACCCTCCATTCACTTTCAACTCTCGATCATTTGTGAATGAAGTTTGCTCCATGGGATCAAAAGGCTTCGTAGGAGCTACCTAGAGCTAGTTTTAACAAGTGTACACCACACCTAACTCACTAGACTCAACTAGGTCAAGCTACCCGTCCATACCCCCCTTAATAGTACGGCCAAAGGAAAAATAAAGTCCTAAACTACTCTAAGTGTCTCTCCAACTCCAATCGACACTTAGAACTAGTCATCCTTAACCTTGTCGTCCATCCTTTAAAACCAGAAACGATTTCCAACGAGGGGGCATGACAACTTTGATTGCCCAATCGATCTTCATTACCATGACCTAACTTAATTGCCTCTGCAAAACACACGTTAGTCATAGTAATCTCGTATTGTCATTAATCACCGAAACCCAACTAGGGGCCTAGATGCTTTCACACTCAATACCATGAATATCATTTTTTGAATCATTAAATTCCATTATTCGATGCACGTGCAGTTCAAATTTGCATTTTCCAAAAAAAAATCAATTAAATGAAATAAATTAAATAAATATAGTAAACAGTTCGAGAAATGTACCAAATTTTGACATGGAGTACCAAGTACTGTAAGATGACTACAGAAAAAGTTTGGAGGTCAAAATACAAAAAAATTGGTTTGCCGAGTGTCATCTTTTGACACTCGGCAAATATGATATTTGCCGAGTGCCGGATGGTAGGCACTCGGCCTTTGCCGAGTGCCAGATGGTAGGCACTCGGCAAAGTGTTCCCTTTGCCGAGTGTTTGTGAGGACACTCGGCAAAGAGCGTGCTAATTTTTTAAAAAAATGTTTGCCGAGTGCCTCTCCGCCCGGCACTCGGCAAAGTGGTAATTTTGTTTTTTTTAAATATGGAGTGTGGTTTAGGGTTTAGATTTTTTTAAAAAAGGAAAAAATCTTTGCCGAGTGCCCCGATCTGGCACTCGGCAAACCGGCAGCCCTAGTCCTTTGCCGAGTGTCAGGGTCTGGCACTCGGCAAAGAAGTGGTTTGCCGAGTGCCTACCCGCTGACACTCGGCAAACCTGGACGGCAGGCGGCGGTCGTTACCTGACGCCGTTTTTTGCCGAGCGCCAAAGTTTGCCGAGTGCCTGACACTCGACAAAAAGGGCATTTGCCGAGTGTCTGTCTTTGCCGAGTGCCTGACACTCGGCAAAGCCTTCTTTGCCGAGTGTATATCTTTGCCGAGTGCGGCACTCGGCAAAATAGCTCTTTGCCGAGTACCTGATTTTTAGCCCTCGGCAAAGAAAGTTGCACTCGGCAAAGACCCTGTTTCCCGTAGTGTGTCCATGCCACTGCAACCAGAGAGACTCTCAATGTAAACATATATATTCTTTTGCAATTGCATTTCAACTTGTCATCCATGAGAGGGGACAGAAAGAATTACATCGTGCTTGTTGTATTTTTACCCACGTGAATTGCACGTGCTAGCTAGCTAGACCTTCTTTGCTAACTATACCAAGAAATTGCACACTGACAGGACCATAGATCTTCAGAAACAAAGAAAACTAAAGGATCATCCTCAGAACATTCTTAACCATGTTTATGCTCTCTAGAGTACCTCATTGACCTATCACCTATATGGTGGTTCTGGGAAGAAGATTCATTAATCGATGGATTCTAGCAGTATTTCACACCTCTAAAAACCAAAGGATGTGAAGGTGCATCTTCCAGTGGGGCCTGGCCCCCGGGATTAGCAGTTCCAGACAGGTTGGTCCCAGAGATTGCCCTGGGCCCACTCGTCATTGTCCGCCATACTGCCCTCCCATACAGGTGGGGCCATGAGCATGGCCTCGGCCAGCTCAGCCCACATCTTGGGCGACTGATCTGCCGCCAGCTCGTCGTCGGCTCCAAGTCCAAGCAAGGCGTCCCACGCCACGTCGTCGTCGCCGGCCAGCTGCGGCTCCGGGCTGCTGCCGGTGTCACTGCCGCCGTAGCAGCAGCCGGCCTCGCCGGCGCCGGCCTGCATCTGCATTACGACGAGGTCGGGCCTGAACCGGACCTGGGCCGCGGCCTCGAGCGCGGCGGCGCGGACGTCGTCGGGTTCGGCCGTGGCCGGGCGGCGGAAGCGGTGGACGAGCTCCGGGAAGTTGAGCCGCGCCTCGCGGCCGCGCAGGCGCAGCGCGGCCACGTCGTGCGCCACCGCGGCCATCTCCGGCGACTCGAAACTGCCCAGCCAGATGCGCGTCTTCTTGCCGGGCTCTCTGATCTCCGACACCCACTTCCCCCACTTCCTCTTCCTCACGCCACGGTACTGTCCTCCGGCCACCTCCCCGGCCGCGAAGCCGGCAGCGTTATCGAGCACAACCTCCATTTTAGGGATGAGCTGATGAAGTTACAGTGACCAAACTAGCGGCAACGCGCAAGCAAGCTAGCTAGCTTGAGCTCTGTGTTGACAAATAAATGTAGACTATGGATCGATGCGATGTTGCAGTGAGATGAAATGTTTGTTCGTGCTGGGAGTGGGAGGTGCATGCGTGCATGTATATATAGGGACTTAGGGAGGGAGACGAGGAGAGGGGGAGCTGAGTGAGGTGTGAAGTGAAGATGGCATGGGTGCATGCATATGGGGAGGAGGAGGACAAGCGAGGTGATGTTCGACCTGGGTGGAGACAGCTGGAGCCTAATACGTGTCCTTTTCCAGGATTTCTTTTTGTTCACATATATGTTTTTTTTTATTTATTGGATACAAAAACATCAGAGGGGAAGATTGTGCTGGTGCATTATCCACCGCCACAAGGATATCAGTCATCAGAGATGTTGGTTCGCTTTAGTGCGGGGGAGCTGAGGGAGCTTCCTGGATACTGCAAGGGCTTTTGGTTTTGGAGGTCAGCTTGGACGATGTAGCAGTGTACTTGTCGTCTTCATTATTTGTGGCAACCTGGATTTTATATATTTGGAGCTGTGGCAGTTGGGTTTTATGTCTCTCGCTAACTAAATTATTAGTGCTAACACGTTTACATTTTTATTTGTAGATCGAAATAGTTATGTGCGGGTAGTAAAAATTGTATCATAGCAGCTAGCATGTGTCTAAATGATGTTGGGCTATGCTAAAATACTCTAATTACTCCATAGGAGGTAAGATGTCAGATAAATCCGAACCTTTGAATTTTGGGAGAGATAATATATACTAATAACAAAGTGAAGGTAAAAGGAGAAATAACGCGAACCGGTTAGTTGGGTTCCTTGTGCTGAACCTACCCATTCAGGTTCAAGTCCTCGACTTGACACGGGTACTCGTATTTTCCTGGATTTGTTTTAGGTTTTAACAACGCTATGCTTTCAGTGGTAGGCGACCTGTGGTGACTTCGTGAATCTCGAGATCTGCCGCTTCAGTCTTTCAGAGGTGCTCATAGGGGTAGGGTATGCATACGTGTATTCATAGGGGTGAGTGTGTTTGCGTATTGTGGATGTCTACGCTGTAATGTGTAATTCTAAAAATAAAAAAATAACCAATTGCCCTAAAATAACAGGCTCCAGAGTGGAAAAAATTATTCCAGCCGCACGTGTGTTCATAGGGGTGAGTGTGCTTGCGTATTGTGGATGTCTACGTTGTAATATGTAATTCTAAAAAGAAAAAAGAAATAACCAGTTACCCTAAAATAAACAGGCTCCAGAGTGGAAAAATTTATTCCAAGTTTTAACAACGCTATGCTTTCAGTGGTAGGTGACCTGTGGTGACTTCGTGAATCTCGAGATCTGCCGGCTCAGTCCTTCATAGGTGCTCATAGGGGTAGGGTATGCGTACGTGTGTTCATATGGGTGAGTGTGCTTGCATGTTATGGGTGTCTACGTTGTAATGTGTAATTCTAAAAAGAAAAAAATAGCCAGTTACCCTAAAATAATAGGCTCCAGAGAAAAAAAAAGAGAAATAACGAGTTACCCTAAAATAAGAGGCTCCAGAGCGATTTTTTTTTGTAAATCTCGAGATCTGCTGGCTCAGTCATTCGGAGGTGCTCATAGAGATCCTTCAGGGTGCTCATAGAGGTAGGGTATGCGTACGTATGTTCATAGGGGTAAGTGTGTTTGCGTGTTGTGGGTGTACTATATAATTCTAAAAAAATAGAAGAAATAACCCATTACCCTAAAATAACAGGCTACAGAGTGAAAAAAAACACTAAAATAACAGGCTCTAGAGTGAAAAAAAGAGAAATAAAGAGTTACCCTTAAATAATAGTCTCCAGAGTGAAAAAAAAAAGAAGCTACTCCTTCCTCCGTCCCTAAGAATACCAAACATGACAGGTTAGAGCATGTTTGACTTCCTATTAAAACAGATACACAGTTGAATCTAAACATCAAATTTCATTCGTTTCATAATCGCTAAAAGGTCGTGGATATATACAAACATGCATGTTTGATTTTTATATGGAGATAAACAGTCTTGCAAAAAATATGGAGATAAACAGTTCAAAAATTTGTGATCTATAACACGTTTGATTTTTTATGAGGAGATAAACATGTTTTTTCCATATAAAAAAGGTTACAAAGAAATCATGTTTTATTTTTTTCACATTACAGAATAAACATGTTAGAAGAAAGACACTTTATATATCATCAATCCACATGTCACGTTACAACAAATAGGAAAGTTAGATCATTCATATTTATTAGATGTAACAGGAAGACATTTTCTCTATTATTTATTCTATATTTCGTTCTCCTGTTATCTCCTAGGAGGTAATATATGACGATTGTCATCTACTAGGTCCATAATCACTCCAGAGTACCTAAATGCCCCATTAGTCATCCATGGATTTGAAATGCGATAAGGAGAGAGTCATAATTGATGGTTGCTCCCTATTCCTCTTTCCACTTCTTAAGTGTTTCTAAGCTAGCACCCAAGTGTCTCTTATGTTTAGAACCAATTTTTCTAGACGCCTTAGCTTCTTCACCATCTAGAATATCCCTAATGCGAGCTTATTTGAGCGATCGATAGCTCCACCTCCACAGCACATGCCCACTCAGCCACAAAAGGCTATGTATCGGCAAAGCACACGCCTTGCCTATTAGTTTAGAGCTCTAACGAGACCCTAGCCTACTTGTGGCAGCCACACCTACCCGCTTCTCCCACCAACGTGTACATCCGCTGTAGTTGTTTTCCCCTCCCTAGAACCACCCATATGTGGCCCGTATCCATCTCCTGCCATGCATCTCCACTCACCACCAACGTCGATCGACCTTATTATTGTGGCCTTGCATCTGAGGTACTGTTTGATACAACTTCACTCCTTGACTTTCTAATGGAGCGATTCATGTAGGGGACTAGGTGTGAAGTGATTCTAGTGCGGGTTGAGTAGGGAAGATCGAGGATCAAGTTTTTAAGCTCCTAGCTCCTAGAGTAAATATAGAAGTGATTCTTGTTTGATCCTCACCAAATTATTTGTGGATTTTTGTTGTCTGGCTAAGTAGCAGTGATAGTCATGGAGAAGCTCCTCCAATGAACGCTCCCAATTGACTCATAATACCACAACCTCTTCCCAATTTAAAATACTAACCTCAATCCTCCAACCCTAACTCATTGTCTCAAGAAATGAGGTGCAAAGGAAGAATAAAACATTCAGTTGGGTGTTATCTCTTGCCCTCCCTTTAAATTAAAGTAAACTCTCAACATCAATGTACAAACTTTACTTAGTATGAACTCAAAGTAGCTTTACACCTTTCAACCCAAAATCGACTTTATAAACTTAAAAATATAGAACTTTTACATACAAAAACCAGCCGACAACAGTGGCAACTAGTGAAGGTTTTTTATCACTAATATATTTCCAACTTTTTGACAATTATCAATACTATATATCAGGTATAGTATAAAACTTTTAGTTGCTACCAACAATTGACATGTATTGAAATATTTTTCTTATTATTGCCTTACCGGTGATATATTGTCCTACTTCCCTAATGGCCACTATCAAATAATTTTCAGAACCGACCGATAGAGTTAACACATGTTGTCAGTAGCACAACTTATAGGCGTAGAAGGTGAGTGTACGCCTATGTTTAAGAGCGTCTGCGTCTGTACTGTGTAATTCGCATAAATATCTTCTCCTTTTTCATAATTAATAATTAATAATAATCTATAGTAGTAGGCTCTTGCACTCCTGCTTCTTCAAAAAGGGGAAAAAAGATTTTTGTGTATTCGATAAAGTATGGAGTTCTTTTAGTTGCACTAGTTTTTCTTCATACACGATATCATTAATAAGAACAAAAGATATTTACAAATGAACAAAATACTGTATCAAGGTAATAGTATTTGGAACACATATATAAACATAAACGACTGTACCTGTTGAATCGAATAGCTCTCCATCAAACGAGGACGACGCCAATACTTAATTAATATAATTGGACTTTGCAGGACAATGTGACATTTTGACTCCAATCACGCGCACCGAAAAGCAGCAACTTTGCTAGTCCAAACAAGTCTTGTGGCACTTTCAACACAGCTGTAAATACAGTAGTGTCTGCAATTAAAAAACTTGATATGGTTTCACTTACCAAACAACACCTGTCATCAAGCTAATAGCCCTCCACATCACCCACCACCGCGATGTCACCATCCTGTCACATGTTTGTATTTTCAGCTGCTGTTGCGATTTGACGTACACGCAAACACAGGGTCAATCTTCACCGGATTCTCAGGTGTGGAACTACAAGAGTACCGAAAATTTGCACATTGTCATATATAGGATCTAGTTTAAAATCTATTGGATATATAACGCCCTATTCGTTTGGGCTTGTTTGGCTGATAAGCCATGGCTGAAAGTACTGTTGGTTGATTTGGTGTGAGAGAAAAATATTGTTCGATGGCTGAAAAATACGGCTTATAAGCGAAACAAGCCCAAGCGAACACGGCGATAGCTAGCACGTGTTGAACCTACTAGGATCTATGTAAGAACCAGATATCGAGTACTTGTGTGGGTCATACATCTTGAGGATCCGTTTTTCAAACTGATGTTTTTTATCTCGCTAGTTAATTTGTTGAGAGTTTAAGTTTCATATCAAGGATTGCAAGCTTTTAAGTACTATATCTAGTTACATATATAGAGAAACAGTGTTGAACTTGAGACCTAGAGAATGGTAGGGTGTCACCGTCACGTCGGAGCCACACACACGGTGTTGGTGCTGTAGAGCCTGTGAAGGCGACACGTGGCCACAGGTTTGACTGAAACATTTTTCTCGTCCGTACGCGGTACGCCTCCAACCGCGTTGTGGGCCATGGCCAGCGACTTGAGCATTTTAGGCCCAGCGCAATGTTCAGTGAACATGACGATCTGGTCATCTGGACAGTAAAATATAGATCTATGCTTAACCCGATTTATTTATTTGAGTTACTTTTATATATGACTAAAACTAGCGGTGTTTAACGGAGGGAGCACATTACATAAAAAGTTATCTAAAAAGTTACATAAAAAGTTATCTAAAAGACAAAATATGTTATAATTTAGAACGGAGGGGTACATTACATAAAAAGTTATCTAAAATCTCATTTTATATATAAGGGACAATTTAATTAAGGTTGATATAAAGTTTTCCTCAAAAAAGGTTGATATAAAGTACAATGCACTATTTTCTAATACGCATCGACATATAGCGGCTGTGGTTTCAATTGAAAAAAAAGGAAATAGTCACCTAATGTTCCTATTAAGACTCTCTAATAAGGATTATGGAGCCACTGAAAACAGTGCAGGCATTGAGGCATGTGTCTAAGGTCTTGTTTCTAAAACACCTAGAGCGCGACATTTTGCTGGCATAAGCCCCACAAATCTAGAAGGGCAGCAAAGGAGTCGATCTTGTGGGCACACACGTAGGGCCTGATAATGTCGATTGCATATATAATAAATATATAGCCTGTATGCTGCTGTTTTCTATGCCCAATAATTGATATATATACAGTATATTCATTTATTAATGATGAACCACTGAGCACACTGAAGATGGAATCATGGAAATCTCCGGATGCTGCAGGACTGTGGAAGTAGTAGAAAACACAAACATTAACTGAGATCGAGGACTTCCGGAACAGTTCCATGTAGCACACGAATCCTTTGCAATTTCGGGATAATTATCAAAGGTACAACCATAATTCTGGATCTAAAAAGCTTCTTTGTTAAGCTATTGTGACAAGCACACTCAACATTTTGCAAAAAAAAAAAGTGCGATAATCCTCCAATTCATCACGCTAAATCAACTTGTCATCTTTTTTTTTTTTTTTTGTCGTTTCCCTCCGTCCAATTTTTCTGTGGACGTCCGCATCGGTTACCATGTCCGGTTTTTTTTCATTCCGTTCGCTGTTCCGTGACATCTTTTTAGGTTTCCTTTTCTTTTTCTAGAATACGTTATATTTTCTTATAAACATAAATAATAAATAATAAACATTGTCTTTAAACTCTTGACCTTTTCCTAATTAACAAATAATATACTAAATTATGGATATAATTTTGATTAACAATAAAACTTATTATTATTAGAACTTGGATCGGTCGATAGTCCAACTAATAAAACCGTAAACTAAAATCTTGAGCTGTTTGTAATTCAATCTAATTAAAATAAATATATCTCCAAGTTATACACATATACAAGTGCAATCCGTGGTGAGGGTTGCCATGTGGAAATCGAGAGAAGTCTCAATCATAGTCATCAACGCTTGACTGACATGACAACAAGGTCCCGTTCGGCTTACTTCATATTCGGCTTGTTTGGCTTGTTTTTTTCAGTCGGAACAGTATTTTTCTTTCACAACAATTCAGTCAGAACAGTGTTTTTCAGTCAGTTTCAGCCAAGATTCAGCAAGCCGAACGAGGCCTAACTCCTTACCAATTTTGACCAAATATTAGAATTACGATTTTTCGTGGGTCTTTAAAAGAAATCAGAACTCAATATCTAACTCTGCCAACACATGGATAGTATGAAATTAAAGTTATGATATATTTATAAGTAAATATTATTATTATGTCTTACAATGGAAGGAGAAAAAATATCTATCAAGATTGTATTTTAGTTCAATATTGATTTAGTAGGACATTATCATATTATTATCGATATTAACTTATATTATGGATGACATGGTCATTGTAAGTAAATTATAGCTTTTAAATTTTGTAGAAAGGGTTAAAAAATAAAAAATGTATTATTCCTAACCTTGTTTCATTTTAACTTCGGATAGTTTTTCCTTCTCCTCTTATAATGCACGCACATATTTGCTAGTAAATAAAAAAAATACAAATGAAACCATAAAACTGCCAGCACGATCATATCCTTGCAAAAACCATTGTACGGAAAACCGATCCGCAACCCAAAGTGCAGAATAGTAGAATCATAAATGGCCTATACGTATGCATGCAGAATTATAATGCAGCTGGACAAGAGCGTACGGAGGAATCGGGGCATCGGCATGGTGATTGGTGAAGCGTGCGCCGCGTGCGGTGGCACTGCACTGCCGGCCGCTGCCACTGCCAGCTAGGCGTATGTACGTCGCCGCCGCGGCCGGCCGGATGATTGCGAGCCGCGCGCCGAGCGGAGCCTCTAGCAGCTGACCCCGGCGCCGCGTGGCCCCACGGCATGCAGGAGGGCTCAGAGTCAGAGGTGGAACCTGCGCGGCAGTGAATGCTTCCATCGAGCTAGCTAGCTACCTCTCCATCAGGGGCCAATGAAGGAAGGAGGAGTGGCCGAGCTGTGCTGGTAGTGTTAATGGCACTGGGCCTCGTGTACAGCTTACATTGGGTGTGTGTGTGTGTGTTCTGCTGGTTTGCGCTGCTCCGGTGCATCAGCCATGGATCGGCCATGCTCGAGCGTGTGCGTGCATGCATCTTCTGCAGATCGAGCTGCAGCGGCGCCCTGCAGGGGGTAGTTGCATTGAGGTTTCCAGCAATCATCAGTGTTCATCCATCCGCGCTGTATGTGTTGTGTGTTTTCAGTATTCACTGTAGTACACTGTGCCTTGGTTTGGTACCTGTTTCTGTCGTCACCTTATTATTATCCTACTAGTAAATGGCAATGCACCAGACCACCCATGACTTGCAAAAATATCTATATGGTCAGCGTGTCGCATGTCCATCTCGAGGGTGTCTCAGCTGCCTCCTAATTTTGTAGCAATGCCTAGAATCGTTCCTGCTGTGTTCCTCCGAAGATACACTACTACATGAATAAATTTGTACAGCGTGACCAAAATAGGCTTCGTGACGGGCACCTCTTTTGCCCGCCACGGTTAACCGGTGGCCGGCCTCGGCACCGAGGCGCCCGCTGCGGGAAAAGAGTTTACCGTGGCGGGCCACCTTACTTGCCCGCCGCAGAAAATCATTATTTACCGCCGCGGTTAATACGATTTACCGTGGCGGGCAGTGCCCGCCGCGGTAAAGCCTGTACAAATACACAGCACCACCCCTTCATCTTCTCCACGGGTCTTCCTCTCTCAAACCTATGGAGGGAGGCTTTGCCCTAAAATTTGAGAAAACTTTTGATTTGAGTTGAAGGGCTTGGATTTGAGGGAGGAGGACATCGTAACAGGTTCATAAAGGCTCTCCCTCTCTCCTTCCATCCTCTCTCTCTATTTCCATCACCTAGAGTTCTCTCTAGATCTAGATCTAGATCTAGATCTAGATCAATTTTAATGGAAAAAATGATGTCATGTATTTCTTTAACTTTAGATTCATCATAGATGCATGCTTCATCTTTCACATCGTCATTTCCTCTCTTTTTCATAATTTTGGACGTAAAAATCATCAATTTCTCCTAATTCTTCTTTATTTAATGTTGATTGTGACGGATAATGTTCGCAGGTATGATGGATAGGTCGGAATGGATGTACCGGATCGATAGAGTGAATGATCCGCGGTACCTCTTTGAATTAAGGAAGTTTATTGCTGCTGGTAAAGCTCACCGTGAGAGACTGAAGCGGATGACAACCATATGTCCATGTTCTCGTTGCAAGAACCTGAAAGCCCACCGAGACAGCGAGGTGCAAACTCATTTGATCATGTATGGTTTCGTCGAGGGTTACACAGTCTGGACATTTCACGGCGAAAGAGTTGGTGCGAGTGGCGGTGCATCTGGAGTGAGCTCTTCGACGCCGACGACGACAGCACCACCGTTGAATAAAGATCCTTTAGGAGCACCCGGCTCCTCATCATCTTCAGCAGCAGCTGCGCTAGCCGACAGTGACAACAGTTGTCGTGATTACATCACGGTGGATGATCTAATGCAAGACATGGCCGACGAAGCCAACGACGGTGGGGATGGTCAGGATACTGTGAGCCAACCCGAGGATGTGCAGCTTGTTGAAGATCTAGTCAAACACTTCGATGAAGACGACGTTGTGTTGGGTTGCCCAAAGTGGTTGGAGAATTTTAGAGAGTTGAAGCAGGCGGCAGTTGATCCTCTCTATAAGGACGGCGGCGATTGTCCGAAGGAGTGCACGGCGCTCCGTTTTAACCTCCATATGTTGATGTTGAAGGCTCGTCATGGTTGGTCTGACACTAGCTTCAATGAGTTGTTAAGCTACCTTGCCACCACGTACCCAACGGCTAACAAGGTGCCCGCCAATACTTATCGGGCCAAGAAGCTGATCCGGCCAGTGGCGATGAAGCTTAGAAAGTTTGATGCATGCCCTAACCACTGCATCCTGTATCGGGGCAATGAGTATGAGAATTTGACGAGTTGTCCACACTGCGGCTTTAGTCGGTACAAGAAAAATGCTGGTTGTCGCGTGGATGCAGAAGACGAGGGAGGCTTGCGGGGTGGTCGGAAGAAGAACAAGAAGGGGGCAAAGAAGAGCAGTGCGGCCAAACAGATCTCGGCTCAGCAGGACGATGAAGAAGAGGGTTACACGCACAGGAAAAGTCCAGCACTGTCGGTGTGGTACCTGCCCGTGACCGATCGCCTACGTGCAATATTCGAGAACTCGGACGATGCCAAGCTCATGTCCTGGCATGCATCAGCTGCCCGCCTGAAAGACGATGGCAAGCTACGGCACCCATCCGATGGCAAGCAGTGGAAGGATTTCGATGAGGCCTACCCGGAGTTTGGCAAGGAGCCCAGACATGTTAGGTTCGCACTGAGTACCGACGGGATGAACCCGTTCGGTGAGCTTAGCAGCTCGCACAGCACTTGGCCCGTCGTGCTCACCATGTACAACCTACCTCTCCATCTATGTCAGAAGCGTAGGTACCTTATGCTGACCATGCTTATCTCCGGACCGAAGCAGCCCGGCAACGATATAGATGTGTTCCTAGAGCCGTTCATGGAGGAAATGAAGATACTATTTGATGTTGGGGTCCAGATGGTGGATGCATCCCGCAAGGAGAAGTTCACACTAAAAGCAATCATCTTTGTCACCATCACTGATTACCCCGGTCTCTTCTCACTGTGGGGGCAGATCAAAGGGAAGACCGGCTGCGTAATTTGCATCGATGGGACCTGCTACACTTACCTTAAGGGATCCAATAAGATGGTGTACACGAGGCACAGACGGTTCCTCGCCAAAAATCATAGGTATAGAAGAAGTATTATGAACAAATACTTTGACAATCAGGATGAGCCGCAGCGTGATCAACCGACGCAGACTAGTTGGGGGACAAAGGTGTATGAGATGGTCAAGGACATGGATCAGGTGGAGTTTGGAAAGAAGAAGAAGCCGCCTGAAGAGGGGCCCAAGCAGACAAGGAAGCGAAAGCGGGACCAGATGGAGGAAGTCCCTGCCGCCGTTCCTTTCAAGAAGAAGTCAATTTTCTTCAAGTACCTGTCGTATTGGAAAACACTAAATACACCCCATGCCATCGACTGCATGCACCTAGAGAAAAATGTCTTCGAAAGCATGATCGGTGTCCTGCTGGACATCAAGGGCAAGACAAAGGATGGTATCAAGTCATGAACGGATCTTGTCAATCTGGGCATTAGGCCGGACCTTCACCCGGGACCGCCTCAGAACGGTAAAGTCGATATCCCGGGTGCGGCCTGCAACCTAACGCAATACGAGAGGACAACTTTTCTTAAGTTGCTTAGGGGTATCAAGGTGCTGACTGGTTTCTCTTCCAACATCAAGAGCCTGGTCTCCATGAAAGACCTCATAATGACTGGCTACAACTCACACGACTGCCACGTCATGCTGACGGTGTTCCTACCAATTGCGATTAGGGCTATCCATCCAGAGTACGTGAAGATGGTCATCACACGGATGTCATACTTCTTTAACCGCATCCCCTAGAAGGTCATTGATAAGGCTGAGCTGCCTGCCCTGAAGGAGTTCATCGCGGAGACCCTTTGCCAGCTCGAGATGTGCTTTCCACCATCTTACTTTGATATTATGCCACACCTAATGATGCATATGGTCGATCAGATCCATCAACTGGGCCCCGTGTACCTACACCAGATGTGGACGTACGAGCGGTTCATGTCGACCCTCAACAGTACTACTGAATCTACTACTACTACTATACAATACTACTCTACTAGTACTACTCAACCTACTGCTACTATCTATTGTACTAATACTACTCTCTACTACTCACATGTACTCTACTACTACACAGCACTACTCTACTACTACTACTACACAGCAAATGCAAAATGCAAAAATAAGTTTTAGATTGATAATAAATATCAGTGTTAGATTGAATGAGGAAATGCAAAAATATTAACCGTGGCGGGCACGTAATAGCGCCCGCCGCGGTTAATAGATTAATCGCGGTGGGCAGTCTAAGGTGCCCGCTGCAGTAAACATTTACCGCGGCGGGCGGCTTATATTGCCCGCCGCGGTTAATCAGTGGCTATATATGTGACCCCCGCCCCCGTCCTCCTCCCCCGTGCCTGTGCCCCGCCCCCGTCCTCCTCTCCCCGGAACCCTTGCTCCGGCCGCCGAGCTCCTCCGCGCTGGGCCCCGTCCTCGGAACCCTAGCGCCGGCCACCGAGCTCCTCCGCGGCCACCGCACGCGCCCCCCTCCCCCGTCCTCCTCCCCTGTGCCCGTGCCCTGCCCCCGTCCTCCTCTCCCCAGAACCCTTGCTCCGGCCACTGAGCTCCTCCACGCTGGGCCCCATCCCCGGAACCCTAGCGCCGGCCACCGAGCTCCTCCGCGGCCACCTCACGCGCCCCCTGCCCCCGTCCTCCTCCCTGGTCACCGTCCACACGCCGGGCCCCGTCCTCAGAGCACAGACGGGCTCTAGCCGCTACCTCCTCACTTGGAACCTGCTGCGCCCAGGCCGAGGTAAGAACTACGTTCCAGCAAACTAAATTCTACTCTGCTTGCTTGTTTCTTGCAAATGATCCCTGCTAGAGAAGTTTATCTGGTAGTAGTACCTTGGTTCTGTAATTACATGCTTCGAATCTCAACAGCATTGCCATAGCTTATTTTATTTTCCTTTTTATCAGATATTTGTAATGTAAACTATGGGTCTCCACTGTGGACATCTCAACAGAGTGAAAAGTCTGAAAATATGATGTGTAGCTACAGTTACATCTTCTATAATTCATTTATATTTGAATATTGATATGGCCATGGTAAGAATTAATTATACAGGGTTCAGAGAACTGGTCAAAATTGTACAGGATATAGTAAACTCCTTTTGGAATGGACGGCTAAAAATTGTACAGGATATACTACACTTGGTGAATTTTGAACTGCTATACTACTGATCTATGATGCTTTTGGTGAACCATAGCATTTGAATTCAATTCTTTTTGCTGCCTATGATGCCAAAGAAATTTGTGACAAAATTCTGAGCATATGCCACTGCCTATGATGCACCTTGCCTTTAAACTGATCACATGCTAAATTTGTGAGAATTTTGAGATGAATTGGTCACTCTGCTGCAATTTTGCCAAATTTGATATAATTTTGGTGGTGGTGCTACCTATTTCTCTACTTAATCTATTCCTATACTGTCTGCTACTACTGTCCTCCTATACTACTCCTATACTACTGCTATACTACTATTGTATACTACTACTAGTATACTACTTTCTAGTAGTATACTACTACTGCCTACTACTTTCTAGTAGTATACTACTACTAGTATACTACTACTACTACCTACTACTACTCCCTCCTCCTCTACTCCCTCCTCCTCTACTGCCTACTCCTCTACTCCCTCCTCCTCTACTGCCTACTCCTCTACTATGCTCTTGCTGACTAAATTGAGCAGTTCCTCTACTACTCTTACTCTTACTGACTAAATTTGATTGAGCTATGATGGGGGTTTATTGCTGCCTATGTTGCCAAACAAACTTTTGAGCTGTACAGCTCTTACTCTACTCCTCTTACTCTACTCTACTCTACTCTCACCTCCTCTAGTCTTCTACTCTATCTTGATGGCCGAAGGACTTAGCTCTTTGGGGCCAAATTTTGAAACTATCTTGATGGCTTTTGTTTGGTATTTGCAATGATGATTCTTTTCACACTTCTAAGCTGAGGTAGTGGCATATGCAATGATGTGAACCCTTTTATGCTGAGGCAGCGGCGATGATGATTGAGTGCCCCCACTAAACTAGGATGGCTTGTATACCAGATACAAGCAACCAGTTTAAAAGCGATGTGATGACAATGGGGCAAATCTGAGCCAACTACTACTACTTTACTACTCTAGTACTACTCTACTTTACTACTCCTAGTGCATCATCATCAACTAGCCTCGAGAGCCAAGTGTCCATGACCATGAGGCCAACAAAGAAACGTCGTACAGAGGATGAAGATGATCCGACCTACCAACTGAGGGACGACGAAGTTGAAAGTGCGCGGTCTCCAAACCCTGAACAGATGCGGTGGTGCCTCGAGAATTGAATTTCGAGGAGGAACAAGTCAGGGACAAAGAACCCCCCGCTCCATCTCCAACCACTTTAGGCAAGTCTAGGGGTCAGAGGACAAAGCTAAGAAGGGGGGAACACGGGAGGCACCGGAGGGAAACCCACGGCGAAGTCCATGTGATCCATGAGGTGGGACCAGAGGGAAACCCATTGTCGCCACCCATGGTCCTTGCCAAGTTCAGCAACTAGGTGGCATGTATAGTCAAGGACAAGGTGGAGATCACTTGGGAGGAGTGGAACAATGTCCCGGTCGACTACAAGACACATATCTAGGGTGAGGTGACGAGGAGCTTCCATTATCCCGAGGACGCCGATCTAAACAAGTGTAGGGAGTGGGTCATGCATGTGGCAGGAAGAGCCTTTAGAAACTTCAAGTCCATGCTGACCAGGTACTACCTGAAGCTAGGCAAGTCACCCTGTGTCAAATACACTATGGTGAAGGAACATCACTGGGAAGAGTTCTACAAACAAAGAACAACAGAAGAAGCAAAGGCAAAGAGTGCCAAGTTCAGCACACTCATGAAGAAGAACCTACACCCCCACCACTTGGGCATGACTGGGTTTGCTGGTAAGAGGCCCCAGTGGCGGGAGGAAGAAAGGGCTAGAGCTGCCACCGGGCTTCCCGATCCGTACGACGGTGTAGACTTGAGGGCTAAGGACTTCATCTATGCCCGCAAGCCGAAGAAGCTCAAGGAGGGCATGAGCAAGTTCAATGAGCCCAAGTTCAAGGAGGTGGAGAGGGCTGTCATCGATGCCGCTAAATCCAAGGATAGCTTCAAGGTTCGCAGGGGCTAGGACTTGCTGACCCTAGCGCTGGGAACCCCCGAGCACCGTGGCCGTGTCCGTGGCATGTCGTCGAAGATGAGCTGGAACTTAGTGGAGTCATGGCAATCCGACGCTACCACATACTGGTCAAGGCAGAGGTACAAGGAGGGCATCTTTCAGAAGGGCTATGATCAAGGCATGGCCAAAATGATCAGTCGGTCCATAAAAGAAGCCTTCACGAGCAATGACCCAGATATGGTGTCGATGAGGTCATAGATGCTTCGCCAGGCTGGCGTGGCCGTGCCTCAAGTTCCACAAGGGCAGCCACTGCCGATGATCGAGGATCACCCAAGGCACCCTATCGACGACATCTGGGAACCCATGCGCGTCCACCTCATGATCCCGTTCGGTAGGGTGAAAAAGTTGACCGTGGGTGAGGGTTACATGCACCCCAAAGAAGATATCAAAGATTTCAACCAAGACCAGATCCCTGCCAACTATGATGCTGTGATACTTACATGGTATGCGATCGAATACGAAGAATTTGAAATGGAATATCCAACTGTAGAAGGGGTAACGATCCTTGGAGCTACCTTGGGTTCCGAAGTCCTGTGGAATAAGGATGACATAGAGATCATTCTCTCGATGCTGACTTCTACGCTGACGGCGACACCAGCATCACAACCATCCGTTGCTGGATCTTGTCCCCCAGATGACCTGGATCACGGCGATGGCGATGACGAAGGCAATGGCGGGGATGACAAGGGAAGGAACTCACCTCAAGGCACAAGCCCTCACCCTCGTTCTCCTCCTCCAACAACAAGTCCACCTCCACCTCCCGGCAGTCCGTCTAAGGGCACGAGCAAAGGACCGGGAGGCACAAGCCCTCACCCTCGTTCTCCTCCTCCAACAACAAGTCCACCTCCACCTCCCGGCAGTCCATCTAAGGGCACGAGCAAAGGACCGGGAGGCACAAGTCCTCACCCTCTGTGGGGGTATTAACCCCTATACCCTTACGGCTAGGCTTGGGCCGGCTCAGAACAGAGGGCCCAGTCCACTAAAAGACGACGCGTGGCCCGGCCAACCTGTTCGGAGTCCCGCGCAAGGTGTCAAGACAGATTTGGCGATCAAGCAAGATCCTGGTCGGTTAGAATAGGAATCCTTATCCGGTCACCTATGGCAATTGTAACTGGCTAGGATTAGTTTCCATATCTGTAACCCTATCCCCCGGGCTATATAAGGCGGGCAGGGGACCCCTCTAAAAAACATCTCTCATTAACATACAACAATACAATCAGACGCAGGACGTAGGTATTACGCCTTCTTGGCGGCCGAACCTGGATAAAACCTCGTGTCTGTCTTGCGTCACCATCTTGTTTGTGGCTTGCGCATCTGTCTACCGACAATCTCTACCGTGGGCATACCCCTAGGTAGACTGCCGACCATATTTCATCGACAGTGGCACGCCAGGTAGGGGGTGTGCATACTGCTCTCCAAGCAAACAAGATGGTCATCATCCCCGGCTCCATGGCTACACCGAACGGCCTCATGTTCACCGTCGGTCAGATCACCTAGACGGTGGCTTCGACGATTTCATCACCATGACCACGGAGGAGGCGTGGATTCAATCTGCGTCGACCGCTGCTTCACCTACATCGGCTATGGCTCCGACCATGGTGGATACGGCTCCGACCACGGTGGATACGGCTCCGACCACGGTGGATATGGCTCCGACCATGGTACATCTGGCTCTGACCACGCCCGCATCATCTTCAGCCATGCCGACAACCCGTCGTCCGCTTCCCCGCTACAAAGGGAAGCAGATCGACAACACCGACCTGCTCGACTCCATCGATCGGGTCGGCACCAAACTCGCTGAAACTCTAGCTCTGGTAAGTGCAATTCAAAGTCAACCTAATGAGTAGGCAACCGCTCCCCATAATAGATCTACCTGACCAGCTCGGGCCAGTCATCCTTCATGACTTGGAACAGATCTCGTGGTCATATCTACTCCTGAAGGGCACTCCGCTCGTCGCCGGCCAGCCTCCGCGACGGGTCTCCGGCTCTCTGAGTATGAAGCCTCAATGGAGAACTACCAGGCCCAGCCCTACGGCCTACGAAATGCTGCCTCCAACTACGCATATAATATACAACGCTGCTCGGATCTGTGTTTTATACATCGACCTCGCCCGAAGCCACGCAACTTCGTCAACATGATCCGGATTGAGGATTATCAAGAAGGATCCATCCACATAGTCCAAGAGGGCGACTCTAGCTCCTCGTCTGGCATCGCATCTAATGCCTCTGTTCACACCGAGCTTCAGCATCACGAAGATGAAGGCGTCGAATATGATCTGGATATCCCAGACCACGCACTGGGGTTCCCACAATTCCCGTCTTTTCCACCAAGGCGAGGGGACTTGATCAATGTTGTCAGTAATGATGAACCACCAATGGTTGGCGAAACAGAACAAGAAAGGATTGCACGCGAAGCATGCAATATTGACCGGTTTAATCGCCGACAAATCGAAGCCGAAGCAGAAGAGGAGGCACGACACATAAGGGTCCAGCCACGCGACCTCAACAATGCTTTCAACAGGGTGGGGGACAAACATGTCTTTAGGACTCCAAGTGCTAACGTAGCCGTCACCATGGCGACAATGCAACGGCTACCCAATACCCCAGAAACCCAGGCAGTTCGCGACGATATACAAGCTTACCTGACGGCTGCTATGGCCCAGACCATAGAGATCGTAAATCAAGCCCGAGCTCCATCCTTCTCAGTCGAGTCAAGCCACAGCCACCAGTACTCAAGTCGCTCATAGCCACCCAACCAACGTGGCTCGCGCAACAACGACCCATCAGACAACCGTCAAGGTGGAAACGGTGGCCATGATGGTGGTCGGGATGACAACCGCCGTCGGGACGACAACCGCCGAGACAACCGCAATAATCGCCACAGAAACCACGGTCGCAGGGCTAATCTGGATGGCAACCGAGATCGCCATGATGGTAATAACGATCTCCGCCATTACCTCGGAGGACGTGATCTGCACGATCGCATCAACCAGAGAGCCAACGATCGTGCATCCCACGAAAGCTATCGCCGTATGGAATATGATACTACCCACGGCCCACCGAGTTTGAAGCAGTTTACTCCGCACCTTCGCCAAGTCATATGGCCTAAGAACTTCAAGCTCGAAAAACTTCAGAAGTACGACGGTAAGGAGAACCCCGAATTGTGGGTCATGCTCTACGAAACCACGTGCAGATCAGCCATGGCTGATGAGCATGTCATGTCTAACTACTTCCCAGTCGCTGTTGGTCATGTAGGTCACCAATGGCTGGTCAGCTTGCCAGCAAACTACTTCGATTCTTGGCAGGAGCTCAAGCAAGCTTTCATCGACAACTTCATTGCCACTTGCGAGCAACCCGGCAACAAATATGATCTGCAGCGGATTTGAGACCGGAAAGATGAGCCACTACGCGAGTACGTCCGACGTTTCTCAGAGATGCGCATCAAGGTCCAGTCAATCTCCGACAATGAGGCAATCGAGGCTTTCATCACTGGTCTCCGCTTCCACGATGCCCTACGAGACAAGCTCCTTCGCAAGAGACCCGAATCAGTCACAGTGCTCCTGGCCACCGCCAAGAAATATGCGGATGCCGACGACGCTAAAAAGATAATCATCGAAGAAGCAGCAAGGGTTCCACGCTCCGACCACCCCCCACACCGCGACGACTACCGCGGCAACTATGGTCGGAATGATAATTTTGATTGCCGCAACCAGCGCAACAACCCCCGCGACCACCGCGACCAGCGTAATCAGCGGCGCAATCGATGTGACGATTACAGGGGCAAGTGTGCTTGGGAAGACGATGGCGAGGTCAACACCGTTAAGAAAGGTGGCGGACGTCGCAACTATGAAGAAGACTACGCCAAAGCATTGAAAGGACCCTGCCAGCTCCACCCCAAGTCAAACCATACCATGGAGAATTGCTGCGTTCTCAAGTCTATCTACACGCGTCAACAGGCTCCGGATTCGTCCGACAAGCCTAATGATGCAGGGGAACAGCGCAACGAGGACAACGATGATGAAGACATAGATCCCCGTCACAAGTACGTCAAGCCAACCGATCGCGTCCACACCATCATTGGAGGCAGAGTGTCCATCAAGACCAAACGGGAACGCAAGCTGCTCGCCCACGCCTGCTTGAACGTGGCCAACACCGACAACCTCATCGCCGATCCGCGGCTCCCTCCTTGGTCTCACCGCGAGATCTCCTTCAGCAAAAAAGACCAATGGGCCGCAATACATGAACCAGGACGTTTTCCCCTAGTCCTCGATCCTTGTATCAACAAAGTTCAATTCGACAGAGTGCTGATTGATGGCGGCAGCTCCATCGATATACTGTTCAAGAACAGTCTACCGGCCCTAAAGATAACCCAGGCGGATCTCAAGCCATACGAGGCACAGTTCTGGGGTGTTCTCCCCGGACAGAGCTCTACACCTCTCGGGTAGATCACGCTACCTGTGCAGTTTGGGACCCCGGACCACTTCCGCACCGACTACGTCAACTTCATGGTCGCTGACTTCGACAGCACCTACCATGCTATCCTTGGTCGACCATCGCTCACCAAGTTCATGGCCATACCTCATTACAGGTATCTGGTGCTCAAGATGCTTACCGAGAAAGGAGTTCTAACCCTCAGGGGCAATGTATACGCAGCTTATACCTATGAGGACGACAGCTTCAAAATAGCAGAGGCTCACGACCTCTCTATTCGCATGGCTGAGACCATGCTCGACGCCAAGAAGACCTTGGCCGACCACCTGGAGATCCTAGAGCTCGAGGCTCCAAGCAAGAACATCAAGTCCAAGGAGCACAAGGTGATCCAGCTGGTCGACGGTGATCCCAGCAAAACGGCCCTTATCGGGGCCAACCTAGATCCCAAATAGGAAGACGCGCTCGTCCGGTTCTTGAGGAGCAACGTGGATGTGTTCGCATGGGAACCTGCTGACATGCCCGGTGTACCTCGGAATTTGATCGAGCACTCCTTGAATGTCAATGGCAAGGCCAAACCTATCAAGTAGAAGCTACGATGGTTCGCTCATGACAAGAAGGAGGCGATTAGGGTAGAAGTTACATGGCTTTTGGCAGCCGGATTTATTAAAGAAGTGTATCATCCGGAGTGGTTAGCCAACCCGGTTCTTGTACGCAAAAAGAATAATGAATGGAGAATGTGCATTGATTACACTGATCTCAACAAACACTGCCCTAAGGACCCCTTTGGCTTACCTCGCATAGACGAGGTCGTAGATTCAACCGCCGATTGTGAGCTGCTTTCCTTTCTCGATTGCTACTCTGGTTATCACCAGATCGCTCTAAAAAAGGACGATCAGATCAAGACATCTTTTATCACGCCTTTCGGCGCCTACTTCTACATGACCATGTCGTTTGGGCTCAAGAACACCGGGGCTACCTACCAACGCGCTATATAGGCCTGCCTCAAAGACGAGATAAAAGACGACCTCGTTGAGGCTTATGTTGATGATATAGTTGTCAAAACCAAGGAAGCACATACCCTTGTTGACAACCTAGAACGTACCTTTGTAGCCCTTAACACATTCCAATGGAAATTAAACCCAAAGAAGTGCATCTTTGGTGTTCCTTTTGGCATACTACTTGGCAACGTCGTCAGTCACGACGGCATACGCCCTAACCTGGAGAAAGTCAAAGCTGTCTTGGACATGAAGCCACCCAAAAAGGTGATGGATGTTCAGAAGCTTACCGGATGCATGGCTACCCTCAGCCGTTTCATATCAAGATTAGGTGAAAAAGGATTACCGTTCTTTAAACTGCTCAAAGCATCCGAGAAGTTTGAGTGGTCGGAGGAAGCAGACGCTGCCTTCACATAGCTGAAACAATACCTTACATCACCTTCGGTCCTCACTGCTCCTAGAGAAGACGAAACACTCCTGCTTTACATTGCGGTGACTAATCGAGTGGTCTCCACGTCCATGGTGGTCGAGCGCGACGAGCCCAGCCACGTCTACAAGGTATAGCGACCAATCTATTTCATCAGTGAGGTACTCAATGAATCCAAGACCAGGTACCCACAGATTTAGAAGTTGATCTATGCCATACTGATAACATCCCGAAAGTTGAAACATTACTTCGACGAATATCGTGTGGTGGTCATGACTGAGTACCCTCTACGAGACATCATTAGCAACAAGGATGTGAACGGGCGCATCGTCAAATGGGCAATGGAGCTATGCCCCTTCTCCTTGGAATTTGCAAGCCATACTACAATCAACTCTCAAGCACTCGTCGATTTCATCGTCGAGTGGACGGACTTAAGCACGCCTACCTCTTAGGGGCCCGACGAGTATTGGAAGATGTACTTCGACAGCTCTCTCAACATCGACAGTGCAGGAGCAGGAGTCCTTTTCATGTCACCATCCAAGGAGCAGCTCCGGTACGTCCTCAGGATTTATTTCCCAGCATCTAATAATGCCGCCGAGTATGAAGCATGCCTACATGGTTTGCGCATTGCGATCGAGCTCGGTGTTAAACGTCTCTATGTCTACGGAGACTCGGCTCTGGTTATCAACCAACTCAACAAGGACTGGGACACGACCAGCGAAAAGATGGATGCATACTGTAAATCGATAAGAAAGCTGGAAGGCAGGTTCTATGGCATCAAGTACACACACGTGGTCCAGGACAAAAATCAAGCAGCAGATGCGCTGTCAAAGATAGGATCATCCCGAGCCAAAGTCCCACATGGCTTATTCGTCCAAGACCTGCTCATGCCTTCCATCGAAGAGGAAGATTCCACGGCTGACAAGCCTCCAGACCAGCAATTGGTGGCTATGGTTCCGGCGTCGAGCACCACCGAGCCACCTCCGACCACTCATGAGCCTGACTAGAGAGTACCTTTCATCAAGTACCTAACAGATGGCAGCGGTTACACTGATCGGATAGAAAACGAGCGCCTAATGCGTCGCAGTAAGCAGTATCTGCTCGTCGATGGCAAGTTATGGCGCAAGAACGCAAAGGAGGAAATCTTGATGAAGTGTATAACCTAGGAGGATGGCGAACATCTCCTGGACCAAATCCACTCTGGCTCCTGCGGCAACCACGCGGCCTCAAGAACGCTGGTCGGTAAGGCTTTCCGAGTAGGGTTGGCGGTAGCCGATGCAGAGAAGCTAGTCCGCCACTGTGAGGGTTGTTAGTTCTTCGCCAAGAGAATCCACGTACCAGCACACGAGATCCAAACAATACCAGCCTCTTGGCCCTTCGCATGCTGGCGACTAGATATGATCGGACCCTTCAAACCGGCTCCTGAGAAATTTACATGTGTCTTTGTGCTGATCGACAAATTTTCTAAGTGGATAGAGTACATGCCTCTGGTACAGGCATCCTCAGAAAAGGCTATCATGTTTCTCGACCAGGTCATCCACCGCTTTGGCATACCCAACAGCATCATCACTGATCTGGGTACTCAGTTCACCGGGAACGCTTTTTGGGACTTCTGTGATGAAAGGAGCATAGTAGTAAAATACGTCTCGGTGGCGCACCCTAGAGCTAATGGACAGGTCGAGTGGGCAAATGGTATGATTTTGGACGCATTGAAGAAGAGGATGTACAGAGAAAATGACAAAACTCCTAGAAGATGGCTCAAAGAGTTACCAGCCGTGGTCTGGGGCCTCAGAACTCAGCCTAGTCGTAATACTGGCGTTTCACGATACTTTATGGTTTACGGCGCTGAGGCAGTCCTCCCAGCAGATATAGCTTTTAGATTAGCACGGGTAGAGAACTTCGACGAAGGCAAGGTCAATGAAGTGCGGGAGCTAGAAGTGAATAGTGCAGAAGAGAAGCGGCTCAATTCTTGTGTACGTACAACCAAATACCTTGTTATTTTGCGTAGGTACTACAACAAGAACGTTAAAGAGCAGTTCTTCATGGTTGGGGACCTGGTCTTGAAGTGGAAGACGAATCAGGCTAGTGTCCATAAACTCGCAACTCCATGGGAAGGGCCCTTCATGATCAAGGAAGTCACACGACCAACGTCTTACAGGTTAGCTCACCTGGACGGTACGGACGTACCCAATTCATGGCACATCGACAAGCTTAGGCATTTCTATGCTTAACTACTAAGATATGTACTCTTCTTGTACTTTTGATTTAATTCAATAAAGCTATTATGATTCCTCCGACCACTCTGATGTGTCACTTCGAACTTTACGGTTATTCTAACTTAGCCAGTCAAAGCCAACCACCATTCCTTCCTGGGTTTTCGGAGTAGGCCCTGTCTCCGGTTCCTCCCAACGCGTGCATGGGATCCACTCTCTACGCTACGAGTGATCGGCAGGTCCCCCTAGTTTGACTTGTCCACATCTACGTGTGCACAGGTCACGCACCTCACACTCCGACCACATGGCAAATCAGGGTCGTACAAACTTTTCAGGTTGACGTGTCGAGTAAACTGGTACAACTAAATAGAACGCTAACATGTTCTCACTTAGTTACACCAACATGAGTTTCAAGCTTAAATACGTTTTATACAAAACAAACAAGCTTATGATGATATATAGTTACGTTATTACAAGCTTGCCTAAAGAGGTCCAAGTTTACAATAACACAACTACGTCCTTCTTCTACAGCTCTAGCCTATCCTGTTGGCTGGTCGAGGCACGCGGCACTTGCTGCTCACTGCTTTCGACATCCTACTCGAGTCTTGGGGACTCTTATACTGGTCGAGCTAAAGAGGACGGCCCTACCGATGCCTGGCTGGTTGAGACCGCAGGCTTCACCGGTTGGCTCGCAACTGATGGTGTTTCCAGCTGACTTGTTGATGGTGTACACTATACAGGTGCTGTCCCACCTCTACACAGGTTAATGTTGCCAATTATCTTTGAAGACAGGTCTAGCTAGGTCATCTAGCCTTGTCTGGATCTACCTCCTTTGGGTACCCAGCCTCCAGGCGCTTGAGATTGATCAGGGGGTAGTGGGCACGCACCATGCTTAGCACATGTGCGCCTGTGTACTCACCCGCCTCCTTTACGAACTCTTGGAACCATCCCCATGCCTTTTGGCATCTCTCGACTAGTCCGAGCTGCGGCATCCTTGGCACTTCCTCTGTAAGCGCTGGGTCGATAAGGTTGAGGATGGGCAAAATGCCAGTCGCCACTTCCTAGCACCGGTTCTTCCATGTGTCCCGATCCTCGGTGATCTCTAGGCATCGCGCCTTCTAGCCGTCATGATCTTTCATCACAGTTTCTAGATGCTTCTTGGCATTGACTTTTAAAACTGCAAACCGCACAAGACATTAAAATGTCATGCCACGACAAGACAAGGCGGGCAGCAGAGTGAGCAAGGTGGTTTGGAACACTTACTTTTCAGTTCCTCCTTCATCTTGGTTGTGCGGTCCCGGAGTTGCGACTGGTCGTGCGCCAGTTTCTTGTTGTCCTCCTTCAGGCGACCACACTCTACGGCCACACGGCTATTCTCCTCTTGGAGACGGACTACTTCGACTTCTAAGCCTGCAATAAAGCTGTTACTACCAACAATGCAACAACATGTGTCATGCACCTGTTGTGATAAAGTGATAACTTACTTGTTTTTTCCTGCTCTTTGTTACTGAGCTAGATGACCAGGTTCTGGTTCTATGCCTCTTGCTCTGTCCTCTCCTGGTTGGCGGTTTCAAGTTGATGGCGCAAGCGTTCCACTTCGGCTGCCAGTTCTTTATTGCTTGCTGTGATCCTCTCAATCTGGTCGAAGCATTTCTTTCGGTACCTTGCGGTCTTCATTAAGTCCTGCATATACAAAAGCTAAGTCAGACAGTTTGACTAGATAGCAGGATCAAGTGGTCATGCAAAACATACCTGGACTTCCATCACCAGATGTTTCGCCGCTCGTTCGACTTTCATGGTCTCTTCGACCTCTGGGATTGCTTCATGAACAACCCATTGGTCATTCCGCCAGCGCGACACATATACATGTTGTCGTTTGTCCTGGGGACGGCCTCGGACCTCCTCTACTTCGTCCTCTTTGGCCTCTTGTTCGGGTAGCGGCGCTGGTCCAGAGTGTGCAGCCTCTGCAATCACTATGGCCTTCCCACGGGCCATAGCATTGGCAAACGTGCTCTATGCCACCTCCGGCTACTGCTCCTTGGTTTGGTCTGTTACCCTTGGCGCTGATGTGTCCCCCTCAGCAGGGTTAGTGCTTGGAGCACTTGTACTTGGCTCGGTTCTCCCCTCGACCACCTGCTCGGGGACTATTGTCTGGCCGCTTGTCTGCTGAGGCTCTGGTAGACTTTCTGCTATAGGTTCCTCCATAGCCGGCTGCTGGGTAGTTTTCTCTGACATTGCTGGTGGAGCCATGCCGCACCCGGCAAGTTGGTTGGGATTTTCGGTGGACGCCGACCTAATATATCCGAGATAAGTTCAGAAGATGACATTATTCAATTGTAAGCTTACATCAAGGTTACAAATACTTACAGCTTGGAAGCGCGGAATGATGTGGCGAAGGCGCGTCTCTTCGGCCGTGCTTGCTCTGTGTGCTCTACGGGTGCCACCTGGTTTCCCTCTACGACCAGCACCGGCACCGGGGCTTGATGCTCGACCTCTTTGCCGCTTGTCCTCTGCACTTCAGTGGCCGGCGATGTGGGTCCCACTGGCATGGAGGATCCACCTTGATCCATCGGCTCTAGTTGCCTCCTCCTCTTTTGTGGCAGAACCTCCTAAGTTATAGGGCCCACATGCACCTATCACTGTCCGATGACCTTTGACATTTATGCATATGTTTCCAATAACTTAAAAAGACTATCGGGTGTCCTCGGGGAACCCCGAATCATCCACGATTTCCGAGCAGGATCACGTTACAGAGTCATTGCAGTATTACAACATTTATTCAAATATCAAACCAGAGTAAAAACAGCGGAAGTCTTACGATAACATAGTTTACAAACCAGTTGTTTCAAACCTTACAAACTAAGTTCGATAATTATTACAAACCATAGTAGTAGTGGAGTGGCATAATTAACATATACTTAACACACAAAATAAACATCCTGCCCAAGGATCACACATTTACTTCTCGTCGTCAGAACGAACAATAGTCATGCAGCACGATCCAAAACAGATCTGCTTATGAGGCTCACCTGCAACAAGGGTCAACGAACCCTGAGTACAAAAGTACTCAACAAGACTTATCCGAAATATTAACTGATAAACTCAGTAATGCAGGCTCAGGGATTCAAGGTATAGCTTTAACAATGATCAAAGTTCTTTTGCATAAAAGCTCTTTTAATAAAATTCTTTATATAGAAAACTTCTTTACGAATTATATACAAAGCTGACACGATCCGCACTAAGATCATGAAACTTCATATCCAACACTTTCACAAGCCTTATTCAAGTTCCAGTTATTAATACTACGATGATGAACAGTGAGTTGAGTCTCCATGATCGAGGAGCAACGACGATTCGAACCGATTATAAACCCAGCTGGGAATTCCAGACCACACGACATATGCAGGTCCCCGACCTACATATACCAACCTACCCTCGGATCCTCTAAAACAAGAACGGGTCCGCGCCACCCGAGAATACAGTACTCCACCATTCCAGCCCATGGCCATGTGGGTACATGCTATTCCCGCCATCTCTCCACTCCTAGTGCGCGAGTAGCCATTCTCGTAATAGAATTGCCAAGTTCAGGCTTATCGGAGTATGTGGTTAGTACTACAAATTCTCACCTCATGCAATTCAACAACGGACGTGCCTTAATCGACACAGGCGGAAAGAACCCGCTCACAAGACCTCCATGTTTTGTGGCTCACACACACCGAGTCCGCCCGGTCTAGATTTATTACTCCACATTCCCATATCACATGCTAACAATATTGACCAATGTTTCGTTTAAACTTGCAGGTGGCAGGTAGTCACCCGACTTTCATCGTTCTACGCATAGCTAAGCAAGACTAGGCATATACGAGTTTAAAACTGGTAATATGGTAAATATGGAATAACAAGGGTGGTAATGCACCAATTAGGCTTTTACTTAACTCTTAATCACTTAATGCAGTAATGGAAAGCAAAAGCGAAATTAATTTATAAAACACAAGGTAGGGTTGTATGCATCCGGGGCTTGCCTTCGTTGACGGAAAAGTCCGGCTCCTGCGACGTTACACAAGGATTCGATCCGACCTCAACAGACGGATTAACCTCCTCAACAGCTTGATTAACTACCACGTTTTCACCTTCGTTCACTATACGTAATAACAATGCCATGTTTAACATGATGCGGAATACGAAACATGATGCTCGATGATGGATGCAAAATTAACAATTTGAATACAACTTTCCTTCGCGGTACAGTTGCAAGTCAAACAACTAAATCTTTTTTATAACACATACATCTATTGCCAAGGATCATCATCAACTAATGACCTAAGGTCATCACTCAATCCAAAATTTCAAACAAAACCTAAATCATTAAAGGTTACTATTTGCTTTTATGAATTAATTATTTAATTCAAAATTATGAAATAAATTAACTTATTCTAATTGAGCTCAAAATTTTAGTACATGTTCATTACATGATAAGTAGGTGGCAAAACAAATTTCATAATTTTTGGACAATTAAATAAGCCTAGAAAAATTATGGAAATCCATTTATTAATAAATTAAGCAAATTTTATCACATGTAAAATGTACTGAAAAACATTATTTCATATTTTTCTTAAATACTATGCATCACAGAGAGGTCACACAAAAATTTTCATAATTTTTGGAGCTCTAAATAAATCTACACAAAAATAACAAAAACAGACACTATTCATTCAAATCTGAAAATAGAAAAATCATTTGAACGCTGAGTCACTGACACCCGGGTCCCACATGTCATCTTCAACCTCCGATGTTGACCACGGCAGCGACGGCTCTGACCGACGAATTCTCGCCGTCGGTGAGACTAACGGCGACGGCGAATGCACTAACATGATCACTACATCACGGCGCACCGATTTGTGGCACAAACGCGACCAATTACTGCCTGGACCGAGCACTACGCCGGCCATGGCGGCTGCGGTGGCACGGCGACACAACACCGGCGAAACGAAGCCGAAAACAGGGAAACAGAGGGCATGGGAAGGTCCAGTAGCTCACCACGAACACGTTGGAGCAAAGGATGAGACCGGATAAGCTACGATGACACGGGTCGACGTTGACAGCGGTCACGGCGGAGCGATCTTCGACGACGGCGATGCTCAGGTAGCTGTGGTGGTCAAAATGAGAAAACAATGGGTCACAAAGCACAACATTATTGCGGCGAAGCCGAAACAAGACTCGGCAAGGGCAGGGACTCACCATAGCGCTCTGGCCACGGCGACGCGGGCTCGACGGCGGGGCTACCGGCCGTGGAGAAGAAACACGACGAGTGGCGATTCCCAGCGAAATTAAGCAGAATTGATGGGTTGGCTGAGCACGTAAGGCTAAAGCGGAGCTGGGACTAGCTTATCAGCGACGGTGGAGCACGACAACGACGGCACGGGCTCGCCGGAGTGGAGCAGCGGCGACGGGAAAACAGAGCAAGGGAGAAAGGCAACGACGATGGCGGCTCAGGCTAAAAAGGATGACCAGGAAGCTCAAGGAAGCCACAGCGAAGCCTTCAGCGCGCCAACGCGATGCCCAGACGGCCACGCGCGCGACTGGAAGCAAGCCGAAGCTCGCCGGCGGTGTAGCGCAAGCGGTGAACACTGTTCACAGTATTTACAAGTTTGCCATTCGCCAAAATTCATAAATTACTCTCAAATTTTCATAACAACTCAAAAATCTCCAAAAACAAAAGTTGTTCAAAATCAAAAGTTCTACAACTTTGCTTTTATAACCATCTCCTAATTCGGTCTAGATTTTTGAAATGAACTTTTGAATTTGAATCGGGAAATTTAACGAATTACGCCTTTTTGATTTACTCAAAATTTTTCTAAACAACTTGAAAAACTCCAAAGATAAACTTTGCTTAACTTGTCAAGCACTACACTTTTTGTTTAAGGCTCAACCCCAAAATATGCTTAGATTTTGAAATGGATTTTTAGGGTAGGATTTAAATGTCGAAAAGCGGGTTTTCTCGAAAAATTCAAAACCCAGACAAACTTTGAACTTGAGTCAAACAATACAATTCAACACTCATTACACAAATGTAAACTTGTTTTAGTAAATGCACATCAAAGTTTTCACCAAATGCCAAATGCTTTGCAATGCATATGATGACATGTCAGATTTTAATATTTAAACACCCGAGGTGTTACAATCCTTCCCCCTAAAAGAAATCTCGCCCCGAGATTCAAAGCCATAGGGTAAGTAATGGAAAAGGAAATGTGTCGCGAGAACACATACAAACTCTGTCCATAAAACAGCTGAGGTTCCTTTACAAAACACAATTTGTAGTAACCGAGCTCAATTAACATTATTCTATTCTATATTGACGCTAGAAATTCTGGAAACTTTTCTAACAAGTAATCTTCTGATTCCCAAGTAGCTTCCTCTTCTGAATGTTGATTCCATTGTATTTTATAGAACTTGATTGTCCTTCTTCGAGTAACACAATCTTTCTGATCCAACACTCGGATAGGATATTCGAAATAAGTTAAATCCGGTTCTAGTTCCACTCCTTCAACTTCAACATTCTGTTCAGGCACTCGGAGACACTTCTTCAATTGAGAAACATGGAACACATCATGCACAGCTACGAGATGTTCAGGTAATTGCAAGCGATATGCCACTTTTCCATACCTTTCCAAAATTTGATATGGTCCAATATATCGAGGTGCCAACTTTCCTTTAACACCAAAACGGGTAACTCCCTTCATTGGTGATACTTTCAGATACACAAAATCTCCTTTGGTAAATACCAATGGTCTCCGTCTTCTATCCGCATAACTCTTTTGTCGGGATTGAGCTATCTTCAAATTACTCTGTATTTGCCTAACCTTGTCTTCTGTTTCTTTCACAAGGTCAACTCTAAAGAATCTTCTTTCTCCAGGTTCAGACCAACTCAATGATGTTCTGCATCTACGACCATAGAGTGCTTCAAATGGAGCCATTCTAATGCTTTCCTGATAACTATTGTTGTATGAGAACTCGGCCAAAGGTAAGCATTCATCCCACTTATTGGAATAGTTAAGGACACAACACCTTAACATATCTTCGAGTACTTGATTAACTCTTTCAGTCTGTCCATCAGTCTACGGATGATAAGCTGTACTATACAGAAGTTTGGTACCCAACGAAGAATGCAATTGTTTCCAAAAGTTGGAGAAAAACTGTGTACCCCTATCTGACACAATAGTCTTGGGTATTCCATGGAGACTCATGATTCTTGCTAAGTACATTTTGGCATATTGGATCGTAGGATATATTGTCTTGACTGGAAGAAAATGCGCTGACTTAGTGAGTCGATCTACAATAACCCATACTGAGTCAAATCCCTTTGATGTCTTGGGTAGACCAACAATAAAGTCCATACTTATGTCCTCCCACTTCCAAGATGGAATAGGTAATGGTTGTAATTCACCAGCAGACCTCAAATGTATAGCTTTCACCTTTTGACAAGTGTCACACTTTGCTATGTATTTAGCAATTTCTATTTTCATTTTAGTCCACCAGAATCTTTGCTTCAAGTCATGGTACATCTTGTTACTTCCTGGATGGATTGATAACCTAGTAGCATGTGCCTCATCTAGAATTGACTGCCGCAACTCAGGAACTTTTGGTACCACCAGGCGATCCTTGAACCACAACACATCTTCATTGTCAATACTAAAGCATTCCACTTTTCCATTCTTGACTCTTTCCTTGATATGGGTTATACCCTTGTTTTCCTTCTGAGCAGCAATAACTTGATCTCGAATAGTGGCTTCAACAATTATGTTGGTCAAACTTCCTTGTTGAATTACTTCTACATTCAACTTTTCCATTTCTTGACATAAATTCAAACCCATTGTTTTCACTGTCAGATAATTGCAATAACTTTTGCGACTGAGGGCATCTACAACCACATTTGCTTTTCCAGGGTGATAATGTACTTCCAAATCATAATCCTTAATCAGTTCTAACCATCTTCTTTGTCGCATGTTCAACTCTGACTGAGTAAAGATATACTTTAAGCTCTTGTGGTCTGTAAACATATGACACGTATTACCAAGCAGGTAATGCCGCCAAATCTTCAGAGCATGAACCATAGCTGCTAACTCCAAGTCATGAGTCGGATAGTGTTCTTCATGTTGCTTAAGTTGCCTAGATGCATAGGCAATGACTCGGCCTTCTTGCATCAACACACATCCAATACCAATACCTGAAGCATCACAATAAACATCAAACGGCTTCTCGATGTCAGGTTGGGCTAACACTGGTGCAGTGGTTAACAGTCTCTTCAAAGTCTGGAAAGCCTCCTCACAATCTGATGACCAGACAAACTTAACTTGGTTCTTCAACAATTCAGTTATGGACTTTGTAATTTTTGAGAAATCTAGAATAAACCGACGGTAATACCCCGCCAGACCCAGAAAACTCCAAACTTGATGAACTGTGGCTGGCGGTTTCCAATCAAGCACATCTTTCACTTTGCTGGGATCAACTGCAACTCCTTCGGCTGACAAGACATGTCCAAGAAATTGCACTTCCTTAAGCCAAAAATCACACTTGCTGAACTTGGCATATAGTTGATGTTCTCTCAAGCGGGTTAGAACAATTCTGAGATGTTCCGCATGTTCTTTCTTATTCTTGGAATATACTAAAATGTCATCAATAAACACCACTACAAACTTGTCTAGCTCAGGCATGAATACTGAGTTCATTAGATACATGAAATGAGCTGGAGCATTTGTCAAACCAAAAGACATTACCAAGTATTCATATAATCCATATCTTGTGGTAAACGTCGTTTTGGGAATATCTTCAGGCTTTATCTTGATTTGGTGATATCCTGATCTCAAATCTATCTTGGAGAAAACTTTAGCTCCGGCCAATTGATCAAAAAGTAGATCTATCCAAGGTAATGGATACTTATTCTTGATGGTCACTTCATTCAATGGACGATAGTCGACACATAACCTTAAAGTCTCATCTTTCTTTTTCACAAAAATTGCCGGACATCCCCAAGGTGAAGAACTAGGTTGGATAAACCCTTTCTCAATCAATTCTTGTAACTAAGTTTTCAACTCGGCCAATTCCTTAGGTGGCATCCTATAAGCTCTCCGAGAAATCGGAGCTATTCCAGGTTGTAACTCTATATTAAACTGTACATCCCTATCAGGTGGTAGACCGGGTAAATCTTCAGGAAACACATCCGGAAATTCACACACTACCGGAATATCTCTAATCTCTTTGACAACAGTTGCACAAATCTTGCCCACTGATTTTCTTAAGGTTGGAAGTTGGATAAGAAGTTGAGAATTATTATCAGGCAAACTCACTCTTAAGGTCCTATTCAAAGCATCTATAACAGCCTTATGCTGATACATCCAATTCATTCCCAAGATTACATCTATATCCTGATCCTTAAGGATAATCATGGTAGTGGGAAAAATATGCCCACCCAGGTTTACGGGTACCTGGTATACCATTTCCTTAGTACACAGACGTCCCCTGGGCGACTGTATAAAGAAACTTTCCTTTGTTGCCCCAATCGAAATTTCATGCTTCACGATAAATGTTCTATTGATGAATGAATGCGATGCGCCAGAATCAAAAAGTATAACTGCAGGGTGATTGGCAACAGGAAACATACCCATCATCACTAGCTCCCCTTCCGGAATTTCTCCAGCTTGAATATAGAACACCCGTCCTGTCTTCCTCTCATCTTTGCCCTTCTGAGCATTCTGATTGGGGTTCTTGTTTGGTGCCTGACCCTGTTGTTGATTGACAGGAGCCTTCTGATAATTTTGATTAGCCTGCCTAGGATATGGACATTCCCTGGAGAAATGACCAGTCCTTCCACAATTGTAGCACGGATAGTTGTGACCCTGGGATGTTGGAGCATTGCCACCAGAAGCATTAGTTGACTGTGAACTCGGATAGGTTATAGCAGGACGGACATTTGACTGTTGCCCGGCTTGGAACTGTGGCGGACGATAAGGAGGACGATTATGCTGTACTGGATGATAAATCACCCTCTGCCTCTTCTGATTTCCCCCAAAAGATCCAGATGGCACACTCTTTTTCTTTTTGAGCTCCTTATGCTGCCGATACTTTGACTCTGAAGCAATTGCAATATTTACTGCCTCATGGTAAGTAACATTGGTGCAAGTGGTCATCATAGTCTGCAACTTGGTATTCAGGCCTCTCATAAACCACCTCTTCTTCTTGGCATCGGTATTGACATGTTCGGATGCATATTGGGACAGATGATTAAATCTTCCCACATACTGCATCACGCTTTGATCTCCTTGTTTCAAAGCAAGGAATTCATCTAGCTTCATAGCCATCACTCCTTTGGGAATATAATGGGCTCTGAAGGCTGTACGGAACTCAGCCCAAGTTATTGGAATGCTAGCTCGTTGCATAGCCACTAAGTTTGCCCACGAAGCACTTGCTGCTCCTCTAAGTTGTTGGGCGGCAAATGTAGGTTTCTGATACTCCGTGCATGGGATAAGGTCAAATTTCTGTTCCATGGTTCGAAGCCAGTCATCAGCCTCCAATGGTTCATCTGCCTTGGTGAACACCGGGGGTCTTGTGTCTGTAAAATCAACATATGTAGCCTCCTGTCGGTTATGGTGGCATCCACGGTTCCCGTACATCTGATTCTGATTACTCTGAGCCATCTCATGAAGCAAACGAGAATTTTCAGCCGTCACCTTGACAAGTGCAGTTATAGCATCAGCTAAATTGGTTGGAACTGGTGGCAGATCTGGAATACCGTCCTCATCTTGTGAAGTTCCCAGAATAAACGAACCCCGTGTACGACGCATCTGCTCATAACAAACCAAACTTTATTCACATGTCTTTATTGAATTGTACCAAAGCTTACTCTAGACACCTTACATAGAGTTTACTAATGTACAAACAAACCCACGAGTACAAAAACAGAACTACATAACTTAACTAGAGCTACTATTATACAACTCTACTCTTTTCCTCAATTTCTTCAAACTTCAGGCTCGGTATCCATTCTGGAATTATTACCGCCTTCATCATCACTTTCATCGATCATTACTAATTCTTCAGGATCTTCTTCTTCTTCCTCTCCCGATTCATCATCATCGGCAAGGATGACACCGGGGTCCATGGCATCAGCTTGAGGCTCATGATTCGGATTTAGTAGATTGCTAAGCCTATGAACTTCCTCATGTAGATATGTATTATGTTCTTCTAAATCTTCTACATAGAATTCTAGCTCATGAGTTCTAGCTCTAGCTACATTTTCCCTGTGCCAAGCTTCATTTCTTCCTTCCACCGTACGAACTAACATACTTTCGTAGTTCCTATGCGCGGTGGTGAGCTGCCTCAATTGACCCTGTAATTCTCTTATTTGTATAACATCCAAAGCCCTATCTCTAGTAGATTGTGCTAACTCCATAGAAACCCTCAGTATCTCTGCCTGGGGATCAGGCCTAGTACTGCTACTGCTAGCACCATCATTTCTAGGGGCAAGTTGATGACGAGGAACTCCTTTGGGTCCGATGGACTTACGGGGCGTCATCTTGGCACGAGCCATACTGTAGGAAGCCAATTTAATCCAAGTAAGACCATTTGATCAAAATCCAAAAAGTAGCTAAGATGGATTACATTCCTCCAACCAGACTCACTACTTAATTCTAGACTAAGAGGTGAAGGAAGTAACGAGTGAATTATTCATGATGCATGCATCGTTCTTACGAACAAAAACATCAAAGTTTATAATGCACATAAACAACATTTATTTTTATATAGGGCATAGTATGATTACTACTCCACCACACAAAAACCTTTTAATCAAATAGGGAATGGTGAGAAAGAAATAAGATAAGTCAGAAGCAATTTGGACCAAATTATCAAGTTAAATTTAGTCATCCCAAATCATTTTGAAGTTTTTGTAAAACAATACAACAAAAACCTTGTAACGACGCTCCGATACCATTCTGTGGCAGAACCTCCTAAGTTATAGGGCCCACATGCACCTGTCACTGTCCGATGACCTTTGACATTTATGCATATGTTTCCAATAACTTAAAAAGACTGTCGGGTGTCCTCGGGGAACCCCGAATCATCCACGATTTCCGAGCAGGATCACGTTACAGAGTCATTGCAGTATTACAACATTTATTCAAATATCAAACCAGAGTAAAAACAGCGGAAGTCTTACGATAACATAGTTTACAAACCAGTTGTTTCAAACCTTACAAACTAAGTTCGATAATTATTACAAACCATAGTAGTAGTGGAGTGGCATAATTAACATATACTTAACACACAAAATAAACATCCTGCCCAAGGATCACACATTTACTTCTCGTCGTCAGAACGAACAATAGTCATGCAGCACGATCCAAAACAGATCTGCTCATGAGGCTCACCTGCAACAAGGGTCAACGAACCCTGAGTACAAAAGTACTCAACAAGACTTATCCGAAATATTAACTGATAAACTCAGTAATGCAGGCTCAGGGATTCAAGGTATAGCTTTAACAATGATCAAAGTTCTTTTGCATAAAAGCTCTTTTAATAAAATTCTTTATATAGAAAACTTCTTTACGAATTATATACAAAGCTGACATGATCCGCACTAAGATCATGAAACTTCATATCCAACACTTTCACAAGCCTTATTCAAGTTCCAGTTATTAATACTACGATGATGAACAGTGAGTTGAGTCTCCATGATCGAGGAGCAACGACGATTCGAACCGATTATAAACCCAGCTGGGAATTCCAGACCACACGACATATGCAGGTCCCCGACCTACATATACCAACCTACCCTTGGATCCTCTAAAACAAGAACGGGTCCGCGCCACCCGAGAATACAGTACTCCACCATTCCAGCCCATGGCCACGTGGGTACATGCTATTCCCGCCATCTCTCCACTCCCAGTGCGCGAGTAGCCATTCTCGTAATAGAATTGCCAAGTTCAGGCTTATCGGAGTATGTGGTTAGTACTACAAATTCTCACCTCATGCAATTCAACAACGGACGTGCCTTAATCGACACAGGCGGAAAGAACCCGCTCACAAGACCTCCATGTTTTGTGGCTCACACACACCGAGTCCGCCCGGTCTAGATTTATTACTCCACATTCCCATATCACATGCTAACAATATTGACCAATGTTTCGTTTAAACTTGCAGGTGGCAGGTAGTCACCCGACTTTCATCGTTCTACGCATAGCTAAGCAAGACTAGGCATATACGAGTTTAAAACTGGTAATATGGTAAATATGGAATAACAAGGTTGGTAATGCACCAATTAGGCTTTTACTTAACTCTTAATCACTTAATGCAGTAATGGAAAGCAAAAGCGAAATTAATTTATAAAACACAAGGTAGGGTTGTATGCATCCGGGGCTTGCCTTCGTTGACGGAAAAGTCCGGCTCCTGCGACGTTACACAAGGATTCGATCCGACCTCAACAGACGGATTAACCTCCTTAACAGCTTGATTAACTACCACGTTTTCACCTTCGTTCACTATATGTAATAACAATGCCATGTTTAACATGATGCGGAATACGAAACATGATGCTCGATGATGGATGCAAAATTAACAATTTGAATACAACTTTCCTTCGCGGTACAGTTGCAAGTCAAACAACTAAATCTTTTTCATAACACATACATCTATTGCCAAGGATCATCATCAACTAATGACCTAAGGTCATCACTCAATCCAAAATTTCAAACAAAACCTAAATCATTAAAGGTTACTATTTGCTTTTATGAATTAATTATTTAATTCAAAATTATGAAATAAATTAACTTATTCTAATTGAGCTCAAAATTTTAGTACATGTTCATTACATGATAAGTAGGTGGCAAAACAAATTTCATAATTTTTGGACAATTAAATAAGCCTAGAAAAATTATGGAAATCCATTTATTAATAAATTAAGCAATTTTTATCACATGTAAAATGTACTGAAAAACATTATTTCATATTTTTCTTAAATACTATACATCACAGAGAGGTCACACAAAAATTTTCATAATTTTTGGAGCTCTAAATAAATCTACACAAAAATAACAAAAACAGACACTATTCATTCAAATATGAAAATAGAAAAATCATTTGAACGCTGAGTCACTGACACCCGGGTCCCACATGTCATCTTCAACCTCCGATGTTGACCATGGCAGCGACGGCTCTGACCGACGAATTCTCGCCGCCGGTGAGACTAACGGCGACGGCGAATGCACTAACATGATCACTACATCACGGCGCACCGATTTGTGGCACAAACGCGACCAATTACTGCCTGGACCGAGCACTACGCCGGCCATGGCGGCTGCGGTGGCACGGCGACACAACGCCGGTGAAACGAAGCCGAAAACGGGGAAACAGAGGGCATGGAAAGGTCCAGTAGCTCACCACGAACACGTTGGAGCAAAGAATGAGACTGGATAAGCTACGATGACACGGGTCGACGTTGACAGCGGTCACGGCGGAGCGATCTTCGACGAAGGCGATGCTCCGGTAGCTGTGGTGGTCAAAATGAGAAAACAATGGGTCACAAAGCACTACATCATTGCGGCGAAGCCGAAACAAGACTCGGCAAGGGCAGGGACTCACCGTAGCGCTCTGGCCACGGCGACGCGGCTCGACGGCGGGGCTGCCGGCCGTGGAGAAGAAACACGACGAGTGGCGATTCCCAGCGAAATTAAGCAGAATTGATGGGTTGGCTAAGCGCGTAAGGCTAAAGCGGAGCTGGGACTAGCTTATCAGTGATGGTGGAGCACGACAACGACGGCACGGGCTCGCCGGAGTGGAACAGCGGCGACGGGAAAACAGAGCAAGGGAGAAAGGCAACGACGATGGCGGCTCAGGCTAAAAAGGATGGCCAGGAAGCTCAAGGAAGCCACGGCAAAGCCTTCAGCGCGCCAACGCGACGCCCAGACGGCCACGCGCGCGATTGGAAGCAAGCTGAAGCTCGCCGGCGGTGTAGCGCAAGCGGTGAACACTGTTCACAGTATTTACAAGTTTGCCATTCGCCAAAATTCACAAATTACTCTCAAATTTTCATAACAACTCAAAAATCTCCAAAAACAAAAGTTGTTCAAAATCAAAAGTTCTACAACTTTGCTTTTATAACCATCTCCTAATTCGGTCTAGATTTTGAAATGAACTTTTGAATTTGAATCGGGAAATTTAACGAATTACGCCTTTTTGATTTACTCAAAATTTTTCTAAACAACTTGAAAAACTCCAAAGATAAACTTTGCTTAACTTGTCAAGCACTACACTTTTGCTTTAAGGCTCAACCCCAAAATATGCTTAGATTTTGAAATGGATTTTTAGGGTAGGATTTAAATGTCGAAAAGCGGGGTTTTCTCGAAAAATTCAAAACCCAGACAAACTTTGAACTTGAGTCAAACAATACAATTCAACACTCATTACACAAATGTAAACTTGTTTTAGTAAATGCACATCAAAGTTTTCACCAAATGCCAAATGCTTTGCAATGCATATGATGACATATCAGATTTTAATATTTAAACACCCGAGGTGTTACATCTTTCGAGGGACGAGTCGAAAGATGTCCGCATCCTCTGTTTCATCGTCTAACAATGTGAAGATTGCCTGACGACGCTTACTGGTCACCAGCCGCTTACCAGCAGCTCTGGCCGCTGCCTCCTCCCCAACTCCGAGCATGGCCCAGTCGACATCTTCGATCCTGGCGCTGGTCTTGGAGGTTGGGCCGGCAACTTGTGGCCAATCTACACCAAGGGGTGGAGACACGAACACTGTTGCTCTATCTCTACCATTAATCTGGGAAATATAAAGGAGATAACACAGTAAGTTTCTGTTACAACATAAGACTACGGGTACAAGGCAGAATGATTTACCATTGGGGGAGGTCGGGCGAGCTTGAAAGCGTGCTCGATGTCGCTCAATCTCACATAATTTGGATCAGCTAAGTTAAATAGCTCTCCAATTCTGGCTTTGACTTCGATCTTGTCAAGCGCCTCTTGCCCGGTCCTTGTTGGGTCTGCGCTACCCTGGTACTCGTAGCTAGGATGTACCCTCCTTTGGCAGGGCTGGATCCTTCGGCTGATGAAGTTTCCGACCATGCTCGGACCATCCAGTTTCCTCCACAGGATCATCCTAAGTAGTTCTTGGATCTGTTCTAGGTGCTCGGGCTTTTCCGACCCGCTGTTCTTCTTCTCCAGAATGAATCCCACGTCGCACAGTGTGATCATGTTCGGCTCTTCATGGATGTAGAACCACTTCTTGTACCAGTCGTCCAGCGATGTGTTCCAAGGGCAGTGCAAGTACTAGGCCTTCATCCCATCACGCAGATTGAGGTACACACCTTCGGCTATCTTCGAGCCGCCGCTTCCTTTCTTCCGCAGACAGAAAAGATGGTGAAAGAAGTCGAAATGGGGCTGGAAGCCACCATATGCTTCGCAAAGATGAATGAAGGTGGAGACAAGAAGAATCGAGTTGGGATGCAGATTGCAAATCCCAATCTCGTAATACAAACAGAGCCCCTGAAGGAAAGGGTGCACTATAACCCCAAAACCCCGCTGGAAGAAATCTTCGAAAACCACAATCTCACCTGGTTGTGGATCGGGGTACCCTTCTCCTTCCGACGCGCGCCATCCTGCGAGTGCCTTGTTGTGGAGTACTCCCATGATGACGAGGTCTTCGATGGTCTACTCGTTGCTTCTTGACTACCACCACTCCTTCGCCATGACTCCGGCTTTCTTCTGGGCGTCACTCTTTGCCATGAATCCGCCCTTGCTGATGGAGGTGGATATGGTGGAGGGGTGATTGGTGATGATTTCGGAGGTATTAGGGTTGGCAAGAGGAAGAAGAAGGCTGCAATGGCGAATGGTAATGGGGATCGGTAAAAAGTAACTTACCAGTTCTATATTATAAATAACCAAGAGTTCCGCCGTTTCGTCCGCCCAAGATTCTTGGGAGACGTGCGCATACACCGCAGACGGTTGTTTTCACAACCTCAAGATCTATGCCAATATATGCGCCCCTTCGTTACCAGTGTACGCGCCTCTTCGTTGCTAGTGGAGAGGGCCCACACTGACGCACCTCCTTACAGGTGCCAAGTGACTGTTTGCTTGAAAGGACAAGAAGGCAGTATGACATGCTATACCCGTCTGCTTTTTTGACCAGACGTGTCAGATTGGACTTGACAGAGTAAGAAGATAAATAAATACACCAAATAATAGTACAAGCGGCATTTGTTTCTTCGCTACATGTCTCGTGCTTAGGGATGGTCCAGACCACTACCGTGCTCGGGGACTGCTCTAACCACTACCGTGCTCGGAGACTGCCCAGACCACTACCGTGCTCGGGGACTACTCCGACCACTACCGTGCTCGGGGACTGCTCCAACCACTACCGTGCTCGGGGACTGCCCCGACCACTACCGTGCTCGGGGACTGTTCCGAAGAATGCTCGGCGATTGCTCTCCTTAGCTACATGTGATTTGTACTCACATACAGTTGAGAGACATTTATTTAGACCTTGCTACAAGGCTTATACTTTGTCTTCCAGCAAGCTTGGGGACTACATCGGTATGATGCACCTGCCGGTGCATCTCGTATTGATTGTACGACGATTGGATTCTTAACTTTAGTAGAAATTCTTTTTAGACCCTGGCACCACGTGCCTGCATCACCTACTACCAGGCTCGGGGACTAAGTGGGCACACTTCACCTTGCGGTGAATGTGTTTATTTAATCGACCTCTACGCTTTGACTGATTGTCAGGATTACTATCGTGCTCGGGAACTGTCCCGACCACTGCTCGAAGACCGCTCTCCTCGGCTACATGTGATTTATACTCACATACAGTTGAGAGACATTTATTTAGACCTTGCTACAAGGCTTATACTTTGCCTTCCAGCAAGCTCGGGGACTACATCGGTACGATGCACCTGCCGGTGCATCTCGTATCGCTTGTATTATGATTGGATTTTGAACTTGAGTAGAAATTCTTTTTAGACCCTGGCACCACGTGCCTGCGTCACCTACTACCAGGCTCGGGGACTAAGTGGGCACACTTCACCTTGTGGTGAATGTGTTTTATCGACCCCTATGCTCTAACTGTTGGCCATAACAACTACTGTACAAGGGTCACTTACATTTCTTTTTAGAAATACAAGTGGGCACACTTGATCAGGAAAGAAATCTTTTTCTTTTTTCTTTAAGAGCACCATGCATTCTTCGGACAACCAGAATCTTTGGCTATAATCGTGGTCTACTGCTCTCTGTACTGATCAGAATGCTGGCGCACTTGATTGGTCAATGTTTCAATCAGTTGAAAATGACATGAAGACGGATTGCATTAGTCGAAGGAGATCAAACGGCGTGTCGCAGCATAATACATGGTGCTCGGGGACTAGCTGTGGGGGTATTAACCCCTATACCCTTACGGCTAGGCTTGGTCCACTAAAAGATGACGCGCGGCCCGACCAACCTGTTCGGAGTCCCGCGATAGGAGTCAAGACAGATTTGGCGATCAAGCAAGATCCTCGTCGGATAGAATAGGAATCCTTATCCGGCCACCTATGGCAATTGTAATTGGCTAGGATTAGTTTCCAGATCTGTAACCTTGTCCCCCGGGCTATATAAGGCGGGCAGGGGACCCCTCTAAAAAACATCTCTCATTGACATACAGCAATACAATCAGACGCAGGACATAGGTATTACGCCTTCTTGGCGGCCGAACCTGGATAAAACCTCATGTATGTCTTTCGTCACTGTCTTGTTTGTGGCTTGCGCATCTGTCTGCCGACAATCTACTACCTTGGGCATACCCCTAGGTAGACTGCCGACCATATTTCATCAACACCCTCGTTCTCCTCCTCCAACAACAAGTCCACCTCCACCTCCCGGTAGTCCATCTAAGGGCACGAGCAAAGGACCGGGAGGCATGGAGGAACCGGGGGCAAAGACACCGCCTGCTGCCATTGCGAGCATAAGCCACTGTCTTCCACCGCCAGCAAAGACTAAAGGCGACCAAGGGTAGCTCACATACTCACTTGAGTTCGAAAGGTATGGTAGCGGCGAGCATAATTTGCTAATAACTTTTCTTTGCCATAATATGGTACTAACATTTCTATCCCAGGCCGAGATCACCTTTCCATCTATTTCCTGAATCGGATGACTGCCCCGGCCATTACGAGCATGGGAAGTTCATGATAACCAAGGCCCAACTCGTCGACGAGGAAAGGTGGGAGACAAGGAGGTTTCATCTCTGGTACATGGAAGCGGCAAAAGCTGGCCTGCATGGTTTTCTAGTCAAGGTTGTGGCGGAGTACTTCCTCTTGCCCGGCAACGATGTAGAACTCCTCGTGGACTTCCACGACATGTACAGACTACTGTGGGAACAAGACCTTGACATCGCCCAAGTCACCTTGTTAGAATTATTATTTCTCGTCGTAACCTGTATTTTGTTTCAATGGCGTAGCCAAGGCCTCGAGGGTCACTGGGTTGCATTTATCATCTACCCTCAGGATGGCAGGGCCTGCGTATTTGATTCGTTGACAGTGCCAAACTTAAAAGGGTACAAGGCCTTTGAAGATTGCCTCAGAGTGTAAGTGACTGAACTATCTTCTCATATGCGTTCTAATGCCCTGCCTAATACTAGTACATTTCGTATATCGCTTATAAGGAGTACGTGAAGGATCCTGAATGCTATGATCGAAGAACAGAGAAATTTAAGGCTAAGCATAAGAACCGCATCAAAATCAGACGCAACTTTCCGGTAAGTATTTGAAAGGTTTAATTGTGCTTTCCGTTCATATGCGTTCGAATGCCTGTGTTGTAATGCTTGTGTATCGATCATGCAGTGTGCCAAACAACCGGTAGGATCACAAACCTGTGGCTTCTACGCCTGTGAGTTCCTGAGGGTGTGCAAGCAGTACAGCAGGAGTTGAAGGGTGCTCAAGAATGGATTGAACTGGTCGAGAGACGTGCAGAGCACTCAACACAGCTTCAAGCAGACAAAGGCGGACATATGTATGTTTGTCTTAGACAAATGCGTGCTTGAAGGGGGCACGTTCTTCAATGAGAACAGCCCGCTAGCGATTTTACCGGAGTACGAGAGGCTGTGGAAATGGCCCACGATGATGCGTCCGCAGGATTACACCTTAGCGCATGTATAACGACTTTAATATGTAAATGTAATGAATTAACGATGACAAGAACGACTAAGTGAATGTATATATATGTATATTATCTCATGTATAATGCCTGCATACTTTTTAAGTTTAATCTGTGAAATCTAGATGTGATTTGAATTTGAATTTATATGCATGCTGTATTTTATTTGAATTTATATGCCTGCTGTATTTTTTTAATTCAGGAAATAATTTACCGAGACGGGCAAATAATAAAGCCCGCCACGGCTAATGAATATAACCGCGGCGGGCCACAAAAGGTGTCCGCCGTGGTAAAATAATTTACCGTGGCGGGCTGTGTCACGTGCCCGCCGTGGTAAAAGTATATTTACCGCAGCGGGCACATTACACCGTCCGCCGCGGTAAATCGGTTAACCGCGGCGGGCAAAACCGCCCGCCGCGGTTAAGCCACGATTTACCGTGGCCTCTAGGCCGCAGCGGACGGCTTTGCCCGCCGCGGGAAACCGAAAACGCTCGCCTCCAGTAAAATTTGTGTAGTAGTGATAACCTAGTGTATTCTTTCTTTGCCAAGAACAACATCACAACGAGTCAGCAAAACAGCCTCAAAGAGCATATGCCCCAACCACAATCTGAAGCTCCTCTGTGGGAGAGTTCGAGCTCCTCATCATCGCACTACGTCAGAACAGACAATCACCGTCGGATACGTTTGAGACAATAGTAATTATGTTTCATTGCTAGATCGTAAGTCTAGCATTTGGAAAATGATTGGGATCCTATTCACCTGTCACTAAAGACCACTTTCATTGTCGGCTCAAGCACGCACCACTAGTGACATAACACTACTGTTGGCTGAGGATAAGAACTGGCAATGATACAATAATTATCACTGTTGGTTGTCAACACGAACGATCAATGATATTCCACTACCGGGTCATGGCTTGACCCAATAGTGGTATAGATATTACTCTTGGGTTGTTGCTTGACCCAACAATGTCCTAGCTATAGCATGAAACCCCAACCTCTTCTTCCGCCTCTTGTCCAGCCCGAGCACACCCAGCCAAGGAGGCGTCTTTTTCCATCTTTCTCTTAATTGTTGCGGTTATTTTTCACCAAAATGCTTATGGAGGGACTTGGTTTTTGAAGGATTGACATGATCTCCTTGACTTAAGGTTGGTAACAAGCAATCCTTTGAATTTGTAGCCTGTTTTGTTGGTTATATTGTCTTTGATTCTTGTGCTTGTTCTTTATTCCTTTTAAATAGCATCCTTCATAGAATTCTTCACGAAGAAATCCGAATTTTGGTGAATCCATTTGCTACAGATAATTTAAGGTTATTATCTATGAACCCATTTAATTTGTAGCCAGTTTGTTTCATTAGATTGCTTTTGATTTTTGATGGCTTGGTTGGTCCATTTAGTTTCTACATTTTAATTAGTGTTGCATAGAATACAGTTGTTCATGAGGGCAACCATTTTTTTATGAACTCACGTGGCATAGGTATTTTAATTTGAAGCTATTAGCTAGCTAGCAAGCATTTAATTTCAGAATAGTTTAGTTTGATTTCTAGTAAATAGCTTGGCACAGCTTATAAGGTTAGAAGGATACAATGCAACTACCCTTTTCACGATTTTGTGCATAAAAGATCAGATGATGATGATAGGATGCGTTGCTACCACAAAAGCGTGTCACTCAGAGGTGATAGCTAGACTGATAGATAATGATTGGACGTCAGCATGCATCAGCAAAACTGCAAAAGAAATTCTCGAAATAATCAACCAGAAAAATAGTCGACAAAGAGAAAAAAAAATGGTATAAAAAACGTTCAGAGCTGCAGACTTGATAGCCAACAATTTTCTCTTTTTTTTCCAAAATTATGATGGTATACCTCGCTTTATGCAAAAAAAAAAACTGCGTACAAATCAGACTGACATGCGAGGCCCACAATAGCTTAAAAGAACTGAAACTTTGTGTCGGCAAGTCAAGATTAGTCTCTATGCATGCACAGGCCTTTGCATTACGATCTGGCCAATAGTATGCTGACGCAGGTATTACAAGCCATGAGGTCAGAAACTTGTCGTTCAGTCTCAGAAGAAGAAGAAGCTTCCCAGCTCGTGCGCGAAAGGGCCATTCAGAGACTCTGAACATGTATATACATGATAGGAACAGATTCCCCCATGCCACCGCATTCTTGATTCACTGGACTACTAATGGCGACTTAGGAGGGGACAGAAGGATGAGCACTAGTTTAAGGATGCCGCGAAACAGCAGGCTAATCACTAATGTACAATTAGGGCAGAGCTTTCTGTCTAGCTGTCTGATTTAGTCAGAGATTTGGGCTGACCTCAGACATGTGCTGCTTTTACAACATTTACATTTATTATAGGTGACCATCACATGTTTTTGGTTTTTTTTTTCTCTCTTCAATTGATGTAAGCGCGTAGGGTAATGACACGTGTCGTCCCTCTAGTGCTCGCACACTTTAGTTTGTTTATGTATGTACTACGAAAGTTACACTGATCTGAGATGCTAAAATATATTCTCGTCTATCTCCCAGTCCAAGAGCAGAGGAATTAAGACGCATGAACATTTAACCACCAATGTAACAGATCTGAAACACATTCACTGTAGGTTAATATCAATAAGGTCAGTCTCCTAGTTTTCAAGACTCGGTAAGTTAGAAAAGATGTAAATGAGTTTCATCCCCATGAAACTCATTTCATCTCATGAAACTTTTATCATCTCTCTTTATCTATTTCATATCATGTCAGCTAATTTAATGCCATGAAACTCCAATTGAGACTGGTCTAATGTAAATAAATTTACAAGAAAACGTGGAAGTGTGAATAGAAATGAGAAATTCAACACTGAAATCAAGCTGGATGACACTCTTGATCGTTCTACATGGCATGAGAATACTTCCTAATAGTAAGTTTGGCACCCTTGGACCTAAAATCGTCAACCACGTCACTGCAGAGGACATGTTTACACTTGAGATAACAATAATGTGCGGCGGTGACGGTGACATGTATTTTGTTTTTCATTTAATTTATATATATAGACATATTGGGACCTCAAATTGTAGCACAAAAATTATACAACGAAATTCCAAATTTGATTTACAGTTATATTTATTTTCCAAACAAATGATATATTTATTTTTCAACTAACGTAATTAAACTACAAACATTTAAAATAGTTTTTTTAGAATTACACAGTACAACTTAGACGCCCACAACACGCACACACACTCACCCTTATGAACACACGTATGTAAACCCTACTCCTACGAACACCTCTGAAGGACTGAGTCGACAGATCTCGAGATTCATGAAGTCACCACAGGCGTCTCGTTGTCGACGGGGCGGCATTAAATCTTGGAATAAATCTAGGAAAATGCGAGCACCCGTGCTAATTCGAGGACTTGAATCTGGGGGGGACAGGTTCCACCACAAGAAACTCAACTAGTGATCTATGATCAGTTTGCAACATTTAAAATAGCTTGACTAAGGACACAAACATAATTACATTTTTTTTGGACTAAGGTAGTAACTTCAGCTTACTCATCCTAACTACTACAAAAATAAATTTCGGATACACCTTTTTTTTGGAGGCTGTTGTTAAACTGCCTCTAAAATATTCAAGAGGGTTAATAGCCATGGCCCGCTGGCCTAATTTACAGAGGTGGCCTTCTTCAGAGGTAGGTCCTTGTATAGTTTGTCTCTGAAAATTGAGAGTTAGTCCATATAAACATAACATTATAGCATCTCTCCTCTATCTCCTATACTAGCAGCTCTACACTCTATTACCAGTCTATCTCCTCTCCTCTTATAGCGATGCCTTCAGATGCTATTCCCCCGGCCCACTGACATGATGACATCCTCTCCCATCATATATGGCCATCGGGCCAGCCCAGCCCGCTAGGGTTCGGGCCGGCATGACACGTGGGCTGCTCGGGCCATGCCGAATCGTGCACCGTGCCTGCTCTATGGCCCAGGCACGGCCCTATGGGCCGGTAGTCGGGCCGTGCCGGCCCGTCGAGCACGGCCAATTCTGTGGGTCGTGCCAGCCCACAGCCCGGTCCACTTAAATCACCTCAAAAAATTCATCTCATACAGCACTTAGCAAATATGACATTCTCAATCAGATCACAAGCACAAATTATAAGTTCTAAGTTCACAGATTACAACTTCTAAGTTCACATTCACAATCACTCAATCAGATCACTTACCAAATTTCAAATTCACAAATCAAAACTGAACTCAACTCCAAATGACCAAATCCAACAAAACAAAAGACACAAGAGAGACAATTAAGATAACTTAGTTGTTTGTGCAATGCTGCCTCATTAAAACCTTTCTAGGTAAAATTCACCCTTGTGAGAAACCCTAGAAAGGGAAAAAGAGTGCAGCACAACTCTTAATTAAGTCTTAAACATGTTCAAAGGTCTCAAGTCTCACAGAAAATAGATACAGATTACAGTTACAGATCACACTCTCAACTCTCAAGTCTCAACTCTCAACTCTCAAGATGTACCAGCAGCAACACCTCTAGATGTACCAGCAGCACCCCTAGTCTCAACCAGCAGCACCCCTAGATGTATCAGCCGTAGCACCCCCAGATGTACCAGCAGTGGCACCCCTAGATGCACCAGCAGCAGCGGCACCCCCAGATGTACCAGCTTCATCTTCATCGAGATATAAATTCTTGAAGGAATCCTCCAACTCTTGGTTGTCAACAACATGCTGTAACCTTCTTTCTCCTAACTCCCAATCCTTTATGCAAGTTAGCATCTCCTCAGTTTCAGGCAACAAACGTCGTCGTCGCTCCTCAATGATCCTTCCTGCTAAGCTGAACATGATTCTAAAGAGACAGTAGAAACAGGAACTGACATAATATCTCTAGCCATGATAGATATGATTGGATAGATTAGTTTGTGGTCACGCCACTAGAGAAGTAAATCAAAATCATTCTCATATGCAGTGACATTATCACTGTCAACATAAACTGTGAGCTCACACATAACAGAACCAGATGTAGATGAAGTGGGGGCAGAGGCAGGGGAAGGACCAACAACACCAGATCCAGGGCCTCCAAAGATTCTTCCCCATGCCTGTTTTCTTTTACCTGTATGGCTTGCAGGCTGTGTAGCCCTTTGAGACCTAGCTGCACCAAACTTTCTCTCATATTTGTTAAACAACTTATAAATTTTAGTTCTCACATCAACATAATATGAACTGTAATCACAACCAGTGTACTCTTTAAGTAATTGCAGAACATTAAATAGACCTCTCATCTTAGCTCTAAGATCAAGAATGAATGCAAATGAATATAACAGAGGTATGTCCTGTCAGTATTTAAGGAATTTAAGCTTCATAGGATATACAATAGACATTATATTTTTGATCTTTTTCACTTGCATGCAAATGTGAAGTAATATCAAGAAGATGGTGCAGAATAAGCGGACTAGTTGGATAATAAACACCAGAAAGAACAACAGTGCTTTCATAAAATATTTCCAGGAACTCTAATATCTTCTCAGCTACATGCCAATGCCTTGTAGACAACAATTGTGACCCATAATTGGCATTAATGAACACAGGAAAACATCCTTATATGGAACCAAGTGTTTAAGCATAAGGTATGTAGCATTCCATCTAACATCTATATCTAAGCCAAACTTTCTAGGTCTAACACCCTGAGCAGTACATTAGTTCTTGAACATAGCAGTTCTTTGATTAGAGGAATTCAAGAAGTTAATAACAGATCTTAAATCTTCTAAGTAAGGTTTGAATCGTTTTAAACCAGATTTTACAATTAGATTAATGATATGACAAACACAACGTTGATGCACAAGACTATAGTTAACCTTAGAAGGATCTGCAGGCTCAGGTGAAGGATCAACACCCAAATAACCAGTAAATAGATGTATCAAAGTACTCATAGCCCTAGCATTAGAAGAAGCATTGTCTAAAGTTATAGAGAAAACCTTATCCATCAGACTATACTCCTCAATCACACAAGCAATTCTTTCAGCAATATTTTCACCGATATGTTTCACCTCAATCAACCTAAAACCAATAACCTTTTTCTGTAACTCCCAATCAGCACTGACATAATGAGCAACAATAGTAATGAAGTCTTACTTAGCATTACCAGACCAAACATCTGAAGTCAGTGCAACAGAGGAAACAGCAGACAACACATGAATCTTAAGCATATTACGACGTTCAGTAAACACCATACTAAGATCTCTGGTGGTGGTCTATCTAGATACATTAACAAACCTAGGGTTATGAGCACGAACAATGTACTCCTCCTAGGCCTCTGTCTCACCGATACCTAACGACAGATCAAGCCTAGCAATCAAGCGACACAACTCAGATCTAGCAACATCAGGTTTATAGTCCCAGTTATGCACAGAACCATCAGGATTATAAGCAAGCCTAGACTGAACCCTAGCACGTTGATCAGTTTTTTGCTTACAAGATTTCTGGTGCCTCTTCAAGTGACCAGTGCCAGCACTAGATCTAGCAGACAAAGTACTCTTACATATTTTACAGGTAGCTTTTGTGCAAATCTTAACTCCATTCATAGTCTCATAGATCTCATCAAAATCAGCTCACACAACAGATTTACGCTTACCAACAGAGGTACCAGTACCAGCAACAGATGGAGTAGAGATGGTGGAGCCTGATGAGGACATCACTCCTTCGGATGTACCCACTAATCCTCCAAACGTCATGCAAGGTCCAATGATCCAGGCTCGAATGCGTCAACTCAATTTAGAGGTGAGCTCGTTCTTAAGCTATTCTTTTTATACTTTTGAGAATAGACTACTACCTAATGATGTTATCTTGCTTAGAAACATTGGAGAGGGTCACGAAGGACTTAGAGGACGTGGTGGAGGCGAAGATGACCAGCAAGGATGTCCAACAGGAACCGGAGGCCCGGTCCAATATGATTTTGAGTCTGCCTCGGCCTCTAAGACCAGTCTACCTTAAACTGGTCACCCAGGACGTATCCGGACTCCGTTTTCGATGATCCACATATGGATGGAAAGATAATTTGATAAGGAAGCCAATCCAAGTCGTTTCACATCAAAAGCTATTCGGAATCAACGGGAATCATGGTCACAAGTTAGCATCCAGAATCTGCCAGGGTGCTGCGACACCATCTTTTGGTCTGTTGGACCATGTATCGAGTTTGGGCCCATTAGGGGCGCATCTAGGGGTCTTGCACGACCCTAGAGTCTTCATAAACAGCCGTCACCCCTCCATTAGGGTTTAGTTTTTGCTTAGATTATTCTGTCAAGAACAGTTTTGTCGTTCATCGGTTTGTGAGACCCTAACTTCGTGAGATTAATCATTCATTTGCAATTTGGTTGTGTTCTTTCTTGTTCTTGCTTGTGTTCTTCATTATGCAGGCAGGGACTAGCCTTCTTGGCGAGGTCAACCTGGTCTGTGACTTGGTTGATAACCAGAGGAGCTGTGGTGCTAAGATTACAGGGTTCGATCTTTCGATCTGAAGCTGGATCGGTGTGTCATTCTCCGCCACAACGATAGTTACCTCTACTTGACGGAAGATCGGGATCCCCGTTTCCATTAAGTGGTAATCAGAGCTAAGGTATACCATCAGGTTGACATTTATCCCCTAGTTTTGAGTGTTTCGCTTTCGTCCCATAGTCCAGTGCTATATTTTTTCCCTATCCTAGAACCTTCCGCGCCATAGCCTTTGCATATTTCGGTTTCAGAGTCCGTCGTGTTGAGTGTGTGTCCAGGTCAAGGTCTTGTTGCTGGTTAGGTCATGTTAGAATCCAGTTCGTGTGTTTTCCCCCATCGTTTCCATCAAATCTTTGCTGCTGTGACTAATTTTACGCACATTGTTCCTGTTTTGTCCTCTAATTCGGAGTCAATTCTTAAAACTGGTCTAGTTTTCGCATACGGACTCCGATTTTGACGTTCCATATATCAAAATCGATCAGAAAAAATTTCGGATCCGTCCATCCCTGCTTTGTTGTGGTTGGAAAATTTTAAATTGGTCAAAAAATGGTCACGAGATCCTCTTTTTGTGGTCACAAGGTTTTTGTCGATTTTGAGCAAGTTTTCTGAAAATTTCACAGGCCACGTCTTTCACTTGTTTAAGCTTATATTTTTTGTGGTTACTTCTTTTGTGCTCCTAAGTGAAGAAAAAATATCAAAAAAATAAAATAAAAAAGTCAAAATTTTCCAAAAAACAACAATAGCCCAAAAAATAGAAAAAAGAGAGGGGCAAAAGAGGAACAATATCTAGAAGAGCACATAGAGAAGACCAAAGTGAGCTGTGTTAGCGTGTGTTGTCTGGTTCCTTGTTTGTGTTGCTGTTTCCATCCACCATACTTATTTTCACACACATGTCTCCTTGTTATCCACCATACTTGCTTGTTTGTTACACACCTGATACTTGGAGCATTTTAGACCAGCAACGAGAACAAGTACTTTGGACTATAATTTAGCATTACTTTCTGTTACTGACTTGTGTGTCAGATATACATATTACTCTTTGTTTGCCTTCCAAGCTCCACAAATTCTTCAGATCAGTACAGAAAAAGGGCTTTGCAATCGTGGTACCACTGCCTCACAGGTATCATGAACCAGCCACCGGTTGTACCGCCCACTGCTTACGTTGGTAAGAACTTTGTAAGAGCTTGGTAAGACGCTTTCACTTGCTGTGAAAAGTGACACCACTACAACCACGTAGTCATTTGGTAGGGATAACTTTCATCGTTTGTTTCTATTTTTGTGTTTACAATGGCAAGAGGTGATCAGACTAGACATAATAATCCTAAGGGTTTCAGCGAGTGTGTCAGCCAAGAGCAACTACAAGCTGTTGTAGAGGATGCCCAAAAAAGGATGAATGAGGCCGTCAGGAAGGCCATCACTGATGCACTCATTGAACTCAACATTGGCAACAGCATGGAGAGATTGGACAAATGAATTTCCACGCTAACCGACAAGGTTACTGAGTTGGAAACATTGGTGGCGGTCAACAATAATGACGTCTTCGACAGCAACACCGATGGTCTCTTGCCAAAAGACACAGTGCATGATGTTGTTGGGAACATAGATCGAGCAGCCTTCCGACAAGCAAGATTACGACGACGTCTTCGCCGCAACACGACAGGTATGGGTGGTGTCCACCACCATCAAGGTAATAATCACCGTGTACCCGATGATCCTTATGCTAAGATTAAGTTCACAATACCATCTTTTTTGGGTCATTATGATGCTGTGGGATATCTTGATTGGGAGATGACAGTAGAACAAAAGTTTAGTGCCCACCTTGTGCCTGAGCATCATAGAGTTCGACAAGCTACTAGTGAGTTTAAGGATTTTGTCATTATTTGGTGGAATGGGCTAGCTGCACAGGATGCTTTACTTGGTACGTGGGAAGAACTTAAGGTAGCTATGCGTGATCGCTTTGTTCCTCCTTCTTATCATAGAGATTTGCATAAGAAATTGATGCGATTAGAACAAGGAGATAAATCTGTACAGGATTACTATGGTGAGCTCCAAAAGGGATTGATGCGTTGTAGTGTTGTGGAGGGGAACGAAGATGCCATCTATCGTTTTTATTCGGGTTTGAGGCGTGAGATTCAAGACATTGTTGATTATAAAGAATTTAGCACTATCAACCAGTTGTTTTAGTGTGCTATGCTTGCAGAAAAGGAATTGCAGGGGCGTGAACAGCAGAGCAAGAGCAAGGTCAGCACCACATACACGCCATGCTCGGCACCATCTTTGGGGCTGACCAAGCCAACCACTTTTCGGGCACCTCCACCAGCGAGCAAGCGACCAACAGCCTCTGGAGTTTCTGCTACACCTAAGGCACCTCCCACACAACTTTCAGATTTAGGTAAAAATTATTTGTAGGTGCCTAACAAGAGTGCCTCATCCGTTGCATCAACATGACACACTTCGGGCATTCAGTGCCACCGCTGCCATGGCACTGGCCATGTGTAGAAGGACTGCCCAAGTCAGCGGGCATATATTGCTACAGAGGATGGTTACATCAGCACCTCTGACATTGAGGATGAAGAAGACCAAGATGCAGATGAGGAGGACGGTGACGTCCTTGGTGATGAGGCCACGGCATCCTATAGGCGCATCATTGTACAATGGGTGCTCAACTCATAAGTCCAGCAACCTGAGAAGCTACAACGCCATAACTTGTTCTAGATTTTCTTCATCATCAGCAACCGTCGAGCACGTGTCATTATTGATGGAGGTAGCTGCAACAATTTGATGAGTTCTGATTTGGTCAAGAAGCTTGGCTTGACCACACGCCCACACCCATGTCCATACCATATTCAGTGGCTAAATGATTCTGGTAAAGCAAAGGTAACACAAACTTGCAGAGTTTCATTTTCCATTGGTTCTTATGCCGATTCTGTTGATTGTGATGTGGTACCTATGCAAGCTTGTTCACTTTTATTGGGTCATCCTTGGGAACATGATAATGATGCTACACACCATGGTAGAAGTAATAAATACACTTTTGTGCATAAAGGAAAGAAAATTACTTTGGTACCTTTGACACCTGCTCAAATTGGACAAGCTGATAGAGAACGCACTGCTAGTTTGAATGATATTCAATCTGAAAATCAGCAAGTTGCTAATTCTATTTTCCCACCTAAAAAGGATAAGTCTACATCTATTTCTAAGGCTGAGGGAATTAAATTGAAGGGTGGTGTTATGCTTGCAACAAAATGTGACTTTGCTGAAATTTCTGATGATGATATTTGCTATGCTTTGGTATGCAAACGAGCTATATTTTCGCTTGATGATATTGTTAGCTCGGTGCCTCCTGCTGTCACTAACCTTTTGCAGGACTATGAGGACATTTTCTAGCTGAGATACCCCCGGGGCTGCCACCTATGAGAGGAATAGAGCATCAAATTGATTTGATTCCGGGAGCAACCTTGCCCAACCGTGCTGAGTATCGAACCAATCCCGAGGAGACTAAGGAAATTCAGCGGCAAGTCCAAGACCTTTTGGACCACGGGTATGTACGTGAAAGCCTTAGTCCTTGTGCCGTTCTAGCTTGTACTTTTGGTTCCTAAGAAAGATGGAACTTGGCGTATGTGTGTTGATTGTAGAGCCATCAATAATATTACTATTTGGTATCATCATCCTATTCCTAGGCTAGACGACATGCTTGATGAGTTGTGTGGTTCTATAATTTTCACTAAGATTGACTTGCAAAGTGGCTACCACCAGATTAGAATGAAACTTGGAGATGAATGGAAAACTACGTTTAAAACCAAATTCGGGTTGTATGAGTGGTTAGTTATGCCTTTTGGTTTGACAAATGCACCTAGCACTTTCATGCGCTTAATGAATGAGGTTTTAAGAGCTTTTATTGGTCATTTTGTAGTAGTTTACTTTGATGATATATTGATTTACAACAATTCTTTTGATGAACATATGGATCCACTTACGTGCTGTTTTTAATGCTTTACGAGATGCACGTTTATTTGGTAACCTTGAGAAGTGCATCTTTTGCACGGATTGAGTTTCTTTTCTTGGCTATGTTGTAACTCCACAGGGAATTGAGGTGGACGAGATGAAAATTGAAGCCATAAAGAGCTGGCCAGTTCCCCAAACCGTCACACAGGTGAGGAGTTTTCTTGGTCTTGTAGGATTCTACCGCCGCTTCGTCAAAGATTTCAGCACCATTGCTGCACCATTGCATGAGTTGACGAAGAAAGGAGCGGTGTTTCATTGGGGAAAGGCACATGAGGAGTCCTTTGACACTTTGAAGGGCAAGCTCACACACGCACCATTGCTGTAACTTCCAAACTTTGGTAAGACTTTTGAGCTAGAATGTGATGCTAGTGGAGTTGGCATTGGAGGTGTTTTGATGTAAGATGGTAAACCCATTGCTTACTTTAGTGAAAAATTGCATGGCCCTGTTCTTAATTATTCCACGTATGATAAGGAATTGTATGCATTTGTTTGTTCTTTAGAGACGTGGCGTCATTATTTGTGGCCTAAATAATTTGTTATTCATTCTGATCGTGAATCGCTTAAGTATCTTCGTTCTCAAAATAATCTGAATCGTAAGCATGCTAAATGGGTTGAATTTATTGAATCTTTTCCTTATATTATCAAACACAAGAAAGGGAAGGATAACATGATTGCTGATGCTTTATCTAGAAGATATACATTGATGTCCCAACTTGATTGTCGGATTTTTTGGTCTTCAATCAATAAAAGAACAATATGTGCTTGATCCTGATTTTAAGGACGTGTTGCTTAATTGTAGAGAGGGACGTGCATGGAATAAGTTTATGATCAATGATGGGTTTTTGTTTAGAGCTAACCGCCTATGCATTCCAGTTGGTTCCGTTCGTCTTTTGTTGTTGCAGGAGGCACATGGAGGTGGATTGATGGGACATTTTGGTGCCAAGAAGATGGAGGAGGTGCTGTCCACACACTTCTTTTGGCCAAGGATGAGGCGAGATGTAGAGCGGTACGTGGCTCGGTGTGCCACATGTCAAAAAGCTAAGTCGCGGTTGAACCCACATGGTTTGTATATGCCTCTTCCTGTTCCTTCTTCTCCTTGGGTTGATATATCTATGGATTTTGTGTTGGGTTTGCCAAGGACTAAGAGGGGGAGGGATAGTATTTTTGTGGTGGTTGATCATTTTTCTAAGATGGCACATTTTATTCCTTGTCATAAGAGCGACGATGCTATTCATATTGGTGACCTTTTCTTTCAAGAAATCGTTCACTTGCATGGTATGCCTTCTACTATTGTTTTAGATCGCGACGCAAAATTCTTGAGTCATTTTTGGCGCACATTGTGGAATAAATTGGGGACCAAGCTGTTGTTTTCTACAACATGTCATCCCTAAACTGATGGGCAAACTGAGGTTGTAAATCGAACATTGTCCACCATGTTGAGAGCAATTTTGAAGCGCAATTTGAAGATGTGGGAAGAGTGTTTGCCGCATGTGGAGTTTGCATATAACAGGGCGGAACATTCCACCACCAAGGTAAGTCCTTTTCAGGTAGTGTATGGTTTTAACCCCCGTGCTCCTATTGATATTTTGCCTTTACCTACCACTGAGAGAATACATAGTGATGCTAGAGATCGTGCTAATTTTATTCGTAAGTTGCACGAAATAACTAAAGCAAATATTGAAAGAATGAATGAAAAGTATAGAATTGCTGGTAGTAAAGGTAGAAAAGAGATTAAACTTGAACCGGGTGATTTGGTTTGGTTACATTTGAGAAAAGATAGATTTCCTGAGCTGCATAAGTCTAAATTAATGCCAAGAGCAGCTGGTCCTTATAAGATAATTGAGAAAATAAATGATAATGCCTACAAACTTGAGTTGCTACCCGAGTTCGGGGTTAGTCCCACCTTTAACATTGCAGATTTGAAACCTTATTTGGGAGAAGAAGATGAGCTTGAGTCGAGGACGACTCCATTTCAAGAGGGGGAGGATGATGAGGACATCACTCCTTCGGATATACCCGCTGATCCTCCAACCATCATGCAAGGTCCAATGACCCGGGCTCGAATGCGTCAACTCAATTTAGAGGTGAGCTCGTTCTTAAGCGATTCTTTTTATACTTTTGAGAATAGACTACTACCTAATGATGTTATCTTTCTTAGGAACATTGGAGAGGGTCATGAAGGACTTAGAGGATGTGGTGGAGGCGAAGATGACCAGCAAGGACGTCCAACAGGAACCGGAGGCCCGGTCCAACATGATTTCGAGTCTGCCTCGGCCTCTAGGACCAGTCTGCCTTAAACTGGTCACCCAGGACGCATCTAGACTCCGTTTTCGATGATCCACATATGGATGGAAAGCTAATTTGATAAGAAAGCCAATACAAGTGGTTTCACATCAAAAGCTATTCGGAATCAATGGAAATCGTGGTCACAAGTTAGCGTCCAGAATCTGCCAGGGTGCTGTGACACCGTCTTTTGGTCCGTTGGACCATGTATCGAGTTTAGGCCCATTAGGGGCGCATCTAGGGGTCTTGCACGACCCTAGAGTCTTCATAAATAGCCACCGCCCCTCCATTAGGGTTTAGGTTTTGCTTAGATTATTCTGTCAAGAATAGTTTTGCCGTTCATCGGTTTGTGAGACCCCAACTTCGTGAGATTAATCATTCATCTGTAATTTGGTTGTGTTCTTTCTTGTTCTTGCTTGTGTTCTTCGTTGCACAGGCAGAGATTAGCCTTCTTGGTGAGGTCAACCTGGTCCGTGACTTGGTTGATAACCAGAGGAGCTGTGGTGCTAAGATTGTAGGGTTTGATCTTTCAATCTGAAGCCGGATCGGTGTGTCATTCTCCGCCACAACTATAGTTACCTCTACCTGATGGTAGATCGGGATCCCTATTTCCATTAGAGTCGACCATAGTCCTAGTCGCCGTCGCCCCTTCACCACTGCCATCATCTAGATCGATCGGAGCATAGTCGTCTCCGAGATCGATACCAAACAACACAGCAGCGTCGTCACGGGTGTCATCGTCGTTCTCGCCCTCGAGGGCCAGGCTTGGTAGAAAGATGTCATCGTCTTCAGCCATGGCCTCTCTAGCCCCATTCCTCAATGGTGCGAGTGGCCGCCTTGCTCTCTCTATGCCACAGCTAGAGGACGAAGCATCGGCTACCAACCTACGCAAAAAGATGAAGGAGGAAGAGGAACAAACATAATCAGAAACAATCAGACAGATCAAGATAGAAGAAGAGGGTTAGGGTTAGGGTTTAACTATGCAACCGGAGCCCGATGCCAGAGAAGACGACGACCCCCAAGAGAAGATGACACACTGTTAGCAAGGACGGCGAGCGGCGGTGGAGGGAAGATAGTAATAAGAACTCACATAATCACCAAGATCTAAAGGGGTCGAGGAGAGAGAGGGAGAGGGAGATGGGAGAGAGGGATGGTATCAGGGAGGAGGAGAAGGGAGCAACTCGACAGCGATAGGCGGATCGAATTGAGGTCATCGGAGTCAGGGGAGGTCACCAGAGACGGCGAGGCAAGAGCGAGAGCGACTCGAGAGGGCAGAGCGACGCGGGTGGGTGCCTGGGTGGGGAATGAGATGACCGAATGATTTAGGGTTTGGTGAGGGAGGAGAGAGGGAGCCGGTGCCGCTTATATACGAAGGATAAGGTGGAGAGAAGTTGGGCCATCGCCTTGGGCCATGGGGGAGAGGGGGAGGCGGAGAGCAGCTAGGCCGTCACCTTGGGCCATGGGGGAGAGTGGGTGGCGGACCATTGTTGGGCCGACCCTAAAAAGCCGAGTCGTGCCGTGCCAGCCCATAGGCCTAAGGTACGGCCCAGGCATGACTTGTTATACCAGGCCGGGCTAGCTCGGGCCTGCACGTCACCGGGCCGGGCCTAGCTCGTGTTGGGCTAAAAAAGCAGGCTTTGTGCTGTGCCATCGTGTCTCGGGCTGCATGGACATTTATATCTCCCATTGACACCTTCACTCTCTCTCCCTAGCCTCTACAATAATGACAGATCATGTGTGGAGGGTGGGATTTGGCTTAGGGGCATGATCTATTTCCAATGGGTGGCTGCATGATGACATCCTCCTCGGCCACACTTCATCTTTGGATCCATGCATTACTAGAAAAAAGATTTTAGGAGACAACCTCTCTGATTAATAGAGGCAGGCATATCTAGGGACCACATTTATAAGTAGTCTAGTGACCTCCAAAAAACACCTGCCACTATTAATCATTTACAAAGGTGGGCATCCTAACACGACCACCTCTATTAATCATTGATTTACAGAGGTGGCCTTTGTAAATCGATTAACAAAGGTGGAAACCTTAATATGCCCACATCTAAAAATCACTATTAACAAAGGCAGACATTACAAGAGAGAATCTCTACAAATCAATTAACAGCCTACCTCTAGAAATAGTTGCATCAAAAAATATTTCATAACTTTTCTATATTAGATTGGATGAAGACGAACTTTATATCCAAATTGTAGCTCTCGATGTGATTTACAACTTTGTAGTTGAGAAGTTTGTATTGCATCTAAAGCTGTTTAGAGTTCCAAATTGTAGCTCTTGATGTTTCGTTGTTGACATGGCCTATACCAAAGTCATCATTCTCAATAAAATATACAACATTATAGTTGACAATTTTTTGATTTAAAGTTGTTTAAAGTCCTAAATATGTGTTTTATGTTCTTATGTTTTGAAATTCAAAATTTAGAATTTCTTAACGACCTTGAATATTCACATGGTTAAAATCAAAGTTGTAGTGTCAACTAGCAAGTCACTGATACCATGGGACAAAACTCTTTGTGTCCCCTTTGTATGGTATCTCTTGATCGACCATTGAAACTCTTGGACATTTACTTATCAATCATGAATATAAATATTGAGAAGTTATATGCCACTATATCACACTTGTTTGGACCGACCAAAGGCCACCTGGGCCAAAGTTCAGGTTGTCTTGGCCTAGTCAGTCCAGCTCCCCTCCCAATTTTTGCTCAAAAAAGCTCCCCTCCCAACTGAGCTACATAAGCTCCCCTAAAAAAAGACTAAGCTACATAAGCAGAAAGTGCGACAGCCCGATTTACCTTCGCGTAAGGACTACATATTTATCTCTTATTTTATTTTTAGCGGCAAATTTTCAGCCAAAAAACCCTAATCTTTCATATAATTTAGAGCTGCATTAGCGCAACACTTAAGTGGGTTTTGAATGTGTGCACACAATAAATTTGGTAGTTCTACATTTTCTTGAGTATTTTTAAGGCCAGTTTCAGTGGATAGTACCATGGCGTTGTTTCTAAGAGTGCCATGTCATATAGAATGAGGTGAAACTTGGATGAAACATCCTCCCTCAATGCAAAGTTTCATTCTAGAGTTTCATAGGTATTTAGGTTATGTTTGGATCTCTAGCCATGGCTTGCTTTGCCAGGCTGAGCAAGGAAATTTATGTTTGGTTTGTTTGCTCATTCTCTCGGTTTCCTTCTTGTGAAGAATTTCTATTGCTGGCAAGGGTGAGCTAGAACTGCTCTCCGCTGCTAGCAAGGTTAGCCTTGCTGAGCTAAGCGAGGCGAGCTGAGTAGGCAACAAAACTGAAAGGATTAAGATGCCCAAGAGGGGGAGAGTGAATTGAGCTAATTCTAAAATTCTTTGCAATAGTTAAATCCTACACTTAGCCTACTTTACCCCTTGTGCCTAGAATGTGTTCCTATTGTTCTACCACAAAAGTTTTGCACCCTAGGTTCCAATCCTACTCTAGCATAGCAATTCTAAGAATGTAAAGACAAGAAATAAAATTGCTCAAATGTAAGTGCTTAAAGTAAAGAGAGGAGAAGGAATGCGGCGATGTTTTGCCGAGGTATCGGAGAGTCGCCACTCCCCACTAGTCCTCGTTGGAGCACCCGTGCAAGGGTGTAGCTCCCCCTTGATCCACGCAAGGATCAAGTGCTCTCTACGGGCTGATTCTTCAGGCACTCATGTCGCGGTGAATCGCCCACAACCGCTCACAACTTGAGTTGGGTCATCCACAAGCTCCGCTGGATGATCACCAAACTTCCGATCACCACCAAGCCATCTTCGTGATGGCGATCACCAAGAGTAACAAGCACGAACTCTTACTTGACCATAACAAGCCTAATGAGAAGGGTGGATGCACACTTGCTACTCTCCTTGCACTAATGAGGCCTTAATCTTGGATTCTCACATCTTAATCACCTCACTAGGCTCTTGCTCTCCTTTGTACTCTCAAGGGTGTTTCTCAGCTGAACAAATGGGCAAGACACCTCCCTTGGACGAGTGGAGTAAGTATTTATACCCTCTAATTCAAAACATAACGTTTGGAGGTTGAGTCATCACTCTGCGGGATGACCGGACGCTCCGGTCAGTTATCCCCGCCACTATGTCAGAAAGAGCCGTTAAGTTTTGACCGGACTCTGACCTACGTCCGGTCATGAAAAATGCTCTCTGGAACCTTGCTGATGTTGATCGGACGCTGGCACCCAGAGTTCAGTCACTTCACTGTTCAGCGTCCGGTCAGCACTGACCGGATGCGTCCGATCAGGAATCTCCCTCTCTAGAACCTCTCTGGAGTTGACCGGACGCAGGAACCCAGTGTCCGGTCACATTTCACTCAGCGTCCAGTCGCAACCAGATGGCTCCAGTTGATCAAATGAACTGACCGGACTCACCCTTCAGTGTCCGGTCACTATCAGACCAGCGTCCGGTCAGTCATTTGACCCTCCATTCACTTCCAACTTAAAATCATATGTGAATGAAGTTTGCTCCAATTGATCTTAGGGCTACTCCGGAGCTACCTAGTGTTAGATTTGACAAGTGTGCGCCACACCTAACTCACTAGACTCACCTAGGTCAATCTACTAGTTCATACCCCCCCTTAATAGTATGGTCAAAGGAAAAACAAAGTCCTAAACTACTCTAAGTGTCTCTTTAACACCAAACGACACTTAGAACTAGTACATCCTTAACATTGTCGTTCATCCTTTAAAAACTTAAACGATTTACATCGTAGGGGCATGACAACCATGATTGCTCAATCAATTGTCATTACCATGACCTAACTTAAATTGCCTCTGCAAAACACACGTTAGTCATAGTAATCTCGTATTGTCATTAATCACCGAAACTCAACTAGGGGCCTAGATGCTTTCAAAAACCAAACGCACCCTTAATTTATGAAACTCATTTTTCTGTCTCTTGTTAAATACACTGTCGTGTCATAAAAAATGCCTACGTGGCAACCTTTTCAATGTAAATGAAACTCCCCATTGAGACTAGTCTCGGAAATACATCTCTTCTTCTTCCCTAAAAACTGAGAAGTGATGTCCTAACTCCACAATCGTGTTGGGCCAAATCTACTACATTCTTTTCTGCTGGGAGCCCATTACATCCAGAGTCCTTTTCTTATCTTGGGCTGACAGTCTGCTTCTTCGCCAAACCAGACTTTTCCCTTTTTATATTACTCCCACAATCATCAACCAAATCAACCAACGCGTACCCAACGTCGTTGTCAAATCATTGCATTGCATGACGTCTCTCGCTCGTCCGCTTCTCTCTCTCTCTCTCTCTCTCTCTCTCTCTCTCTCTCTCTCTCTCTCTCTCTCTCTCTCTCTCTCTTTTGCTTCCTTTCAGCCGAGCCAGTGCATCATAAGATCAAGGGGTGGTGTGGGGCCTGGTGTGTGCATTATGGGCCGAAAACAAGCACGCACGCATATATATGACATGGCACATCATACTGTACATGTCATCTATGGATAACGGACCGTACGTGACCATCCTAAATATGCTGTTCGTTCAGTTTTGGCAGTTAGCAAATCATGCATATTGTTCCCTACGACTATATAGTTGTTAACCATTTCAACCCTCTAAACTTGCTAGTACCATATAGAGTTAACTTAAAGATTGCAATTGAAATATTATAGCCCAATGGTTGGAACTTAGTGATTGAAATAGCCATGGCTCAATTCCCCATATGTGCTATAGAGTTCTTTTTTTAAGCTACTAAAAAAATTGATAGGGACGGTGACTCTTAAGGCCAGTCTTAGTGAGGGTTTAATTAGAGTTTCATGAAGATTAGATAAGCTGACATGGCATATGAGATTAAATGTGTTTCATGGGGATCAAAGTTATCTAGGATATGAAATTTCCACTAAGACTGACCTTAAGAGCACCATCAACAGGTATATATAAGCTAGTTACTAGCTCTAATTAATAGAACCTCTCTAATAGTATTAACTTTTAGTCAATAGCTCAAAATATGATTAGGCCATCATGACAACCTCACGTAATCTTGTATGAAACTAGCTCTTAATTAAGATATAGCTTTATCTCTATTCTATTAAAATATAAATAAAATACTTAGAGCTAGCTCGAAAGTTGCTTGGAGCTGCCGATGAGAGGACTCCTAGAAGGTGGTCCTCGTGAGCCATGACAACCAGTACCAGCTGATCAGTGATATACAGCGGCACACGCTAGAATACTTCAACACAGTTGAGTGCAGCATGCTTGCATGCGAAGGCAAGAAACATTGCTTGATGAAGCAAGGCACACATGCATGCACGTACGTCGTCATCTATAGTGGCCATCCTGCTGTATTATCCATCGAGCATGGCTTGCGTGCTAAATGATCGGCTGCAAGTGGCCAACTATGCATGAGCACTTAAGTGCCCATGCTTATGTTAGGATTTTGAGTTACACACAGTAAGGTGTACCCTCTGTTTCAACTTTTTAGCACGACCAAGGTGCGCATCCACTGTGGATCTTCTTCACCAAAGAATGGGTTTCCTCGTCTCCCGCACACCAAGTCATCACACCGCTTATCCACTCCAAGCTTGAAGAGTCAATGGTCCCGAAAGGTCACCAAGACCTCAAGTGCTCAAGATTATTATAGGGGCACACAGGCCCCCAATGCACTCAAGCTCTAAGAAGAGCACTTTCCTCAAATAAATGGTCACTAAGAAGAGCACTTTCACAATGGTTGGGAAAGTACTATTGGTACTTGAAGGTACTTTTATTTTTCTATTGTTTGGCCATTTATTTGAGAAAGATTATTTATAGATTTATTTTTTGTCATTGAGGATATATTAGTAATTGTTCTTTTGCTTTTTCTCTCGCTAAGGCGCTAAGCACCACATGGATTCCCTTGCACGGAGGCATGTTAGTTTTTTTTTTTCTGATTTCTAAATAATCTGTCGATGCCATCGACTTCCGCTCGCTCCAGCCCCTTATTGAAGAGAATGAAATTACAATTTTACCCTTAACAAAATATATTAATATTAATTAAATAATAATCCAAACCTAGCACCATCTATTTTGGTACCATCCTTACCTTTTTGTAGTTCTGAGCATTTTCACATTTGATGGCTTTTTTCATTTGATTTGAAACGTTTTTTGGACTGAATATATGTCTTTTTTATATTTGTTTTTTATTAATTTTTCTAGCCAATAGACACATAGAAAGCTACGGTTCTCGATGAAATAAAAAACTTTATTGTTGAATTTTTTTTGAAACAAATTGTTGAAAACGGTTCAAGATCATTTGGGGGCCTAATATTCATTCTATACTTGGTCACAACAAGTGGTATGTCGCGTGGTGGTAGAAAGGGCTTGCCCAAGACAAGAGGTCATGGATTTGAATTTTAAGATAAGAAACGTGTGTATTTATATTATGTGTGAAAATTGCATGACTTTTTAATTAGGGCTGATTTCCAATTTCTACAAATGGAAAAATATTTGTATGGGCAGGCCACGTTACCGACTGCTACCTGAAAACTGTTTTCTGTTGTATGAAAGTATTTTCTTTTCCCAAACATCATTTGTACTTGACTAAATAGTCAATGCTGTGTGAACGTGTCCACACGACTTACTCAGTAATTCTCTGCATGGCTTCTTCACACTCCATGGCTTGCTGTGAAAGTGTGAAGTGTGATTATTCACTTAAATGCAAGAGATGACCGCGATGCAAATCACCTATTTATAGCTTGCTGCGATAGTTGGTGTTGTGTTGCCTCATGGTGAGGAGCTTATAAAAAAAAACATCTCTCCTAGCCTAGCTACTTGGTCTGTGATGTTGAAGTCCAACTTGGTTGTTCAGGCAAGTTTGAGGTGCCATGTCTCACTCAGTATTTAGCTTGTAGTACTGCTTTAATTGCAATCTTCCACCTAACTCAGCTGATATCTCTTAGCAGCTTCAGTTCTTCCCATATTTATTCAACAGACGTACTGACAGAAGTAGATTTGGCAAGTCGAAGCACATGGGTTCCAAGGAAGGACTCCCCCGTACCGTCGTCCACTTCTTGCTCCTAATTGTCTGCATAGCCATCAAATGTCTAGCAGCATCAGGTCTGAATTCAACCCAGATGGTCACCCTCAAGGTTGATGCCTCACCAAAGCTTGCTCGAAAGATCCCTGATACATTCCTTGGGGTGTTTTTTGAGGTGATGCTGTTTGTTGCTATGCACCAAGTTTTATGGCTTAGAATCGGATCAATCCAAGTATACATGATCCCCTAGCTGTGTTCTTGGCTTCTTGCAATAACTAGCCAGGTTATACTGCAGGAGATGGGCCACGGAGGAGCTGGTGGAATATGGGCAGAACTTGTTAGTAACAGAGGTAATTTAACTATATATCAATGATTGAAGCAGAACTGTCAGATCAATCATGTATACTTGGGCTTCAGAAGTTCATTGTACAGCTATGCTCAGAATTTGAGGTTTACCATAACCAGCTTCTGGATTTATTGCTTCAGGTTTCGAAGCAGGAGGCCCCAATACTCCATCGAACATTGACCCCTGGCTTATCGTTGGAGACGACTCCTCCATTTTTGTGGAGACTGATCGTTCCTCATGTTTCAGTCGAAACATAGTCGCTTTGAGGATGGAGGTCCTCTGCAATGACTGCCCAGCTGGTGGTGTTGGCATTTACAACCCAGGATTCTGGGGCATGGTAGTGTTTTCCCCTAATAACACCTGAGTGCTCTGATATTTCATTTGGTTTTCTCACGAATATTCAGTATATTTTGATTTTCTATTTCATACTTTTTTGGGCTATCATCAATAATGCTAACGTTTGTACTTCCAGAACATAGAAGATGGGAAGGCATACAATCTAGTTATGTACGTTAAGTCGCCAAAAATTACATGCTTGACAGTTTCACTAACAAGCTCTGATGGGTTGCAAAGTCTGGCTTCAGTTAACATAATGTCCGTTTCTTTTTCTCAGTACTCTGTTTGAACCAGAAGAGGATCTTTGACTATTCACGTCTCTTAAAATATTGCGTTCTTCAGAGTTGCAGGGAAGTCGAAGTGGATAAAGGTGGAGAAGAAGTTGGTTGCTAAAGGAACTAACAGAACCTCAAGGCTTCAAATAACATCTAAGAAGAAAGGAATTGTGTGGTTTGACCAAGTATCACTCATGCCTGCAGACACATACAAGGTCTATTATTTTTTTGTTGGATCTTGATACTGAAACTCTGAAAGACATAAACCAGAACAAATAGGAAGTGTAAACTTTTAATAATAACACATATAGATGAATATTGTACTAATTAAACCTGTAAATATGATGCAGTGGCCAACTAGTTCTGCCTGGCACAAGAAAAATATGGTCCCCTGTAACACAAAAGGGATTTGCTTCATGCTCTTTTTTTTAGTACTGCTAATAATTCAGTCATGTGCCATGAAATCTTGGACCAGAGTGACCTTGGTGTGTTCAATATGTTAGGACTTACTTTCGGAAAACAAATGTATGTTAGGGCTTACTTCATCTTCATAGAAACAAATTCTGTTTTCCTCCTATTTATCTGAGTATTTAACAGCCAATTTCTCTACATGTACAGGGACACGGTTTTCGTAACGGACTCGTATCCATGCTTTTGGATTTAAAACCACGATTCTTAAGATTTCCTGGTACGCTTGTTTTGATAGAGGGTTCTTGATGATTGGACACATATGAGATTTACTCTTACATATATGCTCAGATATCTTTGGAATAATTTACGCATTGCATGCAAATATTGTAGGGGGTTGCTTTGTGGAAGGTGGTTGGCTAAGAAATGCATTCAGGTGGAGACAATCTATTGGTCCGTGGGAAGAGAGGCCAGGACACTTCGGAGACTGTTGGCAGTACTGGACCGATGATGGTCTTGGATATTATGAATTTCTTCAGGTACAAGATTACACTGTTTCAACCTCTCTCTTTTTTCCTCGTCATCACCTAACATTATTGCATTTGAAATCCATACAAAAGCTTTCAGAGGACATAGGTGCTGCCCCAATCTGGGTATTCAACAATGGTAATACCTTTTAGGTTTGTCAGATCTTAGACACCATTACTCTTTTAAGCTGATGCAGAGTTCAATCTTAAAACTCAGGAATCAGCTACAACGATGAAGTTAATACTGCTACTATTGGCCCCTTTGTGAAGGTATGGCTCAAGTTCGCTAGTTCTTTGTTGAGCAGAGTAAACTTTTCTTTAATGCATTCGAAATGCAGATTACGATGATGCATCAGAACAATCGATGCTGTTGTGTTGTTTCATATCTTGCTGTTGAGAATGTATTTCTTGGTGAAAGAGTTTAGAGTTGAGAAAAATGCAAATTGTATTGTCAGTAGATAGTTGTTGTACATATATAAGGGGGCAGGAGCCTCATGTACACAGGAAACTATATGGACTCTTTGCACACACACACATATGTACATGACATATTAATTAACATTGAGAATTTAAAACCTTATTATGTAGACCCTGATTAATAATTAGACAACTACATAGGACCAGTCTGCATGAATGATTCCAAAATTCTTCCCATCTTAATTGTTACTGAAATATATGTTACGGTAGCTTGTTCCTTCACTCTCATGTCTGTATTTACCAAGCTTCTACATGATTTAGTATGTAAAATAGTAATAAACACCAAAATAGAAACCATATATCTATATCTTTTGTGGACATAGTCATAGATTGTAATCCTTGCTTCAGTATTGTGGAACTGTTTATCTTTGCACAGGATATATTGGACAGCCTAGAATTTGCTAGGGGCAGTGTGAATTCAACATGGGGCTCTGTTAGAGCTAAAATGGGGCACCCTAAACCATTTCCAGTCAAGTATGTTGCAATTGGAAATGAAGATTGTGAGAGAAAGTTTTACAAAGGTAAATTGATGGACTACTTTTTTACTGCATCTATTTTACAATATAAGTTGAATTACAGAGAAGGTAACATAGCTGGGTGATGCTATCAATAGAAAAGCAATTAACAGACAATTGATCACCCAATTTCTCTCTATGCTAGAAATCTAATTTTTTTATTGGGCTTAACCGCTCTGTGAATTTTTCGGCTCCACTCCACAAACTCCATAGTGTAGCAACCACCTCCATGTTTAGCGGCTAGGGTTAGGAGGGGTGCGGCTAGGGTTCTAGGATTGGGCGGTGCTCATATCATACAAAGAAAAGGACGGTAACAGGAGGAGGGTGAAAGAACATGAAGCGGTATGGGGAAGACTTGTGTAAGGCATAGTGGTGGCATGGCAATTGCCCCATACCACCATGATAACATTTGAAACTAATGTTTTTGGTATAGCACTTGTGTAACTAAAAAATGTGGATTTAGCCTCTATAGATTCACTTTTTTCATGCAGTTAGAGTTCGTGGAGCTTGGGTGTTTAGTTTAGACATGTGGGAGCGGAGTTCAAATTCAGTGGAGCTATTCTAGATAGGCCCTTATTCTGCGAGACTTCTGCATAAGAAAATGGTGATGTTATATCATACTTCATAAAAGAAGAGTATACTATTTTTTGTGCTGCCAGTGCTTACCAAATGTACTTATTAAATTATTATAATGTATTTGGATACTAACATTTAATTTAAAACATTGTTATTTCCTCAAATTAGCATACTCCCTTCATCATGAAATAAAAGGTATTGAAGCATTCTAAATTTGTTTCAAATTACAAGGTATTAATTCTAAGTGAATTAACTCCCCCCAAAGTCTCAATCACATGCTTACCTGTCATTAGTGTCTACCATCAGGTTCAAAATATGATAAGCACAAAGTCTTTCTATAGTCAAGGGATGGTTACATGTGTCATTTGCATTAGCCTATAATCTGTTCTAGAATTTTTAGGATACATTATATATATCAGGACAGATGGAGTAGTAAATGCCACTTCTCTCTCACTTTCTTTATCTATGTTTTCTGTCTAAAACGTTCGCAAGGCTTGGATGCTTGTGTCCTTGAAAAATATAAATTTAAAAGTTGTAAAAAGAGGAAAAAAAACTAATAGGAACATAGTGCAATGTAAGTATTAAAATGACAAATTGTGAACTCATAAGGTCTTGAGGTGGTTTTCCCAAGGCAAAGCTAATAAATGTCAACCCCAATGCCATTGGTGTAGATTCGACCAAGGTCACTCGTTACAAGGTTGGCCATAGAGTCAATATTTGGTTAACACATGTTTCAACGACAGTTCCTAGTACCTGTGGTACCTTCTATATGGGGAAAAAAGTAAAAAAATAAAAATAAACTGATCGTAACTCCCAATGGTAGTGCACAAATTCTAAATAAACTATGTAGCTTTGCAGACGAATCGTACTTTTAGTTACAAGATATTTTCTACTGCTATTGGACAGGTAATTACCTCAAGTTTTACAATGCAATAAGAGAGGCCTATCCAGACATTCAGTTGATTTCGAACTGTGATGGCTCATCTGTACCACTTGATCATCCTGCTGATATATATGACTTCCATGTAAATTTCTTTCTGCTCCATCCTTTTGTCTTATTTCCCAGTATATATTATGTGATTGTTCCATTCTTTGTCGTCTTGGCAATCTTGCCTTCTCTTAGAGTCCAACGATGCCTCTGTTTAGGTCTATGCCGATGCTAAGACTCTGTTTTCCATGAAGAACACATTTGACAAGTCACCCCGCAGTGGACCCAAGGTAAATCCCAATTTATTGGTTTCCAAAGCTCTTCATTTGTTGGGAGCAATTGAGATGAAATCGTGCTCCCTTTGTGACTAAATATGACGATCTTAAGTAGTGATTAGATTGCTGCAATATTTAATGTTGCATTCATGTCTAGAAACAACTAAAATTTGGTTTATTTTGATCTTAAGTAGTGATTACTGTGATGTTTGATGTTACTTTCATGTCTGGAAACAACTAGAAACTTGGTTTATTTTGTTTTTATCTTGCTTATTTGTGCAACCCATATCATGGGTACATGGTAAATATCTTCCAAAACATGATATTGGTGCAGGCTTTTGTCAGCGAGTATGCAGTTTGGAAAACTGACGCAGGTAGAGGAACTCTTCTTGCTTCATTGGCAGAAGCTGCTTTCCTCACTGGACTGGAGAAGAACAGGTGGCATATATCTTCAAATATACAGTATTTAACAGGATTTTTATAAGTGGGTTACTCGGTGACCACACCTGAATCTTGTTGTATCTGGTCATCTATTTCCCTGATCTGATGGAATTGGACCGGTTCTTGTTCCAGTGACAAATCATTTTTTTATTGTGAAGCTAAGCTGATCTTTTGTTGGTTCTTGCCTTGCCATTTTTTTTTAAGCAGTGATGCTGTTAAGATGGCTTGCCATGCTCCACTATTCGTAAATGACGATATTGAGAAAAAGTAAGTATTAATGGCTTTCTGCTTTCATTGTTGTTTCCTTTTGTTCTTGTTGATCTGGGTATTCAGTAATTGTGTTTGAAAAATATAATCAGGTGGAACCCAGACGTCATTGTCTTCAACACATGGCAGCATTACGGGACTCCTAGTTACTGGATGCAGAAGATTTTCCGCGAGTCTAGTGGTGCTATGGTTCATCCAACAACAATCAGTTCCGGTAGCGGTAGATCTGCAAATTCTCTAGCAGCGTCTGCAATTACCTGGAAGGATTCAGAGAATCATTCGTTCCTAAGAGTAAAGGCAAGTAAAATTTCTTGCTTTCATCCTAACCTATATCTGCAGGATTCTGACTTGTACTAATTCCGAAAGCTCTTGTGCACTGCAGATTGTAAACTTCGAATCTGATGCTGCTAGAGTCACAATCTCCACAACTGGACTTGAATCTAGCATTGATGTGCTGCGATCGACCGCCACTGTTCTCACATCAACCAATGTGATGGATGAAAATTCTTTTATTAACCCAAACAAGGTGATCTACAATCTTGTCTTATCCATAAAAGTACCTATCAGACATTCAGAGTTCGCTGTTGGTTTTGGTCTCCTTGCCCTGCTCATCTGAATCCAGATCCCTCTGTTATACAAATTGTGCAGGTCGTGCCTGTCAAGAGCCAGCTATTCGAAGCAGGAGCGCAGATGCAAGTCACGCTGGCTCCTCACTCATTCACATCCTTCGATCTTACTCTGGCTCCGTCCAAACTTGTCACGTTGGCTGATGTCTGAGCAGGGATACCCAAATGTCAGTAATTGAGGAGATGTCAGTATAGTGGTAAAGAATTGTGTACTGTAACATCGATGATAAACTGAATAAAAATGACACTGCAATTCATGTTTTTATCTATTTGAAGATGCCATTAGAATTCCTACTTTTCATTGTTTGAAGATGCCACTAGAATTCATGTTTGCCTTTATTTGCGTTGACACTCGATTAGGCTCAGGCGGATTTTAGAATTGGCTCGTACCAATTTTGGATCAATCCAAGAAAAACTCTATGAAACGATATGAAAATAGTACCATATTGGTTTTTTAATGGGATTGTGTTCAAACTAAATAAAATTAAGTAGTCTGAGTTGTTATCAAAGTCAATTGAACTTCTACGTAGTTTCGGTTGTCTAATAGCAAATGAACATAAAAAAGGAGACCATATAGATTCAATAGTTCAAACTAGGTACCATAAGGTAGTGCATAATTTCAGGAAAAAGATTGAAACCGATTTTTCCTAATTTTAGGAGGCCATTTCTATGAATTTACAAAGATTAGCTCAGATGTCATGATTTTAATTGCATTTTTTGAGAAAAAAATATTTGGATATTTTTAAAAATTGTTTCTGTAACTTTTTTTTTTGATAAAGTTGAATTAGTTTGTTCAACTTTCAATTTAGTTCAATTTAGCTCCCTCATTACTACGTGGTGCCATTTAGATTGGCCAACTGCCAAATTCAAATGGTTTCAAAAGTTGGAGTCGGTAAAAAACCGGTTTTTAGATTCATGAGGACAAATCAGACTTTGACAAAAGTTGTGGAGGTCAAATGAAGATCGGAAATGCTCTCCTCAGGGCGTACAGATGGCCGGACGCTCCCGTTATCATGGGCCGCGACGGCCCGAACAGCCTAACTAGAATGTCCACGCTCGCCTTAGCTCTATTCGTCCGGCTCTCGTCTTTAGCAGTCTCCAGAAACATCATTTCCACTCGCGCGTGAGTTCCCGGTGTCGGTGCGATGTGCTCCACCATGGCTACGCTGCCACTATGCTCTCCACCGGCCCGGCTGGCCGCCATCCCCTCTTTGCACTGCACCAGAGTGCTATCGCCTGCTTTCCACTACTACACTCGCACCTTTCACAGCCACGTCGTAACCCACATCACAGTCTAATTTCGGTCTCGGCAGTAAGCTATCGACAGTGATGGTCATAGCCTTCACCGTCGCCATCTGGGCCAGACTGTGATATACACTAACACCGCCGATTGGCTTATGATACATCCGTGATTAGCCTTACTTCAGTCGTATTGGAGCACGACCCGGCTATGGATGTACACTAACACCACCGCATTGACAAATGATCCGACTGTGTTGGGACTATCAAAACCGTCATGTGGGCACATCAACCGCCTGTGTAGTGGTCACCAGCACCGTCGCCTTGTACTTCGACCCAACTATCAGCGGTGCGGGTTCACTGTCGGTTCAACGACCGAGACGCCTGTGTAGAAGTTAACACCACCGTCGCTTCAGTGTATGATCCGTTAGTGCAAAGTCATGGTCACCGTCGCCTTTCACCATGATTCGCCTTTGATGATCGTTTAGTCGATGTCGGGTTACTAAATAATTCGGTGGTGATACACTTTGATCACTGCCGCATAATACGTATAGTGACGGTGTTGGACGTTTGCACCACCAACGGCGGTGGTGATAACAAAACAATAAACGACCCTTAATAGCTTACTGAACACAAAGCATACAGATATAATCATTACATCCATAAACCATGTTCTTACAATAACAATGGACACTTACCATAATATCTTTCTCAACTGATGTCCTACCACAAGCAGTACATAGATTGCAAACTAAAGGTACTGATCTCTACAGGCTTACATAACGAAACGACGTAGATATGCTCCTTCTATGTGGCACTCCTAGCAAAAATGAATATAATTAGTGCATCCTTTGAATTGGTAGACTATGCACCATGGAACCCCTCTTTTTTTTCTTAGCCAATGCAGAAAAATTATTCAAAAGTACTCAGACTCCACCTGCATAAAGCAGCACAATTAATAATATTCAACACACCATTCCTTTAGTTACGAAGCCTAAATTAGCCTATATATAGAATCAAAACAACTACCTACCTAAACAAAGGCATGACGTAATTACAACAAAATATAGCATATGCACCTTTACTGCTCTACTAATGACTCCATGAACACAGGAACATAAGGAAGATAGTGAGGTCCGCCGCTCATACATAATAGTTTCCAGGTACTTCTAGGATAGCCGATGGCCCAGGCAGGGAGGACATGAACTTTACTGCGGTTCATGTCATATGCAAGCAGTGATTTGTCCTCCCCAACAAGGAAAATCAAATTCCATTATGGATGAACTACAATCACTCTATAGGCTGCATCAAAACCTCGGTACCAATTTTAATATTCTTCTTTCCAAATAGCTCCAGCATGGTCACCTTATGCTTTGATATCCATTTACTAGTACCATAGTCTTCAAGGATCCAGATTGAAAGCTCATACCTATTCAAAGTATCTGCAGTACATAATGTGGTAGAACGCCTAAAATAACTCACTTCCGGAGGTGTTTGTCTTCCATTAGACACTAAACACCCCAAGAGTGAGCTAATTTAAACAGTTCTATCGAGCACACCCCATGGGAGAACCCGAAAATCCACATTTTTCAACAGGATCATAAATGGGAGAATAAAGCTTACAACATTTTAGCCATTTCTTACATCACTTTCTGTGCAACATCAGAGTATAATATTTATTGTTTATAACAGCAAAATATAACCATGTTATCAGAGTTTCAGCGGAAATAAAATTATTTAATGACAAGTTAAACATTAACATGATGATTCATTATATACATCATAACAGGTTATAAGTTTTTCCATTGTAAAACATTTTGGGTGGGAGTTTCAAATAAACTCTATGTTCACAATATTAAAGAACTCCTCGCTGAGCCCACCAGGAGGTTTTCACATGCAAGTGTTAGCTCCACATGTTCCTGTCACCTGCCACAGGGTAGAATAAACCCTGAGTACTCAATTGTACTTCGCAAGACTTACCCATCAGGAGGAAAGAAAAGACTCTAAGAATATGCAAGGCTATCTGGCTTATGGTTTTATTGCATCTACAGGAAGTGTTACTAAGCGTGCATCCTTATATTCAATTTCATTAGCAGTCAATATTAGTTCATTAACTAACCATTCTATGTAAGCACCTATGCTACTTTCAAGCAGGTGGTAAGCAATCAGAACCATTTTACCATCTTTCATATTTCAGTTCTTACTACGGTGCTAGATCATAGACAAGTCGTACTGTATTACACGGCGATTCGCGAACCAATGTATCTCAGCTGGGTACCCTAAAACACATGCCCTGCTTGTACCCCAGCCATAAGCAGGACCAATCCACCACTCTCCTGTCAAGGGGTTCAGGTCCCCGTCCAAACTTGGACTCCAAGCCCCCACACCTGAGTCCCGGACTCAGTGTGGTGCTTAGACCTCAACCATCCCTGCCTCCAATCAGTCGGTTTGGAAAGAGCCGGGACCCCTGACAAGAGAGCAATGAGCCTTTCCGCCCCCATAAGCAAGTATGCGCTCAGGATAATAAGTCTGTGACCTGACTAGAATCCAATGCAACGGACGGTCCTCAATCGACATAGGCGGAACGAGTGCAATCCGAGCCTCGCTCGAATGCCAAACCAAGTCCAGATCCAAAGTACCATTCCATCCGGTCTCCAATTATCATTTATATATATTCCATATGATAGTAATATAATAACAACAATAATATATTTCCTATCTCTCGCGAGTGACAGGTAATCACTCGACCTCTACCGGATTCTATAGCATAGCAATCTACATGATCCTGATATACTAGTACGACTCATAGGATAAGGATATATATATATATATATATATATATATATATATATATATATATATATATATATATATATATATATATATATATATATGCAAGTGGTTTTCATTCAGCTCCTTAAAACTTAATGCACAAGCATAAGATAAAGTGTAGACTAATAGGGGTTATGCACCAGGGCTTGTCTGGGTAAAATATAACCAAGTTAGCTTTTCATCATGGTGGCATGACCATCAAGTCACCATCTTCTTCCGCTACTCCAGATGACTCCGTGATCCAACATCGCTCCTATCATGAAATACGTGGATGCAACACAGGGACGTAAATAATCAACGGCAACCGCAACTCTAAAATACGATTACGTCTCGCAAGCTAACGGGCTAGCTCTAATGACTAACATACTAAGCTACATATCCATGTTGTCACGCGAGGCATTACTTCCCAATAAGTATTTTAGCTACAAAATCCCCAGATATATCCTTAATTCATTTAATTGATTTAATATATTTTCAAACTAGGGCGTAATAGGTATTCTAGGAAACTAATTATTCTAGAGCTGCAAAAATTACAGAAAGCTCATAATAATATTGTGAAGCTACTGTAAAATTTTCAAAGCTAACACTATCATTATTTTGCCACAAAATTTCTACAAGTTAATACTTTAATAGTTTTAGAGCATGTTAAAACATTTAAAGCATCCATGAAATATTTTAGAACCACGTGAACCAAGTACACTAGCAGGTAGATCATGATTTTAGAAGCTTAACAAAATTGGTTTCACAATTTTTGGTCCACTACACAAATTTATATTGAATTTACAATTTACCTTAGAAACTAAATTAGAAAATGCCTAGAAAAGAAAAAGAGGCCGGCAGCAACCATATCAGCCCCAGCGGCCCACGCGAATGCGGCTCTCGTGGTAGCTGGCCTAGCAATGGCCCAAGGCGGGGGAGCCCGCGCCCACGCCGCACTTTTTATAAAATAGCCCCTAGACTACCTGAATATTATGCGACGCCTCGGAGTACTATTGCACCAGAGAAACCCTTTGCAGAGAGCACCCCCAACAAACATATCTTCGCAACAAGCCGGTCCTCGACCCCCCCCCCCCCCCGCGCACATCAGCGCGGCTTCGACCATCGCAACGTGCCCTCACCGGCCATAAGAGCGAAGCACCCGCCCTACGAGCAAGCCTACAAGCACTACGGGGACAAGACAAAACCTAGAGGGGTGATTTGAAGCTAAACGATGACCCCTAGTGTTGGTGCAGAATGTGACCAACTAGTGAATATTTGTAGTTTTGCTGTACGTTGTGATCGGAGGTGGCCTAGCACTCAATGACACAGGATTTATACTGGTTTAGGCAACGTGCCCTACGTCTAGTCGAGGTCGGTCGGTGACTTTATTCCTAAGCCTAGGTGCTCAAAGTTTGCAGTGGGGTTACAAACAAGAGGGAGAAAGATGGGGTGTACATGAGGTCCGGTCGGCTCCGACCGGAAGGGCCGAGAGTGACAGGAACTTCGCTATGAGCTACGTGTTCAAGCTATTGGTCTAATGAATCTAAAGGAACTAAGCTTGGATCAATCGGTCTATCCCCTTCCTGTTGGAGGGAGTGCATCCCCTTTTATAGATGCAGGGGATGGCTTTACAGGTGAGAGAGAGAGGGTACGGATGTTTTTAAGCCTTGTTGCCCACGCCGATGAGGATTGGATAATGGTAGGTGCCCACAACACTGTTGATGTCACTGTAGAATGTCAGGTGCTCGTGGGAGGTTGCGCTATCTTCTTCAGGAAGGGTTGACGTCAGTACCTGCAAATACTATTTAATGCCTAGAGGCATGTGAGGAGTCGTGCTATGTTCACCCGGTACGGCGAATCCTGGTGCCCATACCGCTATCGATGTCTAGAGACACGCGGGGGGTCTTACCATATGGGAGTTTTAGCGGCCCCTACAATACTGTAGAGGGAGATGTCGACGCCTACAATACTATTTGTGTTAGGTGGCTGCAGAGTACTGTTCTGTGCAAGGTATGGTCCCTGGTACAGTGGTTTTGACTTGTGAGCCTTGCCTTGCCTTTCTTCGCATATTTTCTGATTCCTACCGAGCGGGCGTCCCCGGTCGGATGGCTCTAGTTGGCTCTGAGTGCGCCGGTCAGAGAAGAGCGGTGAGCAGGGTTCCTACGAGCCCCAGTCGGAGGGACGTGGGGTCGGAGTCAGAAGTAGGGCTCGGGGCAGGCCTTCCAATCGGAGAGGCTGCCTAGAGGCGGCTGAAGCCCGAATTGAGCGCTCTGGTCGGAGAGGTGGGCTGAAGTAGCCGAAGTTTGCTCTTCTTGGGCCTGGCCTTCTGATCGGTTGCCAGACCGTTCCTTTGCCCTATTGTTTTTAGACTCTTGGGCCGAGCCTTGGCATAGAAGCCGGTCCCCGAGGGACCCTGGGTTTATGAACCCGATAGGAGCCCCCGAGCCCCTGGGTGATTCGGGTAGAATCGTCCGGTGGATTTTTGTTTTGTCGACGGGTGTGCGCGAGCGCACCCGCGGGTGTAGCCCCCGAGCCCCCGGGCAGTTCAGGTAGAACCGTCTAGGGGGTGTTTCTGTGTTATCAGGGGAAGTTTTCTGTTTTGTCGGTGGGTGCACGCGAGCGCACCCACGGGTGTAGCCCCTGAGCCCCCGGGCGGTTCGGGTGAAACCGTTTGGGTGGTGTTGTTTTAGCGTGCGTGTGTGCGTGTTTTTTGTCTAAGACAAAATTTTGTTAACCAAGGCGTCGTTGTGCAGCCAAGGCATTTTTCAACTTACTGATCTCGGTGTCGATGCGCGCCGTGGATCGGGCGAGGAAGTTAGTCCGAGCATGAGAGAGCTCACTGATCCTGGCGTTGATGCACGCCGTGGATTAGGTAAGGGAGTTAGTTCAGTAGTCAGAGAGCTCACTGATCCTAGTGTCGGTGTGCGCCATGGTTTTGAATTGGTTAGTTCAGGGGACGGATGAGACTGAGCCCGTGGTCCTGGTGTCCTGGATCCCTGGCCTCGACGCAGCCTGGGTAGCTGAGGTAGTTAGTTCAGTTACTTTTCACGAGAGTTCGGAGTCGCGGTCCCTGGATTTTTGGAGCGCAGTCGGAAGTGAAGCTGTTACGCGAGTTCGGAGTCGTGGTCCCCGGATTTTTTTTGGAGCGCAGTCGGAAGTGAAGCTGTTACGCGAGTTCAGAGTCACGGTCCCTGGATTTTTTGGAGCGCAGTCGGAAGTGAAGCTGTTACACGAGTTTGGAGTCACGGTCCTAAGCCGTAGCCGGATGTCATAGATCCTGTCGACACGAGTTCGGAGTCGCGGTCCCAAGCCATAGCCGGATGTCATAGATCTGATGAGGACATGACACCCATGCATTCGACCATGTTTGGCGCATGGTATGGAGGGGTAGGAGGCCAGCAAGGGTGTCCAAGTCAAGAAGGAGGCCCGAGGCTAATTCGGTTCGAGTCCCCGAGGTGGAGGCCCAAAGCAACTCAAGTTCGAGCCCGTCTCGGAGTCTAGGAGCAGCACGTACTAAAAACGACGCCCAGGTCGCATACGGTGTCCGTTTTGGGCGTTCTTTATATGGATGGAAAGATAATTTCATGGTGATTCCAATGGAACCAGTCCAACCTTAAAATTCAATGGGAGTCAACAGGAATCATCAAAACAAGTGGATGTCCAATAGAATGATTTCGAGTCTGCCTCGGCCTCCAGGACCAGTCTGCCTTAAACTGGTCACCCAGGACGCATCCGGACTCTGTTTTTGACGATCCACATATGGACGGAAAGCTAATTTGATAAAGAAGCCAATACAAGTGGTCTCACGTCAAAAGCTCTTTGGAATCAATGGGAATCGTCGAAACAAATCAGCATCCAGAATCTGCCAGGGTGATGCGACACCGTCTTTTGGTCCGTTGGGCCATGTATCGTGTTTGGGCCCATTAGGGGGCGCGTCTAGGGTAGGCGACAACACTAAGACCTTTATAATCATACGCCGCCGCCATCATTAGGTTTTGGGTTTTGCTTACATTATTCTGTCAAGAACAATTTCGCCGTTCATCGGTTTGTGAGACCCCAACTCATGAGATTAATCATTCATCTGCAATTTGGTTGCTTTCTTTCTTGTTCTTGCTTGTGTTCTTCATTGCGCAGGCAGGGATTAGCCTTCTTGGCAAGGTCAACTGGATCTGTGTCTTGGTTGATAACCAGAGGAGTTGTGGTGCTAAGATTGCAGGGTTCGATCTTTCGATCTGAAGCTGGATCGGTGTGTCATTCTCCACCACAACGATAGTTACCTCTACCTGATGGAAGATCAGGATCCCCGTTCCCATTAAGATCCTATCGATGTGAGTTCGGAGTCACGGTCCCAAGGTTTTGGCATTTGAGCCCCTGAGCCTTGTTGGGCCTTCGTGGGGGTCGATGTGAGTTTGTGTGCGTTACCCCATCCGGTTCCTCACAACTGGAGGGGCTAAGTTTTGTCGCTTGTCCCGATCGCTCGGGCTCGAAGACTAGTTTGGTGAGTTCGCTAACGGGTGTGATCGAGCGAATCCGGGTCCGTCGTTCGTGATGGGGTCGACATAGCCCTCTTGTGACATTCTACTACTCCTTTACCTGTAACCCGACAGATGCCTAGGTCGTTCCGGAGACTGACCCGGGTGGCCTAACGGCCTCCCCTCGATAGAGATTCTGTGGGCTTGGCGAGAGGTTCAGGATCGAACGAGAAGGTTGAGATGACCCGGTTTGCCAGACCGGGCGAAGGCCGCATGGTGCTCATCTACGGTTTTCTCCCCTGGCTCTATTGTTTGCTCATGTCGAATGAGGCAACCGCCGCTTCGTGACACAACACGGAGCATTCTGGTGCATTTCGCTGCACGTGCGATGCTTAGTTCTCGAGCCCCCAGGCGATTCAGGGCCCGAATCATTCAGGAGGCACTGGCGTATGGAATGAGATGCGCGTATGGATGTATGAAATGATTAAGGAAATAGTGGGGTTCGGTACTGCTCACCTTGATGGCTAAAGTGACGGGGTTCGGAAAGCTTTAGTCAGAAATGTCCGACCGGGACCTACGCTCGTCAATCATGGGTGAGTCCTTGTGTGAATAGTTTTTGTATTTAATGAACACATGCTCACCTTGATGGCCTGAGTGATGGGGTTTTGGAAAGTTTCGGTCGGAAATGTCCGACTGGAACCTTGATGACCTGAGTGACGGGGTTCGGAGAGCTTCAGTTGGAAGTGTCCGACCGAGTCCCGTGCTCGTCATTCGTGACGGAGTCGGCATGGCCTACATGGGGTGACCCTTCGCTTCCTTACCTATCATTCGGTGTCTATCCTTACCTGTCATTTGGGTTCTTCTAGGTCTGGCCTAGGGAAGTGGGGAGCCGCCCACGTGCGGTGGCATTTCGGTTCCAGTGCCCGTCGTGTGGTAGTGGTTGATCGTGCGGTAGTGGTGGGCCATGGCTAGGCCATGTCCCTTCTGATCAGGAGGCGTTCCATCAGGCAGAGCATGTCTCATCAGTCAGGGCACGTCTTATCTACATTAAATGGAAAAGAGAGAAATTCTCGCTCCATCGTTCTAGCTTCCCCGATCGGCGCGTCCTTCCCTAACTGCTGTTCTCTTTTCCTTAAGTAGGAGAAGGGAGAGGGTTTTTGTTCCGTTCCTTTGCCTATTCCTGATCTACCGCCACCTTCTCTCTTCCTTTTTTGCTGTGAGCATTCCTGAGAGCCGCGGAGGTTTCTAGGGAAGAAAGAGGAGAGAGCGAGGGAGAAAAGAGGAACTCACCAAAATGTTGGACTGGAGGTCGTCCACAATGAGGGCATCGGTGCTGGAGGCTTTCATCATGAAGGGGTTTCTGCCATCGTGGGAGGTGGCACACTGGAGGGTCCCCGGGAGGGAGGAGTTCCCGCAACCTCGTGCCGACGAGGTGGTTTCTTTCCTTACCTTTCATGAGCGTAGGTTAGGATACCCCACGCACTGGTTCTTGCATGGGCTCCTCAACGAGTGGGATCTAGAGCTATAGCACCTCAATCCAATGGGGGTGCTACACATTGCTATTTTGTCACCATCTGCGAGGCTTTCCTCGGGATGGAGCCGCACACGGATCTCTTCCGGCTTTTCTTCTCTGGGAGAGCTATGACGGCGGGGAATTCGGCCGAGACCGCACCGGTGGGAGGGTTCGCCCTGTAGAAGAAGCCGAGCACGGGAGGTGTGTATCCCATGTACTCCCCATGTGACTCCAACCAAGGATGGCATAGGGAGTGGTTTTACATTTGGAATTCGGCGGAGGTGCCGTTTCCAGCGTTCACCGGTGGGAGGCCAGTGAAGCAGAAAAGTTGGTCATGGGGTTGCACCCGCACGAAGAGGCATAAGGTGGAGGTCATCGAGGAGGAGCTATGGAAGCTCGTAAGGCTCGGCCTTGATGGGGTGCGGGTGTTCCACACCCTCTTCCACCACCGGGTTGCGCCATTGGCGGAGCGGTCGTGGCCGATGTGGATGTACGGTGTCCGGTCAGACCCAGACCATGCATTACCAGAGGACCTGTCAGATGACGAGGTCTAGAGTTGCCTTGGCCGGGTGCTGCAGCTGAGGCCCAGGGATACGGTTGTGGGGAAACCCATACCGTTTAATGCCTCGGTCGTGTCTAACCTGGTATGATCCTTTATTTTGTTCATGTTTCTTCCCCTACTTTTATTGTTTCTTGATTCCAGGTCATTTGTTCCATTGGGGCTTGAAAGGTACAAGTCCCGGCTGCACCTTCCTAAGGGACAGGAGGGCAGGGCCCGGCAGGTCGCCCAAAAGGAGGCGGCAGATGCCCGGAAGAAGAAGAGAACCAGGGAGGTTCAATGGAAGGAATAGAAGAAGAAGGAGGTCGCCCGGTGCATGAGGGCCGGGGAACGTAGGAGCGATGTCGAGTCAGAACTCGCGTCGGATGATCCTACGGACTTGGATGACATGGTCTTCTCCGATGAGGAGGAGAGTCAGGGGGTGGCTGTGACCTCAGTGGAGCGTCATGACCCTGCGGCGGTGTCCGCTGGTGAGGAGCATGAGGCCACGTGGCGTGCGGAGGTTCCTATGTTGAGGAAGTGCGCAGGAAGTGCGGATGTCATCGGTGAACGGGCGACGAAGCGGACGCGGTCACCGTGCCCCTCGGTGGCATCGCTAGTTCCATCATCGCCTATGGCGGACGTGGCCAAGCGAGCCGGGCAGTCCGAGGAGCGGACTAGCACTTGTGGGCTGTTGGGACCGGTGCCAACGCCTGGCTCGCAGCCAAAGGAGGCCCTGCCTGCCATGGGTGCGGTCGAGCAGTCCAGGTGGTCTGAGGAGCAGACTAGCACCCGGGCGATGCGCAACTTGTGGTCAGAGGATGCTTTGTCTGCTGCCCCGGTCGGGGAGTCCCAAGCCGGAGGTCGTAGTGACCCGCAGGCCGGGAAGGAGCCGATCGGGACGACTCCGCCCCCATCTAAAGCGAGGGGGCACGGGTCATAGTCTGGGAGCGGCCCTCGTCCCATAGGTCCATTGTCGTCGGGGCCTACCTTCATGGTCGTGCCGCTCACCTCCCGGTATGTTTCCCTTTGTGGCTCTTCGATCTTTTGCCGGTCGAGTCTTTTTGGAGTGTGACTCACCTGTATTTTCTGTCAGTAGCCGGGGGATGCCAGGGTTGAGCATCGCTCTGACCCCCATGCAGGAGACTTGGAGGCCTACCCTGCAGCATTCCCTCCCGAGGCTGGTGCCCCCCAAGGCGGCTGCTGATAAGGTGGCAGCGGCGGTGTCGGTGTTGGCGGCGATCCCAGTGCCGTTGGCGAGGGTTGCGTCAGAGGTAACCCTCGCAGCCCCTCCTCTGCCGGTCACGGTGGAAGAGACGAGGAAGGGCGAGCTCTCTATCTCACCGGGTGGAGGACCGCACGGCTTATCCTTGCCATCGGAGCCAAAGGCGCCGGAGGGAAGGGTGGCCGGGACAGAGTTGGGACGCCTGGCGGCGTTCCACATGGATGAGGTGGTGGAGATCCCATCTGATGATGAGGTGGACATCACGACGGAGCCACCGGTGTCGCCGTAGGAGCTGGCGGTGGTCTAGTTGGAGGCTGGGCCCTCCGACGATTCGCCGGAGGGTGACCTAGAGTGGCGCTGCCCTGAGGACCCATCGAAGGCGCGGTTCATCCTCCAGGATTCCCGGGAGCGTCAGCTCTAGGACATTTTTGGGGGCAAGGGCATGCCGCGGTGTCTGAGCTCACCAAGCTATCCGTGAAGCATGAAAGCGCCCGGAAGCAGGCTCAGTTCGCTTGGTAGTTGGTTGAGGGTGACCTGCAGCTCGCCGCCGAGATGAGTTTCTGGTACTTGTCCTTGCCCTATGAGTCGGTTGTCTTTAGCATGCTTGTTTTTCATAGGATATAAGGAAGATATCGTCCCGCAAGTCTTACTTCCTCTAGGTGGAACACGCTCAGATGGCTGAGCTCGAGCACTGGGTAGAGTCTGCTCATTGTGAGTCCTAGGACCGGGCGGCCACGGTGCGGGTGGAGGGACAGCGTGCAGCGGAGCGGGCGACTATCGTCGAGCAAGGGCTTGAGGCGACGAAAGCTCGCTAGGCAGAGATTGAGGCGGAGTTGTGGGCATCCCTGGCGAGCACCGAGATGGTGCTTCAGGAGGCCTTGGTGGCCCTTGAGCTGGAGTGGAGTGCTTTGGCATCGGAGCGGGTCGCCCTGGAGTCGGCGCGGATGGCCCTAGAGGCGAAGCGGAGGGCCTGGTCGGAGGCGGACCAGGAGGTGCTCGTGCTCCAAGGCCAGGTGATGGGGACAGAAGAGGCGAACGCCCGTCTGAGCACGCAGGTGACTCGATAGGCGGAGGAATTCTCTGCCCTTGAGAACTCTCACGCTGGTACGTCCCCTTTCTTTTTTTGTTGCGTTGGTTTCTTTCTTCAGCCTGTTCCTGAGCTTGTCGCCCCTCCTTTAGAGCTGGATGGAAAGGTGAAGACACTAGAGCAGGACCTGGAGACAACCAAGGCGACCCTCAGCTAGAATGCGGAGGAGCTGGCCAAGTCCCATGAAGAGCGACGTGCTCTTGAAAGGGACCTTGACCAGATCCGCAATGTTGCCCAGCTCGTCATCTTGGAAGTCTTCGGGTCGGTGCCAAGCACTAGCGCACCTGCTGTCCAGCTGGTGGAGGTCCCGGACATGGTCAAGGACCTTGTTAGGAGCGGGCTATTTTACAGGGCATAGGGGGTGCTGACCTCGGTGGCGATGTACCACCCGAATCTAGACTTCGCCACTATCTACAATGGGTATGCTGAAGGCCTGAGCATGGAGGACATCCAGTCAATTGGGGAGAGCTTGCTGCCACACGCGCGGTCGGTGTCAGAGCATGTCTCCGCCGAGTGGGTGATGGACGTTCACCGTGAAGACATGGCCCGAAGCATGCGTGGGGAGGATGCCTCCGAGCCTGCAGATAGCATAGAGCCTGGTTCGGGGGGGGGGACATTGCCTTGGCCCCGATCGAGCCAAACATCGTGCTTTCAGGGAGTGAGCAGCCTGCACCTTCATCGGTCACACCGTCAGCAGATGCCACTGGGCCAGTTTCATAGCTTGCAGAATATAAGTAGTTAGTAAACATAAAAAGTTTAAATTTGTGGGGAAGCCCCAGTGTAAAACGTTCGTGTGTGTTTTAATGACTGCAATTGGTTTTTGTTTTTGTGATGGAGTTGCTCCATTCGGGGAAGCTTGTTCCCTTTCGTTCCTTAGTTTTCCCTTAGCATAATTTTGTTTTTTATTTCTTTCTTTCTCGTACCAGCCCATTTGTTCCGTAGGCTGCAACTTTGCGAGCCTGGGGCATGGCCCGTGAGGCTTGGCCGGTCGTAACCATAGGAAAAGGCGGGGTGTGATCAGTCAGAATGTTTTAAATCAAAGTTACGTAAGGTAAATCAAAGGAACGAACTACCCTTTTGTTCGGGTAGGAAGGAGTTTCTCCATATGAAAGTAAAAGAGTACTTAAAGTAAAAACAAAATAGAGGGGTAGTAGAGCCCCCTAGTGGAGCCCCGAGCGCCCTGAGCCAAAAAGTGTTCGGGTCGGGGTGCTCTTATAGGAGCATTCACTAAGTAAACAAAGGTAAGACTAAAACTTAGGAAAAGAAAGAACGACATAGCTGTTCCAAGGTGCTCGGAGAGAGCATCATCGTTGTTGTCCTTCAGTCAGTAGGTGTCCGGTCGAATCACTTCGTCCTTCAGTCATCTGGATCCTTGCCCGCTGCGCCCCCTTCTTCGGTTGCTGCTTCCTCGCCTTTTTCTTCCTTTGGCCTGCCAGCTTACCTCAGCATGCGCTTGAGGAGCTGGCAGTCCTTGTAGAGGTGTTTGACGGGGTAGTCATGGTTGGTGCACGGGCTCTCCATGAGATCGTGGAAGTGGCCCGGAGTGTCTTGCTGGGGCTGCGTGCCTGCGTGATCGGCCACGGCGACCGATGCGAAGTTGGCCGGTTGGCGGTGTTCCTTTCTGTTCTTTTTTCCCCTCTACGTGGAGGGGCCCTCATCTTGATCCTAGCGCTTGGCCTTACCTTGGCTGTGGCCTTCGTTGAAGCGCGGTGGGAACGGCGCTTGCTAGAGGTGTTGGACAATGGTCCATGGGCCTAGGCTATCAGGGCTGGGACTCCGGTCGATGTTGCGCATGTCTCGATTCAGTCTAAGCCACGCAAATATAGTGGTCGTTGAGTCAAGACGAGGTGCTAGTGCGGCCTCCTGGGTCGCACTCTATGGCTGTTGCGGTGATAGGGTGTAGTGCCCCATCTGCTGCGTCCCTATTCCCTAGATGAGGAGTGAGGTCGCGAGTCGGCGTCGTGATACAGAGCACTCCGCTTGTTGAATGGCGACGGTCTCCAACAGTGCCCGGAGGTACCGGTGGATCGCCCGTTCACGAGGGTCGTTTGGCTCGGACAGGTCCCGCAGGAGCATTGCCGTGGTGACAATGTTCTGACTGGCCTGAGCGAACTGCGGGGGATTGGTCCCCCTAACCGGGGTGTTGCGCTGGTCCTGGCGGGCATGACCCCGAGCGCCGTTCGCCAGTCTATGCGCACGGGGTGCAGTGTGGTGTGTTGGGCATGCCGACGCTGTTGGTGGCTAATGCAGCCGCCGTTGTCGTAGTTTGTCCCCATGCTCAAGTGTGAGCTCGGGGGTCTCCATGTGAGGGCTCAGCAGGGCATGGGTCCAGAAGGACTCCGTTACCCCAGGTGGCTGTTCCGGAGCGTCCGCCATAGCGTACTCCTGGGATGAACGGTGGCTAGGCACCACGTCGCCGATGCTGGAGCCATCACTCCCGACGTCATCATCCATGATGTCGAGGAAATAGGTGGTAGCATAGCTCGCCATCCCCACAAACTCAGACGTGAGCGGGTGCGGCGCTAGTACCTTTTTGAGTCCCTGGGCGTATGCGTCCGCAGAAGACGCGAGGCCATAGGGGAACCGGTCGTACGGAGGTTGCGTTGGGGATAATGGGGTTTCACCGGGTATTTGGCGGAGGATAGAATGTAGTAAGTGAATAACATCATGTATATTACTCATAGCAGGGTTTGAGAAGAGAGTTTGCTCGGAATGACGCGCAGATGCCGCGCCATCGAAGTCACGTGTCCCGAAGTCGATGGAGGACGTCTCCCCGATGGGTGCCGGGTCACGAGTCTCCACACGAAGGTGGAGTGCGCCGAGTTAGTCGGCAATGAAGTCTCGGCTTCCAAAGAGGAAGGCCTAGGATGGCTCGAAGACAGGTGGAACCCACATCCCAGCGGGCAAGAGTGCGGGGAACTCCAATGAGCCGAAGCGAATCGTATCACCCGAGCCCGCCACAGCGGCGGTGGCAGAAGAATGGGCCATCCAATGACCAAAAAAGTGTTGAACGTATAGCGTCTTCCCCACGGACGGCGCCAACTGTCGGTGCAGAATGTGACCAACTAGTGAATATTTGTAGTTTTGTTGTACGTTGTGATCGGAGGTGGCCTAGCACTCAATGACACAGGATTTATACTGGTTCAGGCAACGTGCCCTACGTCCAGTCGGGGTCGGTCGGTGACTTTATTCCGGAGCCCAGGTGCTCAAAGTTTGCAGTCGAGTTACAAACGAGAGGGAGAAAGATGGGGTGTACAAGAGGTCCGGTCGGCTCCGATCGGAAGGGCCGAGAGTGACAGGAACTTCGCTATGAGCTAAGTGTTCAAACTATTGGTCTAATGAATCTGAAGGAAATGAGCTTGGATCGATCGGTCTGTTCCCTTCCTGTTGGAGGGAGTGCATCCCCTTTTATAGATGAAGGGGATGGCTTTATAGGTGAGAGGGAGAGGGTACAGATGTTTTTAAGCCTTGTTGCCCACGCCGATGAGGATTCGATAATGGTAGGCGCCCACAACACTGTTGATGCCACTATAGAATGTTAGGTGCTCATGAGAGGTTGCACTATCTTCTTCAGGAAGGGTTGACGTCGGTACCTGCAAATACTGTTTAATGTCTAGAGGTATGTGAGGAGTCGCGCTATGTTCACCCGGTACGGCGAATCCTGGTGCCCATACCGCTATCGATGTCCAGAGACACGCGGGGGGTCTTACCGTATGGGAGTTTTAGCGGCCCCTAAAATACTATAAAGGGAGATGTCGACGCCTACAATACTGTTTGTGTCAGGTGGCTACAGAGTACTATTCTATGCAGGGTATGGTCCCTGGTATAGTGGTTTTGACTTGTGAGCCTTGCCTTGCTTTTCTCCGCATGTTTTCTGGTTCCTACGGAGCGGGCGTCCCCGGTCGGATGGCTCCAGTTGGCTCTGAGTGCGCTGGTCAGAGAAGAGCGGTGAGCAGGGTTCCTATGAGCCTTGGTTGGAGGGACGTGGGGTCGGAGTCAGAAGTAGGGCTCAGGGTAGGCCTTCCGATTGGAGAGGCCATCCGGAGGCAGCTGAAGCCCGAATTGAGCGCTCTGGTCGAAGAGGTGGGCCAAAGTAGCCGACGAGAGGGCGTTGCCCTTCTTGGGACTGGCCTTTTGGTCGGTTGCTGGACTGTTCCTTTGCCTAGTTGTTTTTAGACTCTTGGGCCGAGCCTTGGCACAGAAGCCGGTCCTCGAGGGACCCCGAGTTATGAACCCGACACCTAGTGTGCTGCCCACATAGGTGGGCAAACCTCCACGGCGGCGTGCCTTCTCCGATGAACTAGGGCTATGACGAGTATAACAGATTGGGCGAGAGAAACAGGAGCTTACCCCGAGGCTAGCTATGGTGATGGATAAGTAGCCTGTTCAGTTGGCTTGTTCATATCGTTGCTGGTTCATGAAGAAGTACTGCTGGCTAGTTTGTGTGAGAGAAAAATATTGTTCTAGCTGGAAATTTACGATCATTTACGACAAGCCACAGCCAAACGAATAGGTTGAAGATGGGGAAGCGATGAGGTGACCAGGCCACGTGCGGCCGCACCGCGCGGCAGTGCTCTGGGCACGGCATCAACGCGTCAGCCCATCACCGGTGAAGGTTCTGGCCAAGCCAAGGCGAGCACCAGAAAGAGGGGTCAATGGTGAGTTTGTACGGCCATTAAATGAAGCATAGCGGTGACAAGAGACTCACCGTAAACCAAACCAAGACATGACGATGAAACGGACTGGCGGCGAGCAAAACTCAAAATTAGCCAGCAATAAAGCTTGGCTATGCCCTAGTGCAGGACAGGTTGTTAGCTAGCTTCCACACCTAGCTACTAGGGCATCGAATCGAGGTGCGATGTCCCATGGAGCACAAATTTAACTCATGGAGCGGTACGGTTCTGTCGGCGGCGATGGCAGGCGGGTAGCGGCTCCGCGACAAAGGCAGCAATATGACGGGGCAGTGGAGACAGGCGGCGGCTCGGTAGTAGGTGGATCGAGTGGTCGAGATGGGCGTGACGTCGGCTAAAGCTGTGGGTCTTGGCTGGTAGTGGCCATCGGCCTTGCGCGCGGCAGCACACGTGCAGTGGCACCGCAGCGCAGTAGCACGACTCGGCGCGCATGGCTCAGGCATGGACATGGCAAAGCATCGAGAGCGGCAGCAACAGCGATAGCCCATGACACAGCGTGCAGCCATAACCAGCGAGAGAGGCTAGCGGAGCAGCGGCCATGGCCAGGAGCGGCCAGCCCATGATGGCGTGCTCGTGTGGTGACCAGGGTACTCAGGCCGAGAGCCTAGAACGATGTCTTGCACGCTTCTTAAAGCAGCCCAAAGTTCACTTACTAACTCGACAAAAACTCCACCAAGTCCACGAACCCCAAATTGGCACTATCGACTTGCTAACGAAGCAATTTCCGTCACCACTAGATGCCATGAGAGGAAGTTGGAGAGGCGCCAAGGTAGGTTTGTCGCACCGAACGACAGTTCATGAACGGAGTGGCAACAGCATAGCTAAAACATGTTCCGACGTAGTTCAGACACTACTTGCATGAACATCGCCACTCAAACGCAACCACAACCTTCACCACGCTCAAGTTCACACCTCGATGCACCCAATCATGCAAAAACATAGGTGTGTCGCTTAACCAATTTTGTTGGAACTTAAATGCCAAAAACGACATTGTCTATCATTTCCAATTTACAAAAGTTAAGGGTTCAGTTTGATCAACAACTTTTAACACTTTAGCCGTAATTTTCAAAGGGTCTAAACCTTGTTAATTTCAACTAACTAACATACCATGACCTAGTCCATATTTCGTACTAACTCATAGGAACAAAATATTAAAGCACTATTTAAGTATGTTCCACTATATAATTCACCAAAGATAGCACTTTAAACATAATCATTTGTTTGTTGACTTAACCGTGAAGAGTGGATTTAATTTCAATTCGATTTTTGAGCTTCCCAAAAATACTAGCTGACATTATTATTCTCCAAGATTCAAAATTGCATGCCCAGCTACATAACTTGCCCTCAAATCTTTATTTCCACACTATACTCCAGTTATAATTGGTCATTGTTCATAGAAATTGTTTTCATGCCAACAATTAACAAAACTCATTCTATTCTTTTTGTTAGGAGTTTTCATCACCGCTGTAACAGAACCGCCCAATTTATACAAGATCAAGTATGGCTGTCCCCGCTAACACGTTGACATGCGCATACTTTCACTCATATAAACCCGGTAGTCCGCTGAGTGTCCCGAAAGACCTTGGTAAATCAACATCACAACCAAGATCGCGTGATTAAGCAAATACACATCACATACACAGGGTTGCAGCGGAAATAATATTACAAATGGGTTCACAATTAAAAGTACAAGTTTGGGTTTCAAAATCGATTAGTGAAAACAACATAGCTTTCAAAAGATTACATTAATATATGTTCCAAATACATTGCTAGCATGAGTGACATCATCCGACAAAAGCATATAGATGAGAAGTAACTATAGAATCACCGAGCCATCGGCGGTTAGCCACCATCTTCACAGGCCGAGAACTTCACCTGCAACATGGTGGGATAAACCCTGAGTATGAGAAGGTACTCAGCTAGACTTACCCGTCAAAACCAGAAATAAAGGACACCAAGGGTCATGCAAGGCTTATAAGGTGGGGTAGCTTGACACAGTTGCATAAAAGAGCTTATGAATATAGTGACCAATTTAAACTTAGCATCAAGTTTATCATCATTTACTTGTCCACTAGATTAGCACCTGTACTAGAGCACTCACTTATTAGGAGCAATCAATATTAACCATAGCAGGTATAATAAGGCTGTCATCATCATATCATCAATTCCGAACCATTATGTTATTTAGTGTATCTACTTTGGAGATAAGCCCATCAAGTTCTCACTAACCAGGAGAGACGGTGACTCGAATCGAATTACAACTCAGCTGAGGGGGTATTCCTAACTCTCACCCTGGCATACTTTGCAAGGGTAGCCATGGGTCACCTTTGGAACATCTCAGGAACCAAATTCGCGGGTTCGATCAACGCCAGCGCTCTCAGGGATTACCCTTCTGCCAGGACGATCAGGACTTTTAAATCACCTGCCCTTGGACTCACGCCTACGGCTCCCTTCCGAGGCATACTTTATACTTATCGACTCCCGGCCTGAGTTGAGCTACTCGGCTTTGCGGTCGGTCTTTGGACACGGCCAACTAAGAGAGAGGCATGCATTCAACATGAATAGGAAAGGCTCCAAGATTCGGTCCTTAAGCGACACAGACGGAGTCACTACAAACCGGCAAGCCTCCGCCCGGTCTTCATTTCAAATTAAGATAGGTTCTTTTCCACGATAGCAAATATAGCCAACCGTACCACATGTATATCCCTATATCTCGCAGGTGACAGGAAATCACCTGACTTCTACCGCGTTTAAGTAGGGCTAAGCACTACACGAGCCTGAGCTACATAGGATTCAGGGTATCAATATCTGGACAAGGATTGGATAACCAATGCAGCAAGTGTTTGCATCCAACACCTAAACTTAATGCAACAATATATATATGTAACAATAATACTTTAACTGCATTTCAGAAATTAGGAGGCTTAACATGCTCCGGGGCTTGCCTGGGATCCCACACTGAGTCAGTGTTAGTTAGACGACACTCGCTAAGTGAGCATCTCCCGTCCTAGCACTTGTCCAGTCCTTCCACCTTCGGGATAGGTCCACCATACACCGTCTTCGGGTTCGGCTCCAACATCACGTCCTTCACGTGGTTCATCTAGCGCACCTAGATGAGATGCAAGAGGCAAGTGCATGAATATGAAGAATGGTAATACAAGAGGCATCACATAAACATTCAAGACAAACACAAGACTATGCAAGACATAGACACCAATAGCTATTTAACTAACATCACACAACTAACTATAGAGAGCAAGCACATCAAGCATGACACAAGTTTAACAAGGTCACAAGTATCATAACTTGACCATCAACAAGGGCATAAGCCACACTTAGCAATATACAAGCAAACACTATAATTGGAATCTGCCAATTTCTGGACATGCAAACAGCAGCTACAAGATTTAGCTATAACTGGAGTTACACAAATCCAAATGACTTACAAGAAGACATTCTGGAAATCTTATGAAATTATCTACATTTCATCTATAACCATCATAGCATGATTCACAAGTTAAGTAGGTCGAAATTATACATTTACAGAAACTGGTCTAACAAGACAGAGAGCAATCAATTGTATAACCCAACTTTAAACAACTGTAACTCTTAAACTACTTGGCCAAATGACACCAAATTTTAACAAAAGCTAGATACATAAATTATCTACAACTTTTGTATAAATAAGTTTCACAACAAAGCATCTTATCATGAAGAACTTTGCTAAGTTCCCAGATCTGTCCATAAACCACATTTGCAAGAAAATAAATATTAACTTATGTTGCAAACACATAATTAGGCAAAACTAACTTTACCAACATGTTACACATGACTAAAGAACACCAGAAAACCTAGTGTCCATGACCAAATAAATTCTTTTAATGCATTTCTTAATTTATTTTAGATAACAAGGTGACTTAATGAACATATACCAAAAGTATACAATAAATTCTACAAAAATTACAGTGGCTCACATATCCTCTCAATAGTCTACTGTACAAATTTCACTCCATTTTAATATGTATAGCAACCTTTATGAAAAAGACAAGTTGCTAAAGCAAGAAATCATGTGAGAGCGAGATAAACCAATAACTCACTCATACTTCATCCAATACTTATGAAATTTTTACCACACATCAACTATCACATGAGTAGCATGCCACAAACATTTCACTTCATTTGGAGCCCTAGATCTGCAGTTATGGAAAATAACAAATTCAACTAACATTACAACCTTACTGCACAAATCTATTTTTACCGCAAAATATTGAAACTAAAACATGCCATATTATAGATCTAGTGCATAGATAATTTCACAAGGATTCCAAAAAGTCCTCATTTGCTATTTTACGAATTTCCTATGAATTACTATGAATTTCCAAAGATTCAGCAAATTTACTGCAAATGGGTCCTTATCGGCACTATTCATTTGAGTCACAGACTTCGCAAAACGACCCCTGCTCTTCTTTGAATTGCTGTAGGAGGTCCTTGACGCGAACATGAACAGAGGAGGCACCGGAGCTTGTCAATGTCGGCCGGGGGAGGCTTGTCGGTGGCGGGGGAGTGGTGGGGAAGCACGAGGGGGTCCGTGCGCACCTAGGGGACAGCTCGGCTCGGCCCGAGGTGGCTTGTGACGGCGCGGCCATGGCAGCCAGCGGCGGCGACGACAGCGGCTCCGAGGACGAACAGCACAGGCGAGGGAGGGAGGTGGCTAAGGGGTTCGACGTGCACGGCAGGTGAAGGCGAGGGCGCTGAGGCTCTTGCCTCATGCCGCAAACGAGCGGAGGGTGGTGGCCGCGGAGCTCGGTGGCGGCGTCCATGGCGGCCGTGCTCTGGCGTGCGTGCGCGCGGAGGAAGAGCGCCAGGGTGAGCGGAAGTGAGTGAGGGAGGTAAGGAGACACACATGCGCTCGGTTTTGGAGCAGCAGGGCAAGAGGCGGCGCGTGGCATGGAGGTTGGACGCACGTCGGCCATGTCGGGTGCGCTCCAGTGCATGGCGGCCACGACGTCATTTCGTCGAACACGTGGCGGGCATCAGTGTAGGCAAGGTGGGGAGCCGATTTGGGCCGGCTCGGGTTCGAATTGGACATTGGGCCAAAAACAAAGTTTGCTCACCTTGGCTTGCTCTACATATTTCATTTAGTTACCAAGGTCATTAGGGTAGTAGATTAGTGGATAATTGGCTCCTAAAATGCCACTGTCAACAACTTAATAAGGATTAAGCCTTGCTCGGTTAGGACTCCAATTTGTTGGTCAAAACATGATCAAACTTGACCCAACTTTTTACATGCTCTTCTCTAATGAAATATCTCCAACTTCTATTTTTGGGTCAAAGCATGATGCTTAATAAAAACTCAAGAACGTGGCATGCCAACCTAATGACAATGAATTCCAGACTTGGAATAATTCTAAGTGCTGAAAACAACAGCAAATTTGATCTTGTGACCTCAATTTGACTTACTTTCAAGCTGATCTAGCTCTTAGTCCAAAAACCAAGTTTGTTCTACATGATATGGACTACAACTTTCATTTAAGGTCCAACCTCAAAACTGGTATAGAACCTACTGTTCTACTTTGACCAAAGTAGGATCACGATGAAGCTTAAATTATCCTTTTTGATCCATTGGAGCATTTTCTGGCCACCTGCTCAACATGAACCCTTCATAACTTTTGTTCATGAGTGCAAGTAGAGTTGTTTGAGCAAGGTACCAAGGTTTGGTTGACTTCATAGGTTTCCATCCACTTGATAAAGCAATTCATGCAAAGATATGACTTATCATTTCATGTGACTTTTTTATTCCAAACTTCATGAAACTTTTCCATGGGTCTAGATGGATGCATGTGGATGTAATGTACATGTAATAAGCATGTTTAACATTACTCATGCATAATCTTAACAAGGGTCCATATGTAAGCAAATGTGCGTGGCCCAAGTTTAAGTTGGAGCTCCATCATGTAGATTTGATCTTGACACCTTCATTATCACTCGACATGTCATGTTTGAGCTCAAACCCATTGCTTAACTGGTGACAAACACCTGGGGTGTTACAACCACCTCTTTACGCTAAGTAAATGAACTCACTATATTATTAGATCTATCTCTCAGGCCATAACTTTGGTGCTTAGCGAGCTTGTAACACTAGAGGTGTTACAACCAACCCCCCTTCAAAAGAATCTCGTCCTGAGATTCGGAGCAAGAACCAAAAAGGAGATAACGCGATTACACTTCGTAGATCTAAAATTACATGAAAGATTACACGACTTCGAATACTGAACCACACAGGGATTTAGGGATACATGGTTAAGAGCAACCTAGTACAATCAAGACTTAATCCAGAAGTCAGGATAGACGAGGGCAATGGAGAAACAACAAGAAAATGATTATCCAAAACTTGACGTATGTCCAATAGATCTAGAAATAGGAGACTGAGAACTCAAACATCGTGAACCCTGAGACCAAACTAACCAAAGGGGACTTGAACTTCTTCAAAAACTTGATCCCTTCTTCTTCTCGGATTACACAATCACCTCTGACTAACGAACCTAGTCCCACGAATGACGACTGGATCTCGTAGCTCTCCTTCGGATTTGAGGGGATGGGGATGAAGAAAAAGAGCAAGGACCAAGGGCATCTTATAGTGGCGAATGGAGGTGGGGCATAGTGCACTAGAAGTGGAGACGACGTGGATGCGAAACACTATTGGTCATGAGGTGAGAAGAGCATCAGCCATGGAGCGCTCCCTACTTGAGCTTGAGTGGAGGGAGGAAAAAAAGAAGAGGAGAGGGGGTTCACTCGACGAGGTAGGCGTGCGGCGTCCGTGTCTCCAAAAGAGAAAAACAAAAAGGGGGGTCCGGTACAGGGATGAGAGCGAGGACCGAGAGCCGATAGGATGCCAAGGAAAAAGGGGAAGTGCATAGTACACGAGGACACCTAGTGTGGCACGATGTCGTGGCCACGCAAGAATGGGGTGCTAATGGGCCCAACATAGACGGCATCCGCAGGGCATGTGGCAATAGTGACCGACTTGCATAGTGTGGTCGAGCTGGACATGGGCTTGGGACATGACATCCACTCAGACTTTTTGAATCACTCCCTACTACCCGAGACTAACTCTTACGTGTTGTTCTTCTTTTTCTTTCCCTGCTTTGCCCACAATAAGCGTCAGTCTTTCATGTGAACTGAGACCATGACATTCATGCTTCCTCCATACCACATCATCTCGGTTACTTCGAATGAACATTATTTCATCAACCTGTTGTGGATTTCCCGTTCAAACACCAGAACATTTTCCAAGGAGAATAATTTATAGCAAGAGCGGTACAGCAGTGTAACTTGGTAATGGTGCTTGGTCAACAACCTCGATACTAGCGCATGCCGAGCAGCGTCACCATGTGGCAGCTATTCCACAGGGGCCCTCGGTTTCATCGTGGCACCATAAGCTATTAACCAGGCAACTATTACCAACTTACACACAATGAAGGCGGTGGGGTCATAGACTACAGAATCAAAGGAGTATTGCAAGGGAAGATTCAAACAACAAGGGTTCCTTTCACAACAAGGGACAAGGAATTCAAATCCCACAATGGATTTGATTAAAAGAGATTCAAGTGCTCTGCTGGGGCATCCACAATTAGTTGATACAGTATTCTACGTTATCCAACCATGGCCGATCTGCTGGCATCTAAATGGTTGCTCTCTTGTAACCCACTTAACATCGTCCTTGAAAACCCTAAGCACGTCTAATGAGACCTAAGGGTAGCTAGATGCAATAAACACAGCAAAATAAATAAAATGCACATTCCAAACGTCCTTATGCTGGTATAACATACATGCACTCACTCTCCCATTCTCGACACATCATTCACCTTCTCTATGATCGGGCAACCTCAACAACTACGGATGAAATACAATGGAAAGATTACAATCCTGAAGGACAGTGATGAAAAACACCACTAACTACGGGTACATCTTCCCAAGGCAACTAATATACTTTATCGAACCACACATCTTCATTCCCAAGCTAAGGATCTGCCTCCTATCTAGGCAGTGGCTGACTGAGGGGAAGCAAGGGCTCTACTTCTGACACTTCCGAGGGTGAGGGTGCTGGCAGTACTGCAACACCAATTCTCCTTCTTTTCGGTGGGTGGACATGGATTCCCTCCAAGATCAAGGGATTCTGCCTTTTTGTGGTCAGCGTCCTACGCTTGGCCCTAGTGACAAGGTAGGACTCTCCCAACTGATGGTCATGTCGATCTTTAGCCTTCTTCAGAGCCTCCAACATGGCAGTTCCCGACTCTCTACGGCTATCGCATTGGCATGCGCTTTAGCAAGCTGCACCTGGAGCATCCTAGAGAAAATCTCGGCTTCCTCGGCTCACTAGAGGCACTTCCTTTGCTCCAAGGCTTTCTAGCCGTACTACTCATCCAGAGCAAGTAGGTACATGGTCAAGTGCACCATGGTTGGGCTGTCTTCTTACGCATCCCGCCCTTGCAAAGCCTCCATGCAAGCCCTCCATGCCTGTCGATTCTTTTCCAAAGGTGGAATGAACCTCATGGGGGTACGAGCAATGGGCTCTTCATAGATCTAGCAAAGGTACCGCAAGGCTTTGTGGGCCACAACTTGGTAGGTGTCAATGAAGCAAAACCCGGTTGTGGTCACATTCTAGGCTTCAGTGATGCTGAGAAACTCCTCACTCTTCCCAATATAGATGGTAACTTCACACCGCTCAGTGCCATGCTTTTCATTCTCATGGCCCTCATACTCAGGACGATCTTTGACTCCGAGCTTTTGTAGAGTGGCATACAGGATTTTGGGAAAGCCCTTAGTGTTCAGGCAGTAACTACTAACCCAGGCTCCTACCATTCCTGGTGGGTGGTTGCAAGAAATGTTTGAGCGAAAAGCTTGCTCAAAAGGAAAAGCAAGGCGAGCGGGAGTGCACCGAGTGGTGGTACCAATGGCTAGGCTAGGCCCTGATTATAATGGTAGAGCGGTCAGTGGTCCTAGCGCGGTCCACCAAGGTTCCTATGTGGGATCACTACAAATGAATCGACCAAATTTTTTGCACGTTCGAGGCAGCGATGTCTGAGGCCATTACCGACTGGTATGACTGTAGGCAAAGTGATGAGGACATCACTCCTTTGGATGTACCAGCTGATCCTCCAACCGTCATGCAAGGTCCAATGACCCGGGCTCGAATGCGTCAACTCAATTTACAGGTGAGCTCGTTCTTAAGCAATCCTTTTCATACTTTTGAGAATAGACTACTACCTAATGATGTTATCTTGCTTAGGAACATTGGAGAGGGTCAAGAGGGACTAAGAGGACGTGGAGGAGGTGATGATGACCAGCAAGGACGTCCAACACAAGCCGGAGGCCTAGTCCAACACGAATTCAAGTCTGCCTCGGCCTCCAGGACCAGTCTGCCTTAAACTGGTCACCCAGGACGCATCCGGACTCTGTTTTCGATGATCCACATATGGATGGAAAGATAATTTGATAAGGAAGCTAATCCAAGTGGTTTAATATCAAAAGATGTTTGGAATCAACAGGAATCATTGAAATAAGTCAGCATCCAGAATCTGCCACGGTGCTGCGACACCGTCTTTTGGTCCATTGGACCATGTATCGAGTTTGGGCCCATTAGGGGTGCGTCCAGGGGTCTTGCATGACCCTAGAGTCTTCATAAACAGCCGCCACCCCTCCATTAGGGTTTGGGTTTTGCTTAGATTATTCTGTCAAGAAACAGTTTCGCCGTTCTTTGGTTTGTGAGACCCCAACTCGTGAGATTAATCTTTCATCTGCAATTTGGTTGCGTTCTTTTTTGTTCTTGCTTGTGTTCTTTGTTGCGTAGGGAGGGATTATCCTTCTTGGCAAGGTCAACCTGGTCCGTGACTTGGTTGATAACCAGAGGAGCTGTGGTGCTAAGATTGCAGGGTTCGATCTTTCGATCTGAAGCCGGATCGGTGTGTCATTCTCCGCCACACCGATAGTTACCATCACCTGACGGAAGACCGGGATCCCCGTCTCCATTAAGTGGTAATCAGAGCTAAGGTATACCGTCAGGTTCACTTTTATTCCCTAGTTTGAGTGTTTCGTATTCGTCCCATAGTCCAGTGCCATACTCGTATTTCCTATCCTAGAACCTTCCGCGCCATAGCCTTTGCATATTCCAGTTTCAGAGTCCGTCGTGTTGAGTTTGTGTCCTAATCAAGGGCTTGTTGCTAGTTAGGTCATGTTAGAGTCCAGTTCGTGTGTTTTCCCCCATCGTTTCCATCAAATCTTGGCTGTTGTGACCAATTTTGCACACATTGTTCCCGTTTTGTCCTCTAATTCGGAGCCAATTCTTAAAACTGGTCCAGTTTTCGCATACAAACTCCGTTTTCGACGTTCCATATATGCAAATCGATCAGAAAAAAAATTTGGATCCGTCCATCCCCACCTTATCGGGGTTCGGAATTTTTAGATTGGTCAAAAAGTGGTCACAAGATCCTCGTTTTGTGGTCACAAGGTTTTTGTCGATTTTCATCTAGTTTTTTAAAAATTCCACAGGCCACGTCTTATACTTGTTTGAGCTCATATTTTCTGTGGTTACTTCTTTTGTGCTCCTAAGTAAAGGAAAAATATCAAAAAAATAAAATAAAAAAGTCAAAATTTCCCAAAAAAACAACGACAGCCCAAAAAATAAAAAAAGAGAGGGGCAAAAGAGGAACAATATCTAGAGGAGCACATAGAGAAGCCCAAAGTGAGCTGTGTTTGCGTGTGCTATCTGGTTCCTTGTTTGTGTTGCTGTTTCCATCCACCATACTTGTTTTTCTCATACCTATCACCTTGCTATCCACCATACTTTTGTCACACACCTGGTACTTGCAACACTTTAGACCAGCAACGAGAACAAGTACTTTGGACTATAATTCAGCATTACTTTCTGTTACTAACTTGTGTGCCAGATATACATATTACTCTTTGTTTGCCTTCCAAGCTCCACAAATTCTTCAGATCAGTACAGACAAAGGGCCTTGCAATCTCGGTACCACTACCTCACAGGTATCACGAACCAGCCGCCGGTTGTACCGCCCACTGCTTGCATTGGTAAGAACTTGGTAAGAGCTTGATAAGATGCTTCCACTTACTATGAAAAGTGACACCACTACAACCACGTAGTCATTTGGTAGGGATAACTTTCACCTGTTTGTTCCTGTTTTTGTGTTTTCAATGGCAGGAGGTGAACAGACTGGAGATAACAATCCTAAGAGTTTCAGCGAGTGTGTCAGCCAAGAGCAACTACAAGCTGTTGTAGAGGATGCCCAAAAAAGGATGAATGAGGCCATCAAGAAGGCCGTCACTGACGCACTCATTGAACTCAACATTGGCAATAGCATGGAGAGATTGGACAAGCGAATTTCCACGCTAACCGACAAGGTTACTGAGTTGGAAACCTTTGTGGCGGGCAACAACGACGTTTTCGGCAGCAACACCGATGGTCAAGACACGGTGCATGATGCCGCTGAAAACATAGGTCGAGCAGCTATCCGACAAGAGAGATTACGGCAACGTCTTCGCCGCAACACGATAGGTATGGGTGGTGTCCACCACCACCACCGTCAAGGTAATAATCACCGTGTGCCCGATGATCCTTATGCTAAGATTAAGTTCACAATACCATCTTTTTCGAGTCATTATGATGCTAAGGGATATCTTGATTGGGAGATGACGGTAGAACAAAAGTTTAGTGCCCACCTTGTACCTGAGCAGCATAGAGTTAGACAAGCTACTAGTGAGTTTAAGGATTTTGCCATTATTTGGTGGAATGGGCTAGCTGCACAGGATGCTTTACCTGGTACATGGGAAGAACTTAAGGTAGCTATGTGTGATCGTTTTGTTCCTCCTTCTTATCATAGAGACTTGCGTAAGAAATTGATGCATTTAGAACAAGGAGATAAATCTGTACAGGATTACTATGGTGAGCTCCAAAAGAGATTGATGCGCTGTAGTGTTGTGGAGGGAAACGAAGATGCATTTGTTGTTTTTATTCAGGTTTGAGGCATGAGATTCAGGACATTGTTGATTATAAAGAATTTAACACTGTCAACCAGTTGTTTCAGTTTGCTATGCTTACAGAAAAGGAATTGCAGGGGCGTGAACAGCTGGGCAAGAGCAAGGTCAGCACCAGCACATACACGCCACGCTCTTTACCATCTTCGGGGCTGACCAAGCCAACCACTTTTCGGACGCCTCCACCAGCGAGCAAGCGACCAACAGCCTCTGGAGTTTCCGCTACACCTAAGACACCTCCCGCACAACCTTCAGATTTAGGTAAAAATTCTTTGCAGGTGCCTACCAAGAGTTCATCATCCGTTGCATCGACGGGATGCACTTCGGGTATTCAGTGCCACCGCTGCCATGGCATTGGCCATGTGCAGAAGGACTGCCCAAGTCAGTGGGCATATATTGCTATAGAAGATGGTTACATCAGCACCTCTGACATTGAGGATGAAGAAGACCAAGATGCAGATGAAGAGGATGGTGAAGTCCTTGGTGACGAGGCCACGGCATCCTATAGGAGCATTATTGTACAGCGGGTGCTCAGCTCACAAGTCCAGCAACCTGAGAAGCTACAACGCCATAACTTGTTCCAGATTTTCTTCATCATCAGCGACCGTTGAGCACGTGTCATTATTGATGGAGGTAGCTACAACAATTTGGTGAGTTCTGATTTGGTCAAGAAGCTTGGCTTGACCACACGCCCACATCCACGTTCATATCATATTCAGTGGCTAAATGATTCTGGTAAAGCAAAGGTAACACAAACTTGCAGAGTTTCATTTTCCATTGGTTCTTATGCTGATTCTGTTGATTGTGATGTGGTACCTATGCAAGCTTGTTCACTCTTATTGGGTCGTCCTTGGGAACATGATAATGATGCTACACACCATGGTAGAAGTAATAAATACACTTTTGTGCATAAAGGAAAGAAAATTACTTTGGTACCTTTGACCCCTGCTCAAATTGTACAAGCTGATAGAGAATGCGTTGCTAGTTTGAATGATGTTCAATATGAAAATCAGCAAGTTGCTAATTCTATTTTCCCACCTAAAAAGGATAAGTCTACATCTATTTCTAAGGCTGAGGGGATTAAATTGAAGGGTGGTGTTATGCTTGCAACAAAATGTGACTTTGTTGAAATTTCTGATGATGATATTTGCTATGCTTTGGTATGCAAACGATCTATGTTTTCGCTTGATGATATTGTTAGCTTGGTACCTCCTGCTATCACTAACCTTTTGCAGGAGTATGAGGACATTTTTCCAGCTGAGATACCCCCGGGACTGCCACCTATGAGAGGGATAGAGCATCAAATCGATTTGATTCCGGGAGCAACCTTACCCAACCGTGCTGCTTATCAAACCAATCCTGAGGAGACTAAGGAAATTCAGCGACAAGTCCAAGACCTTTTGGACCGTGGGTATGTACGTGAAAGCCTTAGTCCTTGTGCCGTTCCTGTACTTTTGGTTCCTAAGAAAGATGGAAGTAGGCGTATGTGTGTTGATTGTAGAGCCATCAATAATATAACTATTCGGTATCGTCATCCTATTCCTAGGCTAGATGACATGCTTGATGAGTTGTGTGGTTCTATAATTTTCACTAAGATTGACTTGCGAAGTGGCTACCACTAGATTAGAATGAAACTTGGAGATGAATGGAAAACTGCATTTAAAACCAAATTTGGATTGTATGAGTGGTTAGTTATGCCTTTTGGTTTGACAAATGCACCTAGCACTTTCATGCGCTTAATGAATGAGGTTTTAAGAGCTTTTATTGGACATTTTGTGATAGTTTACTTTGATGATATATTGATTTACAGCAAGTCTTTTGATGAACATATGGATCACTTACGTGCTGTTTTTAATGTTTTACGTGATGCACGTTTATTTGGTAACCTTGAGAAGTGCATCTTTTGCACGGATCGAGTTTCTTTTCTTGGCTATGTTGTAACTCCACAGGGAATTGAGGTGGATGAGATGAAAATTGAAGCCATAAAGAGCTGGCCGGTTCCCCAAACCGTCACACAGGTGAGGAGTTTTCTTGGTCTTGTAGGATTCTACCGCCGCTTCGTCAAAGATTTCAGCACCATTGCTGCCCCATTGCATGAGTTGACGAAGAAAAGAGTGGTGTTTCATTGGGGAGAGGCACATGAGGAGTCCTTTGACACTTTGAAGGACATGCTTACACACGCACCATTGCTGCAACTTCCAAATTTTGGTAAGACTTTTGAGCTAGAATGTGATGCTAGTGGAGTTGACATTGGTGGTGTTTTGATGCAAGATGGTAAACCTGTTGCTTACTTTAGTGAAAAATTACATGGTCATGTTCTTAATTATTCCACGTATGATAAAGAATTGTATGCACTTGTTCGTTCTTTAGAGACGTGGCGTCATTATTTGTGGCCTAAAGAATTTGTTATTCATTCTGATCATGAATCGCTTAAGTATCTTCGCTCTCAAAATAATCTGAATCATAGGCATGCTAAATGAGTTGAATTTATTGAATCTTTCCCTTATATTATCAAACACAAGAAAGGGAAGGATAATGTGATTGCTGATGCTTTGTCTAGAAGATATACATTGCTGTCCCAATTTGATTGCCGGATTTTTGGTCTTCAATCCATTAAAGAACAATATGCGCTTGATCCTGATTTTAAGGATGTGTTGCTTAATTGTAGAGAGGGATGCACATGGAATAAGTTTATGATCAGCGATGGGTTTTTGTTTAGAGCTAACCGCCTATGCATTCCAGTTGGTTCCGTTCGTCTTTTGTTGTTGCAGGAGGCACATGGAGGTAGATTGTTGGGACATTTTGGTGCTAAGAAGACGGAGGAGGTGCTGTCCACACACTTCTTTTGGCCAAGGATGAGGCGAGATGTAGAGCGGTATGTGGCTCGGTATGCCACATGTCAAAAAGCTAAGTCGCGGTTGAACCCACATGGTTTGTATATACCTCTTCCTGTTCCTTCTACTCCTTGGGCAGATATATCTATGGATTTTGTGTTGGGATTGCCAAGGACTAAGAGGGGGAGGGATAGTATTTTTGTGGTGGTTGATCGTTTTTCTAAGATGGCACATTTTATTCCTTGTCATAAGAGCGACGATGCTGTTCATATTGCTGACCTTTTCTTTCAAGAAATTGTTCGCTTGCATGGTATGCCTTCTACTATTGTTTCAGATCGCGATGCAAAATTCTTGAGTCATTTTTGGCGCACGTTGTGGAATAAATTGGGGACCAAGCTGCTGTTTTCTACAACATGTCATCCCCAAACTGATGGGCAAACTGAGGTTGTGAATCGAACATTGTCCACCATGTTGAGAGCTATTTTGAAGCGCAATTTGAAGATGTGGGAAGAGTGTTTGCCGCATGTGGAGTTTGCATATAACAGGGCAGAACATTCCACCACCAAGGTAAGTCCTTTTCAGGTAGTGTATGGTTTTAACCCCCGTGCTCCTATTGATCTTTTGCCTTTACCTACCACTGATAGAATATATAGTGATGCTAGAGAGCGTGCTGATTTTATTCGTAAGTTGCATGAAACAACTAAAGCAAATATTGAAAGCATGAATGAAAAGTATAGAATTGCTGGTAGTAAAGGTAGAAAAGAGATTAAACTTGAACCGAGTGATTTGGTTTGGTTACATTTAAGAAAAGATAGATTTCCTGAGCTACGTAAGTCTAAATTAATGCCAAGAGCAGCTGGTCCTTATAAGATTATTGAGAAAATAAATGATAATGCATACAAACTTGAGTTGCCACCCGAGTTCGGGGTTAGTCCCACATTTAACATTGCAGATTTGAAACCTTATTTGGGAGAAGAAGATGAGCTTGAGTCGAGGACGACTCCAATTCAAGAGGGGGAGGATGATGAGGACATCACTCCTTTGGATGTACCAGCTGATCCTCCAACCGTCATGCAAGGTCCAATGACCCGGGCTCGAATGCGTCAACTCAATTTACAGGTGAGCTCGTTCTTAAGCAATCCTTTTCATACTTTTGAGAATAGACTACTACCTAATGATTTTATCTTGCTTAGGAACATTGGAGAGGGTCAAGAGGGACTAAGAGGACGTGGAGGAGGTGATGATGACCAGCAAGGACGTCCAACACAAGCCGGAGGCCCAGTCCAACACGAATTCGAGTCTGCCTTGGCCTCTAGGACCAGTCTGCCTTAAACTGGTCACCCAGGACGCATCCGGACTCCGTTTTCGATGATCCACATATAAATGGAAAGCTAATTTGATAAGGAAGCTAATCCAGGTGGTTTCACATCAAAAGCTATTCGTAATCAACAGGAATCGTCGAAACAAGTCAGCGTCCAGAATCTGCCAGGGTGCTGCGATACCATCTTTTGGTCCGTTGGACCATGTATTGAGTTTGGGCCCATTAGGGGCGCGTCCAGGGGTCTTGCATGACCCTAGAGTCTTCATAAACAGCTGTCGCCCCTCCATTAGGGTTTGGGTTTTGCTTAGATTATTCTGTCAAGAAACAGTTTCGCCGTTCTTCGGTTTGTGAGACCCCAACTCGTGAGATTAATCTTTCATCTGCAATTTGGTTGCGTTCTTTCTTGTTCTTGCTTGTGTTCTTCGTTGCGCAGGCAAGGATTAGCCTTCTTGGCGAGGTCAACCTGGTCTGTGACTTGGTTGATAACCAGAGGAGTTGTGGTGCTAAGATTGTAGGGTTCGATCTTTCGATCTGAAGCCGGATCGGTGTGTCATTCTCCACCACAACAATAGTTACCATCACCTGACGGAAGATCGGGATCCTCGTCTCCATTAAGTGGTCCAATAAGAGTGTAGAAAAGAGTATGGGGAGACATGGGTCATGGCCGGTGTGAACCACAGGTGAACACGGAGCACAAAGCTATAGTTTAGCAGTAACTGCTGAATAGGGATGGGTCAGTCGTGCACAATATGACACGCGTGACATCTATGAAGGGCGCATCTACTAGCAATATGGTCACAACGACAAAGGCATTACTAGAGCGACTGACTTAAAGATTGTATACTACGCGAGAGTCAGTCCACCGGAGAAAACCTAGTTAAACCTATTCTGGATGCTTAACTATAGCAATAGGGCTACTTATACACTTCATGGTTAAATGCCCTAACTTTTTGCAAAAATAGGTTGTCAAATTTTAGTTTAGAAAAGGATTTTGAAGCTTTATTTACTCATTCATGCTCTGATGCCACCTGTGGCAAAACCACCTAAAATAACTCACTTCTGGAGGTGCTTGTCTTCCATTAGACACTAAATACCCCAAGAGTGAGCTAATTTAAATAGTTCTATCAAGCACACCCCATGGGAGAACCCAAAAATACACATTTTTCAACAGGATCATAAATGGGAGAATATAGCTTACAACATTTTAGCCATTTCTTACATCACTTTCTGTGCAACATCATAGTATAATATTTATTGTTTATAACAGCGGAATATAACCTTGTTATTAGAGTTTCAACAAAAATAAAATCATTTAATGAAAAGTTAAACATTAACATGATGATCTGTTATATGCATCATAACAGGTTATAAGTTTTTCCATTGTAAAACATTATGGGAGGGAGTTTCAAATAAACTCTATGTCCGCAATCTTAAAGAAATCCTCGTTGAGCCCACCAGGAGGTTTCCACATGCAAGTGTTAGCTCCACATGTTCCTATCACCTACCATAGGATAGAACAAACCCTAAGTACTCAATTGTACTTTGCAAGACTGTAACACCCGGTTTTAACGACAAAACCAGATACACACTATATGTGAGCCCAGGAAGTCAACTCTCACATATAGCCACAAATAAGGGTAATATCAAGAGACAATACTTATTACATAACGTATTTAGTAAAAGGAAAATAACCTCAGAGTATAGACAGCGGAAAGTCGACTCCGATCTTCTGGCGAAGACTCCAAATCCACAGGGACGACTGACTGGTTGACCACAAGCCTAACTCCTCCAAGCCAGCAATCTGGTACCCATCCGGGATTTTCATTGGATGTAAAGCAAGTGTAAGCTCACCATGCTTAGCAAGTATATCAAAGGGATCTATGAGGCTCAAAAAGGCTTGACACTGTTTGACTGCGGTTCGCAATTTTAGTTAATCAAATTTTAGCATCCTAAATCACTACTTTAATGAACAATCCCAATTCCCAAATGATATTAAAGTATAGTCAAGTTTATCTCCATTCCCAACCATCCACCATCCACAGTAACCACTAATCTTGAAGGATCCAGACCGCTCGTATCCGTGAGCACGGCTGTTATAACAGGTTAATTATTTCTGTAGAAATTGTACATCTTTACCCACCGAGCCGTGATTCCCAATGCCGGGGTTTGCAAGGCCCACTACACCTCTTCCCAGGAAGTGTGGCAGGGTATCACTATGAAACCCTTAGCTAGTTGCACTAACAAGTCGTAGCTACAAAGGAGTGGCACACGTGGGCATCGCAGCACGGTACACACCCTAGCAGAAAAAGGAAAGATACCCTCTTACCCTTACTGGAGCTAGAAACGAGCTAGTACAATCTAGTTAACAGGTTAAAGTCAGAGCCATATGACACTCGGGGTTGTACGGAACCTCCTGGGTTGCCGCTTCAGGATTAAGTCCTTATGGAGAGGCACTAGAGTACTCAACCCCGTACTCTAGCCCCCTATCTGTTAATAAAAAGCTTCATTTTATCACATTGCATATAGCCTTTAGTCATGTTTAACAATTATTTTATGTTAAGCGCTGCAGCATCTATCCAAAATGCCTACCCAAAAACCCTAGGTATCAAGGATATGTGGTACAAGTAATCATCTAGGTAAAGTCCTTAAAGGTATTTCAAATTAGACACATGCATGAATATGAATGGTAATAGTTCATAGGTAACAAGGGGCCTTTGGTACACTTGCCTTAACTTGCTTTTCCCCCAAAGCAATACGCTCAAAAGCCTTTAGTATCCAACTTTCAATCTTCTGCTTCCAATTCTCAACTTCTAGTCTTCAGAGAACCGCTTCTTAATCACCACGTAAACCTCACCGATTGACTGAACCATATATCACCACACAAACATCCATACATGGCATACAAATAAGAATATATGAGAACAGTACATCAACCAATAAAATAAGCAAAACAGCGTATTGCTATGAACACACAAATGCAAAAGACACGCTATATGCGATTCAACGAAAAAGCGACTATCGAAGGATTTTCAGTACAACGGAACATAAAACATATCCATTTAACTTATTTTAACTGTAGAAACACATGTAAATATTTTCATTAATCAACTTGATTCATTGCTTAAGAAAGAGCGTAGTATAAAACCACTAACGCCACTGCGTAGAACACGCCGATAACGAAACTATCGTTAAGAAGAAACAACTACCGAATAGTTTTATATATATTACAAAAGAAACTTTTATGAGCTTGATTCATGTTAATTAAGAAAAACTATGTGAGTAGTACCCACTCAGGTTACTCAGAACGTATTCAATTTGAAAAGTTGAGTTAACAAAAGCCATACGAAAGCATCATGTGTTGAAGTTGAACTAAGCATGCTATAAATTAAAAATGTATTAATGTCGATATTAATCATAATGATAGTGATTTATGAAGGACTGATGTATTCACCTAAGTTGCTTTTAATTATAAACCCAGTTGTATAACCATTAAACAAATTAACATTTAACTTATAAATTTTTGAGATATGAGACATGTTAAACGTCACTGCTAACACGTAGCCTTAGTCAAATTATATTTTAATTTAGAAACTAAGTTAGAGTAATCATGTTTTATTTATAAATGTTGCCAGGTAGATTAAGCAAGTTAAACTTAAACTTTGCAACAGTAAAATGCATGTGAGAGCATCTATACAAGTTTATCATATATACAACGGGTTTAAACTAACCTAACTTATAATTGAAAATAATATTAATATCAACAATTAATCATATTAATATTATACATGAATTGCCGAGATATAAAACATATATTACTTAATTGTAAAACTATTTGCATGCGTACTTAATCATTTTAATATTTAATTATAAAAGCGTAATAAGGTAACATGGAACACATCGTCATGAACACGTATCACCCATTGCGATGAAACTTGGGCAATCGAATCGAAATTAAAAATCTAAATCGACTTTAATTAATCAGCGATTAATTAATTATAGACACAATTAACATTTTAATAAAATAAATTCATAAACTTGTGATATGAATACTAATAACTCTACTGCGTAGATCTCCACGACACGAAATTAACGCAACTGGAACGAACTAAAACGGAGCTAAAACGATTAATAGGATGGCAAAATCGTAAATAAGGTCATCTTCTACCTTGGCTGTAGCTGATCGTGGCCAGCCAAATTGACTTCGACTGATCTTGGAGAAGGTGGACAGCAGACATGTCAAACTTCCTACGGCAACGATGGCTTTGCCTATGTTCTTGGAAAGGCTCCGAGTGGCAGCGGCTTCCACAACCATAAAAGGGCATCGGCATAGTTTAGTACAGATGTGTATTTAAACTATGAACTGAGGATTCACAGGGTCATGCATGATATATACATAGCTGATCGAATAAACAAGAGGCGAAGGAACTTTGCAGAATTACCATAGCTTGTTTAGCTTGGCTTCCTTCATGCATGTCCAGCTGCTACACGATATCCAGAAAACATGCATCATGATCTTGCAAACTGGTCAGCAGGTAGCTAGGGCTTGGCTGACGGGGGCAGCAGCATCCAGACGTAAAGGCCGAAGGCCTCTGCTTTTAAAGCGGTACATGCGATGCTGTATTCTGTAGATGATCAATGTGCTCTTGAAAGGTACCGGTGAGCAGAAGGTACGCACAGATGCAATGCATATATCTGCACTTGGTAAATGAAAAGAGAACTTACGTATTTTAGTGAATATGCATGATTAACTGTCTGTATGTAGATGAGGCATATAGATGTATATATACACATGCAAAAGTAGCATGCAGCAGCGGTATGTATTCAATGGCACCGTGTAATTAGCAGAGAAGAAAGGAAACACGAAGATGCAGATGCTCACCAATGAACGGGCAGAGTTAAAGATCCTGCATGGCTGACAATTCTGGTGGTGGCATCGACGACGACGACGGCGGCGAGAGAAAGAGCAAAAAAATATAATTTACTACACGAAGGATTTCCCAAACTAGGGGCTCCCCTTACGGTAGTTTTAGTGTGCTTTGCCCAAGGGGTCGGTAGATATATATAGGAAGAAAAACTCCCCACATCTACATCAACTAGCAATATGGTACTAATTGATGTTGCACCCTCCACCTTTACTAATAGGCCTAATTAATTATTAAAGCCCATTAGTAAATAAAGACATGGGCCTTTGGGCATGAGGAAATCTGAGATATTTCATTATTTTCGGAATTAATTAATTTCATGGATAAAATAATTCTAGAAAAGCCCAGAATTGAATTTTAAGCCACGAAAAATACTCCAAAGGCTCCGAAAATTCAGGGAAAATTCTCAGAGATAATTTAGAACAAGACGAACCCAAATAAAGTATTTAAAGCTCATGAAAAGATATTTTAGAGCATTTAAAAATTAGATTATGCTCACAAACAAGTGGGAACAAGTTCCGGAAAAAGCCAAAGAAATTCCTGAGGTATCCATGGAGATAGGTTGATGAATAGTGAGCAGGAAGGAGTGATTTGGATTTCATGGAAAAGATTTTAGGATACTTCTCAAGCAATTATTAAGTCAGAAAACAAGGAATTTAATCGGTGAGAAAGACTAAGAATTGCTGGAGAAAGAAGATCGACTTACTAAACGCATTTTTAAAATCTTTTCTCACAACATGAAATAAATCAACAACCAAGCATCACATCAAGCAATAGCTCGTCAAATTGATTTGGAAAAGCTTGAAAATTCACATTTTTCCTGTAACTAAAGTTACGCGTTCAAACTAAGAGTGGTAAATTTTATCCAAATATCAAAACATTTATTTTAATTAGTGTTTTCTATGCACAACCCAAAATTAGAAATTTTGGGGTGTGACAATTCTACCCCACTTAACAGGAATCTCGTCCCGAGATTCGAAGAAGAAGAGCAAAGAAGAGAGGGATACTTCAACTTGAGATCTTCACTTTCTTGAGCAACACCATCTTGATACTCACCTTGTGTTATATGATAATTCATCACGTGTCACGTGGCTACTCTTGCAGATTCTTGTTCCATCTTATTCCAAGTCCGATCTTGTTGCTTCTCTTAATTCGTTCCAGTGAATTTTATCATCCACATGTTAAGCTTCCAAAAGATCTTGCTTAGCTTGAATCGGAACTTTGAATTCTATGGTTCTTTTTTTGCATTTTGAAATGTTTTACTTTTCAAAAGGAAGACTTTAATTCAAAACCGAACAAATTTTGTTTTTCAATTGCTTTTTAAATAGCTTTCAAAATATGTTTTATGTTTAGAACTCAAGAAAATATTTCAACCATGTTTTCAAACTCTTTTGAATAAATGTTTTTAAGGTTTTGAAATAAACCCAACCATTTTCAAATCATTGGAAACTTAGGAAAACATACTAAGCTTTGTTTTTCAGACTCTTTTGAAAACTCGACTTTATAATCAAATCCCAGATAAAGAGCAGATAAATCAACTTAGGTTCTTTTGAAATATGTTTCAAACAAGGGATTTTCAAGATTTTAGAAAACAAATGAAACTTTTGAACTTCATTTTCAAATCATTTTGAATGAACTCTTTTGGGATTTCTGAAATCAAACCAAGTCAATTTCAATACTACTTTAGAAATAAAGAGAGTAAGTTTTCAATTCCCATTTTTTTTGAAGTCAAACAAAAGATTTAATCCACATTTTCAAATTCTTTTTGAAATAAGCCTTTTGGGAGATCAAATCAAATCAAATAATTTTTAACACTTTTAAACTATTTTGGAAGACTTCTTTTAGAAATACACTTTTGAAATCAACTCAAACCTTTTCTTTTCAAATTTTGTTTTGAAATCAAACTTAATTCTAATTCAAAGCCAAAAGTGCTCCGTTTCCAAATGCAAATTGTTGCAAACTTTTGAACCAAAATTTTCAAACTTTTGTAAAATATCTTGAAAGTATTTTGAACACCTTTCAAATAAAATTTGAAATAAGACAACTCGAATTGTTTTTTTTTAATCGGTCTTTTCCAAACAACCTATTTTAAAAACGCTTTAGAGGCATTTTCAAAGTGTTTTAGAATAAAATGGTTCAAAAGTGTTTTTTAGAATAACACTTTGAAGAGTAACCGAATACATTTTACTCTTTTTGAAATTTAGTTCAAAGCAAAGTGGGTTTTTAAATCTGATTTCACTTTCAACTTTTTGAAGTTTTAGGAATAAGATACTTCAAACTTTTTATGAATATCTGTTTTTAAACTAAAGCCTTGAGTGAAGCAGCTCAAATCAAATTCTTTTCTTTTGAATGAGCAAAAGAGTCTTTCAAAATTCAAATCAAAACTTTTGAAATGTCTCAAATATAGTCTTTAGCAACACTTTTTGAATCTTTGGTGAAATACTTTTGGAATTAAGTTTCGAATACCAACTCTTAAAAATGAGAAAACAAACTTAAACCCTTTTTGAACTTAGTTCAAATCAACTTTTGAAGAAGTTTTTTTTTTAAAGTTCTTGAATCAAAAGGTTGTTAATTTATTTTCCAACATCTTTTGAAGAATTCATTTCAAGGAAAGAGCTTTAAATAGAAATCAAAGCCAATACAAATCTTTTCAAGAGTTAATCTCAGTCTTGAGCATTCTTGCAACTCTTTGTATACGTCTATATCCTCGGTACGTGAAGATCGAACTCCCAACCATAGCTAGCTCGAAGATCAATCTAGACGTAGATCCGAACTCCTTGTGGTTCACCAACTCACAACACTCTTAGCTTGGCTACCCCCCCTTAAGAAAAGATGAGATAGGGGCACCAACATCCAACATGTAACTTTCTTCAAGGTGTATTATCATCCTTTGACATCCTAGAGAGCTTGTGGACATAGATAAGAATAAGAAAAATCGATCCTTCCCGTAGATAGAAAACAGCAGTGTAGAAAAACATCCATATCTCGAGTTCCATTTATCCAATAAAGTTGCATCTTGAACCGTTGGAAAGCTTATAAAACTCCCCACAACTTTCTTTTAGACCCCTTCTTCAGATTCTACAGTTAACTTGGTCGAAATCTTTGCTCAATAGAAACTGTTCCAGATTCCAAACAGCGCAGATATATTGCCTTGTGATTTTCATATCTCCCAAACCAGAAATGCTATCAAGGTGACTCTTGCTGGAAAAGAAAGATCTTGAAGTCTACTCTCACCCAGAATTTGCTCAGAATTTTTGGTTGCACATAGGTTGGAGACATAGGCCGTAGAAGATAGACTGCTCTGGAAGACCGAAAGGAGGAGACAAAAGAAAAAGAACCCAGACTATTTATTTTCTTATCCCTTATACCTTAAACCTTCAATATAAATGAAATTGTGAGCATAACCCACAAACTCACTGCACTCATTACAAAGATCCAACTCAACCATAACATAAGGACAAACCATCCAACACAAAATACAAGCTCGTTGCTAATCGTTCCTTCTAGCTACTTGGTAGGCATTCTTAAGGGAAAACTTCTTAACATGGCTTTGGAAATTTGAATAGAGATGAGACTAGAAAGTTTGCAAGAGATCAAGAACAACAACTCAAGGAGATAAGAAAGTATAGCTCAAAGGAAGCTATCAAGGAGGGGAGACAATAGGACAAGGATTGGAAATATTCAATTCAATGAGTCAAGGAGGTGGAGAAATAGTTTTATAGTAAAATAGGTTTTTAGAAACGACCAGTGCTAACTAGGCTTACGTCCTACAGTCAGCATTGCTCTGATACCACTTTGTAACACCCGATTTTAACGACAAAACCAGATACACACTATATGTGAGCCCAGGAAGTCAACTCTCACATATAGCCACAAATAAGGGTAATATCAAGAGACAATACTTATTACATAACGTATTTAGTAAAAGGAAAATAACCTCAGAGTATAGACAGCGGAAAGTCGACTCCGATCTTCTGGCGAAGACTCCAAATCCACAGGGACGACTGACTGGTTGACCACAAGCCTAACTCCTCCAAGCCAGCAATCTGGTACCCATCCGGGATTTTCATTGGATGTAAAGCAAGTGTAAGCTCACCATGCTTAGCAAGTATATCAAAGGGATCTATGAGGCTCAAAAAGGCTTGACACTGTTTGACTGCGGTTCGCAATTTTAGTTAATCAAATTTTAGCATCCTAAATCACTACTTTAATGAACAATCCCAATTCCCAAATGATATTAAAGTATAGTCAAGTTTATCTCCATTCCCAACCATCCACCATCCACAGTAACCACTAATCTTGAAGGATCCAGACCGCTCGTATCCGTGAGCACGGCTGTTATAACAGGTTAATTATTTCTGCAGAAATTGTACATCTTTACCCACCGAGCCGTGATTCCCAATGTCGGGGTTTGCAAGGCCCACTACACCTCTTCCCAGGAAGTGTGGCAGGGTATCACTATGAAACCCTTAGCTAGTTGCACTAACAAGTCGTAGCTACAAAGGAGTGGCACACGTGGGCATCGTAGCACGGTACACACCCTAGCAGAAAAAGGAAAGATACCCTCTTACCCTTACTGGAGCTAGAAACGAGCTAGTACAATCTAGTTAACAGGTTAAAGTCAGAGCCATATGACACTCGGGGTTGTATGGAACCTCCTGGGTTGCCGCTTCAGGATTAAGTCCTTATGGAGAGGCACTAGAGTACTCAACCCCGTACTCTAGCCCCCTATCTGTTAATAAAAAGCTTCATTTTATCACATTGCATATAGCCTTTAGTCATGTTTAACAATTATTTTATGTTAAGCGCTGCAGCATCTATCCAAAATGCCTACCCAAAAACCCTAGGTATCAAGGATATGTGGTACAAGTAATCATCTAGGTAAAGTCCTTAAAGGTATTTCAAATTAGACACATGCATGAATATGAATGGTAATAGTTCATAGGTAACAAGGGGCCTTTGGTACACTTGCCTTAACTTGCTTTTCCCCCAAAGCAATACGCTCAAAAGCCTTTAGTATCCAACTTTCAATCTTCTGCTTCCAATTCTCAACTTCTAGTCTTCAGAGAACCGCTTCTTAATCACCACGTAAACCTCACCGATTGACTGAACCATATATCACCACACAAACATCCATACATGGCATACAAATAAGAATATATGAGAACAGTACATCAACCAATAAAATAAGCAAAACAGCGTATTGCTACGAACACACAAATGCAAAAGACACGCTATATGCGATTCAACGAAAAAGCGACTATCGAAGGATTTTCAGTACAACGGAACATAAAACATATCCATTTAACTTATTTTAACTGTAGAAACACATGTAAATATTTTCATTAATCAACTTGATTCATTGCTTAAGAAAGAGCGTAGTATAAAACCACTAACGCCACTGCGTAGAACACGCCGATAACGAAACTATCGTTAAGAAGAAACAACTACCGAATAGTTTTATATATATTACAAAAGAAACTTTTACGAGCTTGATTCATGTTAATTAAGAAAAACTATGTGAGTAGTACCCACTCAGGTTACTCAGAACGTATTCAATTTGAAAAGTTGAGTTAACAAAAGCCATACGAAAGCATCATGTGTTGAAGTTGAACTAAGCATGCTATAAATTAAAAATGTATTAATGTCGATATTAATCATAATGATAGTGATTTATGAAGGACTGATGTATTCACCTAAGTTGCTTTTAATTATAAACCCAGTTGTATAACCATTAAACAAATTAACATTTAACTTATAAATTTTTGAGATATGAGACATGTTAAACGTCACTGCTAACACGTAGCCTTAGTCAAATTATATTTTAATTTAGAAACTAAGTTAGAGTAATCATGTTTTATTTATAAATGTTGCCAGGTAGATTAAGCAAGTTAAACTTAAACTTTGCAACAGTAAAATGCATGTGAGAGCATCTATACAAGTTTATCATATATACAACGGGTTTAAACTAACCTAACTTATAATTGAAAATAATATTAATATCAACAATTAATCATATTAATATTATACATGAATTGCCGAGATATAAAACATATATTACTTAATTGTAAAACTATTTGCATGCGTACTTAATCATTTTAATATTTAATTATAAAAGCGTAATAAGGTAACATGGAACACATCGTCATGAACACGTATCACCCATTGCGATGAAACTCGGGCAATCGAATCGAAATTAAAAATCTAAATCGACTTTAATTAATCAGCGATTAATTAATTATAGACACAATTAACATTTTAATAAAATAAATTCATAAACTTGTGATATGAATACTAATAACTCTACTGCGTAGATCTCCATGACACGAAATTAACGCAACTGGAACGAACTAAAACGGAGCTAAAACGATTAATAGGATGGCAAAATCGTAAATAAGGTCATCTTCTACCTTGGCTGTAGCTGATCGTGGCCAGCCAAATTGACTTCGACTGATCTTGGAGAAGGTGGACAGCAGACATGTCAAACTTCCTACGGCAACGACGGCTTTGCCTATGTTCTTGGAAAGGCTCCGAGTGGCAGCGGCTTCCACAACCATAAAAGGGCATCGGCATAGTTTAGTACAGATGTGTATTTAAACTATGAACTGAGGATTCACAGGGTCATGCATGATATATACATAGCTGATCGAATAAACAAGAGGCGAAGGAACTTTGCAGAATTACCATAGCTTGTTTAGCTTGGCTTCCTTCATGCATGTCCAGCTGCTACACGATATCCAGAAAACATGCATCATGATCTTGCAAACCGGTCAGCAGGTAGCTAGGGCTTGGCTGACGGGGGCAGCAGCATCCAGACGTAAAGGCCGAAGGCCTCTGCTTTTAAAGCGGTACATGCGATGCTGTATTCTGTAGATGATCAATGTGCTCTTGAAAGGTACCGGTGAGCAGAAGGTACGCACAGATGCAATGCATATATCTGCACTTGGTAAATGAAAAGAGAACTTACGTATTTTAGTGAATATGCATGATTAACTGTCTGTATGTAGATGAGGCATATAGATGTATATATACACATGCAAAAGTAGCATGCAGCAGCGGTATGTATTCAATGGCACCGTGTAATTAGCAGAGAAGAAAGGAAACACGAAGATGCAGATGCTCACCAATGAACGGGCAGAGTTAAAGATCCTGCATGGCTGACAATTCTGGTGGTGGCATCGACGACGACGACGACGGCGAGAGAAAGAGCAGAAAAATATAATTTACTACACGAAGGATTTCCCAAACTAGGGGCTCCCCTTACGGTAGTTTTAGTGTGCTTTGCCCAAGGGGTCGGTAGATATATATAGGAAGAAAAACTCCCCACATCTACATCAACTAGCAATATGGTACTAATTGATGTTGCACCCTCCACCTTTACTAATAGGCCTAATTAATTATTAAAGCCCATTAGTGTGGCAGAACCTCCTAAGTTATAGGGCCCACATGCACCTGTCGCTGTCCGACGACCTTTGACATCTATGCATATGTTTCCATGAACTTAAAAAGACTGTCGGGTGTCCTCGGGGAACCCCGAATCATCCACGATTTCCGAGCAGGATCACGTTACATAGTCATTGCAGTATTACAACATTTATTCAAATATCAATACCAGAGTAAAAACAGCGGAAGTCTTACAATAACATAATTTACAAAACAGTAGTTTCGAACCTCGCAACTAGGTTCGATGTTTATTACAAAACGAAATAGTGGAGTGGCATTATAATATAATACAAAACACACAAGGAGATTGCCCTGCCCAAGGGCCACACATTTACTTCTCATCGTCATCACAAGGTACAACTGTCATGCAGCACGATCCAAAACAGATCTGCTCATGAGGCTCACCTGCAACAAGGGGTCAACGAACCCTGAGTACAAAACTACTCAACAAGACTTAACCGAAATAAAACTGATAGAACTCAGGAATGCAGGCTCAGGGATTCAAGGTATGGCTTTAACAATAATCAAAGTTCTTTTGCGTAAAAGTTCTTTAACAAAATTCTTTATTTCAACAATTTAAACTTCATAAAATCATATACAAAGATGACACGATCCGTAATGAGATCATGAAACTTCATATCCAACACCTTCATCAACCATTCTCAAGTTCCAGTTATTAATACTACGATGATGAACAGTGAGTTGAGTCTCCGTAACCGAGGAGCAACGACGATTCGAACCGATTATAAACCCAGCTGGGAATTCCAGACCACACGACATATGCAGGTCCCTGACCTACATATACCAACCTACCCTCGGATCCTCTAAAACAAGAACGGGTCCGCGCCACCCGAGAACACAGTACTCCACCATTCCAGCCCATGGCCACGTGGGTACACGCTATTCCCACCATCTCTCCACTCCCAGTGCGCGAGTAGCCATTCTCGTAATAGAATTGCCAAGTTCAGGCTTACCGGAGTATGTGGTTAGTACTACAAATTCTCACCTCATGCAATTCAACAACGGACGTGCCTTAATCGACACAGGCGGAAAGAACCCGCTCACAAGACCTCCATGTCTGGTGGCTCACACTCACCGAGTCCGCCCGGTCTAGATTTATTACTCCACATTCCCATATCACATGTTAACATAATTAACCAATGTTCTATTTAAAACTTGCAGGTGGCAGGTAATCACCCGACTTTCATCGTTCTAGGCATAGCTAAGCAAAACTAGTCATATACGAGTTTAAAACTGGTAATATGGTAAATATGGAATAACAAGGGTGGTAATGCACCAATTAGGCTTTTACTTAACTCCTAATCACTTAATGCAGTAACGGAAAGCAAAAGCGAAATTAATTTGTAAAACACAAGGTAGGGTTGTATGCATCCGGGGCTTGCCTTCGTTGATGGAAAAGTCCGATTCCTGCGACGTCACACAAGTATTCGATCCGATCTCAACAGACGGATTAACCTCCTCAACAGCTTGATTAACTACCACATGTTCACCTTCGTTTACTACACGTAATAACAATGCCATGTTTAACATGATGCGGAATACGAAATATGATGCTCGATGATGGATACAAAAATTACCAATTTGAATACAACTTTCCTTCGCGGTACAGTTGCAAGTCAAACAAACTAAATCTTTTTCGTAACACATACATCAACTGCCAAGGATCATTATCAACAAATGACCCAAGGTCATCACTCAATCCAAAAGTCCAAACAAAAACCTAAATCATTAAAGGTTACTATTTGTTTTTATGAATTAATTATTTAATTAAAATTATGAAATAAATCAACTTATTCTAATTGAGCTCAAAATTTTAGTAAATGTTCATTACATGATAACTAAGTGGCAAAACAAATTTCATAATTTTTGGACAAGTAAATAAGCCTAGAAAAATCATGAAAAGTCATTTATTAATTAATTGAGCAATTTTTATCATACCCCAAAAATACTGAAAATCAATATTTCAAATTTTTGTCATATAATATACATCATAGAGAATTCACACAAAAATTTTCATAATTTTTGGAGCTCTAAATAATTCTACACAAAAATAACAAATTACAGCACTATTCATTCAAATCTGAAAATAGAAAAATCCATTTGAACGCTGAGTCACTGACAACCGACCCCACCTGTCATCTCCTACCTCCCACGCGTTGACTACGACGACGACGGCGCTGACCGGCGCAAACTCGCCGACGGCGAGTTCACCGGCGATGGCGATTGTATCAACATGCTCCCCACGACTAGGCGCACCTACTGACCTACTTAGCTACACTAATTACGACTCAATACAAGCTCAACGTCGGCCATGGCGGACACGGTGCCTCGGTGGTACTACGCCGGCGACTACAGACTAGTAGCGGTTAAACAAAGGACACAGGAAGCATCAAGAGCTTACCCTGAACACAACTGAGCAGATAACAAGGCCGGAGAAGCAACGGTGAAGCGGGACAGCGTCCACGGTGATCACGGCGGAACAAAGTTCGTCGGTGATGGTGTACCGGCGACTGCAGTGGACAAAACGGCCAAGAAACAATGAAATGAGCACTACAGCATCGAGACGAAGCCAAAGGTACACCAATCAAGGGCAATGGCTCACCGACGGGCTCTGGCCACGGAGAAACGGAATCTCGGGTGAGTTCGCCGGCCGCGAGGAAGAAGGCAATGAAACTCGAGTTTCCAGTGAAGACAAACGGAATTGGTGGGTCGACTGAACGCGCAAGAAGTAGGCGGAGCTGGAGCTAGCTTATCAGCGATGGTGGAGCACTACAACAACGGCACGGGCTCACCGGAGATGAAGCAGTGGCGACGAAAAAACAGAGCAAGGGGACGGGGTCAAACGGCGACGGTTCAGGCTATAAAGGATGGCCAGGAAGCTCAAGGAAGCTACGCCGTGTCCTTCACCGCACCAGCGCGACGCCAAAACGGCCACGACCGCGCCTGGAACGCCGAAGAAGGAAACGCCGGCAATGTAGCTTCGGCGGTGGACACTGTTCACTCAATTTACAGAAATGCCATTCGCCAAAATTCACAAATTACTCCCAAATTTGTATAACAACTCAAAATTCTCCAAAAATAAAAGTTGTTCAAAATCAAAAGTTCTACAACTTTGCTTTTATAACCATACCCAAATTCTTTCTACATTTTGAAATGCAACTTTGAATTCAAATAGTGGACATTTAAAGAATCACGCCTTTTCAAATTACTTCAAATTTTTCTAAACAACTTTGAAAACTCCAAAAACAAACTTTGTATAACTTGCCAAGCTCTACACTTTTGCTTTTGGGATCAACCCCAAATTATGCTTAGATTTTGAAATGGATTTTCAGGGTAAGATTTAAACACTGAAAAGCGGGGTTTTCTCGAAAAATAATTCAAAATCCAAACAAACTTTGAATTTGAGTCAAACAATACAATTCAACACATACCACATGAATATAAACTTGTTTTAGTGTATGCATCTCAAAGTTTTCATCAAATGCCAAATGATTTGCAATGCAGATGATGACATGTCAGGTTTTAATATTTTAAACACCCGAGGTGTTACAATTAGTAAATAAAGACATGGGCCTTTGGGCATGAGGAAATCTGAGATATTTCATTATTTTCGGAATTAATTAATTTCATGGATAAAATAATTCTAGAAAAGCCCAGAATTGAATTTTAAGCCACGAAAAATACTCCGAAGGCTCTGAAAATTCAGGGAAAATTCTCAGAGATAATTTAGAACAAGACGAACCCAAATAAAGTATTTGAAGCTCATGAAAAGATATTTTAGAGCATTTAAAAATTAGATTATGCTCACAAACAAGTGGGAACAAGTTCCGGAAAAAGCCAAAGAAATTCCTGAGGTATCCATGGAGATAGGTTGATGAATAGTGAGCAGGAAGGAGTGATTTGGATTTCATGGAAAAGATTTTAGGATACTTCTCAAGCAATTATTAAGTCAGAAAACAAGGAATTTAATCGGTGAGAAAGACTAAGAATTGCTGGAGAAAGAAGATCGACTTACTAAACGCATTTTTAAAATCTTTTCTCACAACATGAAATAAATCAACAACCAAGCATCACATCAAGCAATAGCTCGTCAAATTGATTTGGAAAAGCTTGAAAATTCACATTTTTCCTGTAACTAAAGTTACGCTAGTTCAAACTAAGAGTGGTAAATTTTATCCAAATATCAAAACATTTATTTTAATTAGTGTTTTCTATGCACAACCCAAAATTAGAAATTTTGGGGTGTGACAAAGACATACCCGTCAGGAGGAAAGAAAAGACTTCAAGGATATGCAAGGCTATCTGGCTTGTGGTTTTATTGCATCTGCAGGAAGCGTTACAAAGCGTGCATCCTTATATTCAATTTCATTAGCAGTCATCATTATTTCTTTAACTAACCATTCTATGTAAGCACCTTTGCTACTTTCAAACAGGTGGTAAGCAATCAGAACTATTTTACTATCTTTCATACTCCAGTTCTTACTAAGGTGCTAGATAGTAGACAAGTCATACCGTATTACACAACGATTCGCGAACCAATGTATCCTAGCTAGGTACCCTGAAACACACGCCCCACTTGTACCCCAGCCACAAGTAGGACCAACCGACCACTCTCCTGTCAAGGGGTCCATGTCCCCATCCAAACTTGGACTCCAAGCCCCCACACCTGAGTCCCGGACTCAGTGTGGTGCTTAGACCTCCACCATCCCTACCTCCAATCAGTTGGTCCGGAAAGAGCCGAAACCCCTAACAAGAGAGCAACGAGCCTTCCCACCCCCATAAGCAAGTATGTGCTCAGGATAATAAGTCTGCGACCTGACTAGAATCCAATGCAACAGACGGTCCTCAATCAACACAGGCGAAATAAGTGCAATCCGAGCCTCGCTCGAATGCCAAACCAAGTCCAAATCCACAGTACCATTCCACCCGGTCTCCAATTATCATTCATATATATTCCATGTGACAGTAATATAATAACAACAATAATATCTTTCCTATCTCTCGCGAGTGACAGGTAATCACTTGACTTCTACCGGATCCTATAGCATAGCAATCTATACGATCCTAATATACTAGTATGACTCATAGGATAAGGATATATATATATATATATATATATGCAAGTGGTTTTCATTCAGCTCCTTAAAACTTAATGCACAAGCATAAGATAAAGTGCAAAATAATAGGGTTATGCACCGGGGCTTGCTTGGGTAAAATATAACCAAGTTAGCTTTTCATCATGGTGGCATGACCATCAAGTCACCATCTGCTTCCGCTACTCCAGATGACTCCATGGTCCAACATCGCTCCTATCATGAAATACGTGGATGCAACGCAGGGACGTAAATAATCAACGGCAACCGCAACTCTAAAATACGATTACGTCTCGTAAGCTAACGGGCTAGCTCTAATGACTAATATACTAAGCTACATATCCATGTTGTTGGGTGAGGCATTACTTCCCAATAAGTATTTTAGCTACAAAATCCCTAGATATTTCCTTAATTCATTTTATTGATTTAATATATTTTCAAACCAGTGCTTAATAAGTATTCTAGCAAACTAATTATTCTGGAGCTACAAAAATTACAGAAAGCACATAATAATATTGTGAGGCTACTGTAAAATTTTCAAAGCTAACACAATCATTATTTTGCCACAAAATTCCTACAAGTTAATACTTTAATAATTTTAGAGCATGTTAAAACATTTAAAGCATCCATGAAATATTTTAGAACCACATGAACCAAGTACACTAGCAGGTAGATCATGATTTTAGAAGCTTAACAAAATTGGTTTCACAATTTTTGGTCCACTACACAAATTTATATTGAATTTACAATTTGCCTTAGAAACTAAATTAGAAAATGCCTAGAAAAGAAAAAGAGGCCGGCAGCAACCATATCGACCCCAGTGGCCCACGCAGACGCGGCTCACGCGACAGCTAGCCTAGCAGTGGCCCAAGGAGGGGGAGCCCACACCCACACCATGCTTTTTTTGTAAAATAGCCCCTAGCCTATCTGAATATTATGCGGCGCCTCCGAGTGCTATTGCACCAGAGAAACCCTTTACAAAGAGGACCCCCCAACAAACCTATCTTCGCAACAAGCTGGTCCTCCATAGCCCCCCCCACACGCATGGCGGCATGGCTCTGGCCATTGCAGCGCGCCCTCACCGGCCATCAGAGCGAAGCACCAATCCTACGAGCAAGCCTACGAGCACTGCGGGGCCAAGGCGAAAACTAGAGTGGTGATTTGAAGCTAAACGATGACCCCTAGTGTGCTGCCCACATAGGTGGGCAAACCTCCATAGTGGTGCGCCTTCTCCAATGAACTAGGGCTACGACGAGTATAACAGATCAGGTGGGAGAAATAGGAGCTTACCCCGAGGCTAGCTGCGGTGATGGATAAGATGTGGAAGCAACGAGGTGACCAGGCCACGTGCGCCCGCACCATGTGATGGTGCTCCAAGCACGGCATCAATGCGTCAGTCCATCACCAGTGAAGGTTCTAGCCAAGCCGAGGTGAGCACCAGAAAGAGGGGTCAATGGTGAGTTTGTATGGCCATTTAATGAACTACAGCGGTGACAAGAGACTCACCGTAAACCAAACGAAGACACAACGGTGAAATAGAACGACGGCGAGCAAAACTCAAAATTGGCTGGCAATAATGCTTGGTTGTGCCCTGGTGTGGGATGGGCTATTAGATAGCTTCCACACCTAGCTACTAGGGCATTGAATCGAGGTATGGTGTCTCGTGGAGCACAAATTTAACTCACAGAGCGGTGCGGTTCTGTCGGCGGTGATGGTAGGAGGGCAGCGGCTCCATGACAAAGGCAACAACACGATGGGGCAACAGAGATAGGTAGCGGCTCGGTAGTAGGTGGATCGAGTGGTCGAGACGGGCGCTACGTCGGCTAAAGCTGTGGCTCTTGGCTGGTAGTGGCCATTGGCCTCGCACATGGCAGCACACGTGTAGTGGCACCGTAGCGTTGCAGCACAACTCGGTGTGCATGGCTTAGGCATGGACATGGCACAGCACCAAGAGCGGCCACACCAGTGATAGCCCATGGCACGCCGTGCAGCCAGAGCCAGCGAGAGAGGCCAGTGGAGCAACGGCCATGGCTAGGAGCGGCCAGCCCATGATGGCATGCTCGCGTGGTGACCGGGGTACTCAAGCTCTCGGAGCAACTGCTTTAAGAAGCATGCAAGAAGGACAAGGAGGGGTATTCACCATTGACGCTAGTGAAGTTGCGTTTGCATTTCCAGCTGCGGTAGAAGAATCGAGCAAGAATCTGGGGCAGCTCCTTATGATACTCGAATCCCAAGATGAGGCTATTCTAGGAGCGACAAACACACTTGTAGTTGCACATGAAGTGAGTGGTGAGGCAGCTAAGGATGAGGACCAGACATGGTCTGAGAGGATGGCCACTTCGTTCCTCTTGTTGGGGGCCTCCTCCTCCATCTTGACAAGGATCTGGTGGAGTGGGGACGGCGATGGAAGCAGCGGTGCGGTCGCCTAAATCAGAGGAGGAGCGACTGCGGAGATGTGTTCGTGAGCTCATTAATAATTAGATTGAAGCTTCATTTGTACTCAGATGAGTGAAGAAGGGAATAAAAATCCAAGAACAATACATACGGGAAGTACGAAAGCATTACCATGGCCTTTGGATCTTGCGGCATTGAGCTCGAGCAGTAATGGTGGTGATGAGTACCACCCTAGTCACCGGTGGATCTATGCTATCTACCTTCCGATGAGGCGTACCGGCGTGGAGCACTAGCTTATCTGCGGTGACTAGCGGCTTGCACGCCGCTGAGTAGGGGCAGTCGCATAGTTTGGCACTAGGGAGCAAGGGTGGTGATGAGGAACAACATCACTGAGGAGGAGAAATATATGGTGGGGAGCATCCTTTGTAGCAACTATATTAGACGTGGAAATGCAAATTTCTAAAAAAACTCTGTAAATACACGTGGGAGTGACGTGTAGGACTCGTGCACGGGCTTGGAAATTGATGAAAGCGGTGGTGAAGTCTACCGGCGGTGATGATTGGGTGATGTTAGCACCTACTAACAATGGACGTGTCATACGGTCTGCAAGCTCGAAGGCGCACAAATGGAATGTTCAAGTCACAACAAATAGAGATGAACTCAAAGTAATAACTACTAATATTATGAATATTTTTATTTAGAATGCAGAGGCATGTTACAATTGAACTACTCGTGGCAGCGTTACAAACGATGTCCTCTACATCAACCGCAGCCAGGACACCATCGCCCACATGTGGGGAACTCACCGATCAGGTTCTGGCGCTACCGATAGCTTGTCTGTCCCGAGAACCCTGGCTCCACCATGGTTAGGTCCTGACCTAGCCAAAGCTAGGTGGCAACCATGGCTGAAGTAGCCCCTCGAGGAATGCAGTACATGGCCACCTCCATGACCTGTGGTGGCATGGTGCGGAGGCGGTCTGCTAGGGTCGTCCCCACAGGCGTAGGAGGCGAAAGTATGCGGACGGCGTTGCCTACTACCGCATGGAGGTCCTGGTAGTGCCTAATGCTCTCGGCCACCATCCGGGAGGAGACATGGACGTTGTCCTTGGCTACTTGGCAAAGGCAGATCACCTCCGCCGCCTCACCCTACACAGTGATTAGTTGCTCCTGGACGGCTAAAAAGGAGACATGAAAATGCTACAACTAAAGACACGATGTCGCACATAGTGAAAGAGCAAGATCATATCATGCTGAATGTCTTACCAGTGAGGTGCGCCTGGGCCTTGGCGGCGGCAAGCTCCATCGCAGCCATTTCCCGCTTTGCAGCCACAACGGAGCGATCATAAAATCCCAAGAGGGTTTTTTGGAACTAACCTTGCTCCACTCTAATCCCCCTCCCCAGTGCTCCGCTCTACCATGATGTCGCTCCCCAAACCGAGGATCCATCTTTTGCAGCTATTGCGTGTGTCCTCATTCCATGGAGAAGCTCCGAAAGGATACGACTATTGAGATTGCTAGCCACGTCACTGCGGCTGTAGCAGATCCCATGGAAGATCTTGACAGCCTGTGGGCAACCTATTCGTAGATGCATAGGGTGTGCGGCGACGCTGTAGTGGGATGAAACATACCTCTGTGGTGGGTGCTGCTGCATGGGATATACCTTGGGACCTAGAACCGGTTCTACAACCACAAGTACCGCGCCAAGCTCATCGCCAGTCTTGCTTGTGTCGGCAACCCAGAGGCCTGCTTCTATGCTGGGATGTGCACCATCTTCATGGAAGACCACACTGCGCTCATGTCGTGGCTCAACATGCTTGAGCGCTCTGCCACGGTAGGCCATGATGTTGCTGCAATTGTTCTCTCCCTTGTGCTCCACAGGTCCAATAGCGGTGCCGGCAACGACAACATTGCCCGATGGTGGTTGAGGAAGGTCGAAGGTGATGAAGCAGGCCTGGTGGCGAATGTGATGTGGAAGAACGAGATATGTACACGGTGCCTCCAATTGGCCATGTTCATGTTGGAGGACGTTGGTGGGCGGCCGGTGCCGGGTCAGTCTAGTCCTTTGCCTCCTTTGGCCATGCTGTGCGTCACTAGGATGGACATCAGTGTTGAGGCGAAGGCTGCAGCGTCCATGTAGGATGGGAAGGTTGGGAGGAGTGGGCTATGTTCTGCAGTGAGGAGTGTAGGATCTGCTATGAGTGTGATAGGTTCTTCAGATCAATGTGGTAGATTCTATGCAGATCAATGTTGATATGTATATATCTGGATGACGGGGATTTGTATGATAAACTCTTTTTTATGATAAACTCTTCATTCTCTTTAATACAATGATATGCAAGTATGATTCCTTTCTAAACTCATTACAGTTACCTTCCTTCTCGTATGATGCGGTTCAGATTCCCTTGCACATGTTTCTAATTTCTTAATACAAGTTATTCAAGTCATCTCCACTAATAAACATGAGTGGGGAAGGCAACAGTCAAGGCCTATGACATCCACGGCCACCCACATGAGTCACGGGCGACATAGCAGGGAAGACGATGCAGACCATTCGATTCCCTACACTTTACGGTCTAACACTAACACTGAATCATCATATGAAATGGCGACGAGAGCTGCAATAATGACAATTTGCAAATAAACCAAAACAAATACTTCCACCCCAGCACCATCTCAGTGAAGTGCTTTAGCTCACATCTATGTAGCCAAGGCAAATACTATGACACTTCAAAAAATGGAGTAAAAAGCATCATAGCCATTCAGTTATTAATTGTTTTTAAGGTAAAAACTATATATAAACAACACAGTAACAATCATCACAACAATTTCATTGATAACTTCAGTTACATTCAGTTGTATAATAACAAAGACATATCGAAGACTACTGGGTGTACAATAACAAAGACTTGTCGAGTACTGGTACATCCCATAATCGAGTCTAGAGATAGGCAGTGCAAGCTAAGGACGAGGCAGCACCTCACAAAACTTCCACTAGCATCTACACCTCTCAAGGTTGAGAGAGAGAGCAAGAAGAGGAGCATCTCAATGAGGTGCTTTACCTTCCTTCCTGCACCTCTCATGGTTGAGAGAGAGAGAGAGAGAGCAAGAGGAGCATCTCCACCTCTCATGGTTGTGAGCATGTGCATTCCTGCATGGGATGACTAATTGTCAACATGTAAGTTTAGCAGTAGCAAAAAAATAAAGGAAACCATTTTGTGTCCACCTTTCTTGTGTAGTAACTTCCTTGTTGATTAGGATATGGTGGTGCTCATGTCTCATGGTCGTGAGGAGGGTGTGGAAGCAAAGCACCGCCATTGTCGCTGCTGCTCTAGAGGAAGGAGGATTGCCAGGGCACCAGGATGGTGAATTGGCACAAGAAATGTGCAGGGCAAACCAAGGATACCAAAAGTGCATTGAGTACCCCTTGGCTTGCCCAAATAAGTGAACCCCCTTAATCATAAAACTTCTACTAGCACCTAGATCGAGCAGCCCCCACTGTACCTAGATGCCGGTAGTACCCAATCTTAAAGGCCTTCTCCCAATGCCGTTGCTGCCGCCAGAGGAGTTAGAGAAGGAGTGCTATGGCAATGAAGAAAATATAGATGGTTGGCTCAAGAGCTTTGTCTATATCTATCTATATCTAAGGAGGAAGGAGTGTGTGGATTGCCAATAAACACATCCAGCCCCAGCTTAAATAGGCCAACCTTGAAGATGGAGAAGCAGAGAGGAGCAGTTAAAATAACTGTCGGGTATCAGTATTAGGGATACCCAAAGAAGGGATCTGAGGACCACGGACGATAACTCGCCTAGATAATCAAGGAAGTATTTTAGTCTCAACTGACCCCAAAGGGATGGTTTCCACCTTGCCAGACCCCTCGGGCATGGGCCCTGTGTCGCCTGACTTAGAGAGTATAGGAGCTGTCTCGCCTAACCCTAAGGGCATGGGCTCCGTCTTGCCGACCCCTCGGGCGCATGCTCTATCTTGCTTGGCCCCTCTTTCCCTCTCTCTTTTCTCTTTTTCTAATGTAACCTACATCTTTCCATTCTTCTATAAAAGGGGGAACACAATGCAACACAACACAAGGAGATAGGCACAAGCACACAGCTGAGCAGCTAAACAAACTCTCAACACTTTTCAATCCTTCCACCAGAGACCTAGGATCCGCTCCCTCTCTCACCCATCTATAACCCCTACTACAGATAGTGCCTATAACACAAGCAGCAGTAGACTGGATGTAGGGACATTCTGCCTAAACCAGTATAATCCTTGTGTCCTCCAAGCACACCATCTGGGCTAAACGCGCAAACTAGAAATTTACTAGACGGTGATCTGAAACACCAATAGTTGGCACGCCAGGTAGGGGCTTTTGCATGTCTCGACATCCACATCAAGCCTTGGATGGCTAGTCATGGCATCAGCTGGGTCCCGGGTGTGCACATGCGCTTCGGGAGCCTGGACTTCATCGTCATGATGAAGGGAGAGATGGCGCAAGCTCCCGCTGCCGTCTAGCCTCTCCACTCCGCCGGCCTCAACATGATCATCGAGGCACTTGAGGAGCTTTAGCTGCACGCACCGGAGGCCCATGTCCCCAAGAGCGATCGGCTCCTCGGCTTTGACTATGGAAGGCGGGAGCTCCAACTCAATGCCTTCCTAGGATCCTGACCATCCCTAGAGGAGCTATCCTGCCTTACTTTCTCCTTTGCCAACAACATGATGCAATTTGCTAGAGGGGGACCGCTCTCCCTAGAACACCTCACCTGGGGCACCCCCAGTAGCATTCCCATTTAGTCTGCACAATGCTACGGGAACCGTTAGCCACCTTGTGGCGTAGTGCATGCACCCATCCCCTACGAATGATGAGTTCGTGGGGATGACTGAATACATTGTGGAATCTTTCCATGACCTTCTCGCAGGAGATTTAGAGTCGCTCTCTGACTCTGACTCCAGTAGGGGGAGGCATCACCCCTCGTGAGAATGTTTTATGGTAGGTACCCCTGAGGGATGTGTCGAAAGCGTCCATGAGGGAGGGGTTACCACACCAAACAACATTGACGATGAGGTCAAGGAAGATGTAGGGGTCCTTCCTCGCCTATGGGTGGAACAACTAAGGGCGCAGCACCAGGAGCTCGAGATTGCACGACTCCAACTCAAGCAGGAGCGCACAGAGCTCGAGCGAGAGATTGAGCGCCGCAGAGATGGTGGGCGTGCGTGAACCATGGACCGTGACGTGAACCGAAGGATCATCAAAGATGATGGAGCCCTCCCACACTTCACTTAGGCAAGCTAGAACTTCACTGCCATGGCGGCCTTACTCCGAGGGCGCCCAAAGCTCGGGACACCCAAGGATCATCGGGCCCATCGTGAGATCTACACGCTGCTCGAGTGCGCGGTGGTGTAGTAGGTGGAGAGCTCGCCGTCTCAGCGATGTGAGCTCGATGCCAGTCAGTGTGTGCCCTCGGGACAAGATGTTAGGGACATGTCTATTCACTAGGCGCCACGTGGTGGCAGGGTGTGCGCCGCGGCCCCGATGCATGAGTGTCTCGGCCTCCACCATGATGCACGTAACACCTAGGATGCTCATAGGCATGGACAAAGCGACGAGACAGAGGAAGTCGGCCATGGCTACCACCCTCGTCACGGCGGATGCTATAACAGTGGCAAGGATAGGAGCCCGAGCCCTGACCTACTAGGACCTCGAGCCTTTGGCCAACACATCTTCAACGCCGCCTTCCCACTGTGGTACTGACCACCGTCCAACATCCTGAAATACTCTAGGAAAACAAACCTTGGACTGTGGCTCGAGGATTATCGGCTTGCTTGCCAAGCTAGAGGAGCAAATAGTGACAATTTCATTATCCACAACCTCTCATTGTTCTTGGCTGATTTGGCACGAACATGGTTGGAGCACCTTCCACCCAACCGGATTCAAAGTTTGGCGGACCTAAAGGAGATTTTTGTGGGAAACTTCTAGGGCACCTACAAGTGTCTTGGGAACTCGTAGGATCTCAAAAACTACTGATAGAAGTCTAGGGAAACTCTTTGTGAGTACATTCGGCACTTCTCCCGGTAGTGCAACGAGTTGCCTAACATCGCCAACATTGATGTTATAGGAGCCTTCCTATCTAGGATCACCTATGAGTCTCTGGTTCACAAGCTAGGATGCAAGGGCCTATGAACCACCAAGGAGCTCCTAGACATCTCCACCAGCCATGCCTCGAGCGAGGAGGTGGTCGGAGCAATTTTTGATTGTCCCAAGGACAAGGCGAAGAGGGACGAGGATGCTAGCGAAGGCCCCGCCAACCACCCAACAAGAAGAAGAACAAGCAGCGGTGTGAGAGCTCGCTCATGGCTGCTGCCGACCATAAGGGGGTTGAAAGCCCACCGAGGGTACCCCAGGCCACTTCGAGAAGCTGCTCAAAGGGCCATGCCTGAACCATGCCTTTCCCATCAAGCACATATACTAAGACTATGCCCTCATGAAGTCATTCCTATCTAGTGGTTCCAATAAGGCAGAGCATAGGAAGGAGCCCAAGCCGGCGGCAGATGATGCCGAGAGGAAGGACGGTGGCTTTCCGATGATGGATGGCTGCCTCATGATCTTTGGTGGGGTGGCGGCTTATAACTCCAAGCACCTCCAAAAGCTCACACATCGCGACATCTATGCGACCGAGCCGCTCCATCTTTCGTCTGGTGGTCGGAGTCCGCCATCACCTTTGACTGGTCCGACCACCTAGAGAGCATCCCGTAGCCGGGAAGGTACATGCTAGTGATCGACCCGATCGTTGCCACGAAGTGGCTCACCAAGATACTAATGGAAGGAGGCAGTGGCCTCAACATCATGTATGCTGAGAAGCTTGATGCCATGGGCATCGATCAGTCACGCATCCGACCAACTGGAGCGCCTTTCCATGGCATCATGCAGGGGAAGCAAGATGTACCGCTTGGGTAGATCGACCTGCCCGTCACATTCAAGAATCTAGTCAACTATAGGATAGAGACCCTCACATTCAAGGAGGTCAGGTTCCATGAAACCTACCACACCATCCTAGGATGACCGTGCTACACGAAGTTTATGGTTGTCCCCAACTACACCTACCTAAAGCTCAAGATGCCAGGCCCGCATGGGGTCGTCACCGTTGGCACCTCCTTCTAGCACGCTTATGAGTGTGAAGTTGAGTGTTGTGAGCATGCCTTGGCGATTATTGCCTCTGAGGATCTCGCAGTCATCAAGGAGGGGACCACCGAGGAAGCACCCGACCCCAAGAGGTCAGCTAGATCTTTTGAGCTGGTGCCGACGTGCATTTTCGTCAGCGACCAGTACAAGCCCTCGGTCCACTACAAGGGGCCAAAATGAACTAGTGATAGGCCATCAACCCCGGGCTTAGGGGCTGACCAACCCTCAGCTCCCCCTGACCTCGAGGTCATGGAGCTTGACGTAGACCCAGTGGAAGAGCCTGACCCTCTTGCTGACCGGAGGACGCCTTACTTCGATTACCTCGTCCATGAGGTGCTACCGATGGACAAAATAGAGGCTCAGCAACTCGCGCATCGCACCAAGTCCTTCGTCATTATTGAGGGGGAGCTCTACAAGCGAAGCCACACTGGGATCTGAAAGTGCAATCAAACCTTAATTGTGGGTTTTGGTGATAATGACCATGCAATTGGAGAACTAATAAGATTTATCGTGATGACAAGCAGGGAATTTATATTCGAGGATGCTACACGAAATGGAGGAGCCCCCAATTATAAATGTAGATGGCTTCGAACTCAAAGGAGGTTTAAATTCTTTTATATATTGAATTTGAGCATAGGAAAAGTCGTACTATAAAGGGGGGCACAATGCATAAGCTAATATGTGCTACCAAATGATCAAACAACCACATGCATCCTCAGATTCATAGCCAAGACAATCTACACTTCACTATTACCCTTGTTGTCTTGCGTGGTGCAAGCTCCGTCTTGCCCCACCCCTTGGGTGCAAGCTCCGTCTCGCCCGACCCCTTGGTCGTAGGCTTTGTCTCGCCCAACCTTGAGGCCATAGGGTCTGTCTTGCCAGACCTCGAGGCCACAGGCTTCGTCTCGCCTGACCCCTTGGGTGCGGTGTCCATTGTAGGCTAGGGGTATATATACCTTTCCCTTTCCTCCCTAATGGCTATCTACGATTTAAGTGACCATTGGGGGCTGGGGGATATATACCTTTCCCCTTCCTCCCCAATAGTAACCAGCTTTGTTCTTCCTCACTTGAGCACGCCCAAAATAGAGCAGGAGCTCTCTCTCTCTCTCACTCCATTGTTGACCTCAAGCCCCCAAGCAAATCCATTGATTTCCCTATCAATCCTTGAGGGAAAAAGGGTCCAACTTGATTTGAGAGCAGCTCCATTGATTCCCAAACTCAAAAGAGCATTTGGTTCATGTTTTAGCCGGCGGTTGTGTTTGTTACTCTTGGAGCTTGGCTCCTAGCCGGCTAGAGCATCGCCCGTGGAGCTTGCCAACTTGTGTGGCAGCCCTGGGAGGTTTGTAACCACCTCTTGCAGCGATTAAAATCACCCCTCATCTTAAGAGTTCACTCTCTTGACTTGAGAACGAGGTAGGGTAGCAAAGCCCTAAGACTTAGTGGTATACCTCAACAACATGGACTTAGGCAAGCCTTGGTGGTGAGCTAAACTATGGGATAAATCCTTGTGTCATCTTGTGCTTGTGTTGCTACACTTGTGTTCTTGTTGTTGTTGAGGTGATTTCTAGGGTTTGAGGCCGATCTACTTGTGTGTGGTGTTCCCACCACCTTCAGCTATCGATCTGTGATCTACTACCCTGCATGTAGCTAAGAAATTTACTCGATCTAAATTTCGTTGGGTAGATTTGGAACTGTGAACTAATCTCTCCTATAGGTGCGGTAGTGCCGCTGTTTAGTGCGGTAGTGCTGCTGTGCGGCAGTGCCGCGCTCACAGAGCGGTAGTGCCGTGGGTGAATTTGACTTCGGTTTGAGTTGAATTTGTACAAGCCTATTCACCCCCCTCTAGGCGTACTAGAGATCCTACAAGTGGTATCAGAGAAGGTTACCTCGTGTGTGCTTCACCGCATGAGGTATGGAGCCCGGGGGAGGATCCGATGTTGTGAAGCCCATCAACGTCAATCCGGAGGACATTGGGCTGCATGACACCGACATCAGTGAGCTTAGCGCCTCTACAGCGAGCAAGCTCCCACAGCTAGAGGCAACTAATGCCGAAAAAGCTCAAAATGAAGAAGAAAGAAGAAGAAGAAGAAGAAGAAGGGCAGCTAGAAAAGAGAAAAGAGAAAAGAGAAAAGAGAAAAGAGAAGCTAGAGAGAAGAAGAAGGAGCAGCAATGGTTAGAAGAGAAGAAAGCAAGAAAAGAAGAAAGAAGACTCAAGAGAGAAGCTAGAAGAAAAGGAAGAGAAGCAAGAAAGAAGGAACAAGAAGCAAAAGCCTCCAATGCATCTTCAAGTGAGCTATCTAGCAGCTCCAAAGATGGCAACAATGATGAGTCCTACCAAGTGCATTGCAAGAAGGACAAGAAAGGAAAGGGCAAGAAGAATGATGACAACACATATGCCACCGTATCCTTTAACTATTCTTCTATGTCTATGACTAACCATGATCACAAGTCTCTCCTCAATGTGCCTGCGGGCAAGTAACCTCATTTCGATGGGACTAACTTTGCCAAGTGGAAGCACTTGATGAGAGCCTATCTTATAGGTCTTCATCCTAGTATTTGGGAGGTTGTTTGCAATGGATTTGAGCCACCGGTTGATCCCAAGAATCCAACCATGGAAGAAATGAGAATCATCCACCTCAATGGTCAAGCTACTAGTGTGCTACTTAGTGCCTTGGATGGTGATGAGTACAATAGAGTGATTGGTGTGGATGTTGCCAAGCAAATTTGGGATACTTTGCAACTTGCACATGAAGGAGTTAACAAAGTGAGAAAGGCAAGAATTGATTTGTTGATGTTCAAGCTCAACCAATTTGTTATCTTAGATGGAGAAGGGCCATAGGAGATGTTTGATAGGTTGATGACCATGGTGGGCAAAATTAGAGGCTATGGTTGTGATGAGCTAGATGATCACAAAGTTGTCAAGATCATGTTGGAAGCTTATTCACCAAGAAATGAGACCATAGTAACTCTAATTAGAGACAAGAAGTTTGAGTACTTCACACCAAATGATGTACTTGGGAGGATCTTGACCTTTGACATGCAAATAGAAGAAGCAAATGAGAGGAACAAGCTTGGAGAATTGCAAGCAAAGCTAGAAGGCATCAAGATCAACAAGGATGTAGCTCTCAAGGCCAACAAATCAAGCAAGCAAGGCTCTACTAGCAAGCCTAGAGCAATCAAGCAGTTCAAGAAAGAGTAGAGGCCACCTCATCCTCTAGTGAGAGTGAACATGATGATGACCAATATGAGAAAGTGGATGATGTTGCTCTCTTTATGAGGAGGTTTCACAAAGGGTTGAAGAAGCCAGGGTACAAGGTAGTAAAGAGGAAGTTTCCAAACAAGAAGAAGAGGACATGCTACAATTGTGAAAGCACCAATCACTTCATTGCCAAGTACCCACATGAGATCAAGGAGAACAAGTATAAGAAAGAGAAGGAGGACAAGGCTGACTGGAGAAAGAGCAAGAAAAACATGGGAGAAGCTCACATTGGGCATGAATGGGATTCATCTATTGAAAGCTCAAGTGAAGAAGATGAGAAAGTTGCAACCATTGCTATCTATGAGCCATCTTCTTCACCAAGACTCTTCACCAATATGTCCGATGATGACTACTACTCCCCTCACATTTGTCTTATGGCAAAGGGTGAGAAGATAAAATCTAAATCCAAGGCCAAAGCTCCTCCACCTCCACCTCCTAGTGATATCTCTAGTAGTGATAATAGTGATAACTCTAGTGATGAAGAAATTGATAAATTAACTAAGAACTTAGATGGAAAGACCAAACTATTCATCACTAAACTAATGGAGGACTTAGAGAGTGTCCAAGCCAAGCTAGAATCTAGAGAGGAAACTCTTATCCAACAAGAGGATCTCTACATTGCTAGCAAGGAAGCTCTTGCATTAGAGAGAAGTGAGGTGGAATCCTTGCACAAGGCCTTGGCCAAAGAACAAGGGGACCATGCTATCACAAAGAAAGAAAATATTGCTCTCAAGAAAAAGTAATGTGACTTAGATGAAAAGCACAAAGAACTTGAGCTGCAATATAACACTCCTTGGGATAGCAACTCACATCCCTCTAAGGCAAAGGATGCCTCTACTACTTCCACTAGTCAAGGTTGTGGAAAATGTTATAATATTGATTTGAATGCTTATTCCACTAACCTTGCTAACATGGAGGCAATGAGAAAAGAAATTGCTAGACTCAATGAGACCATTGGCAAGGGCTGCTTGAGTGGTAAGGCTCAAGTAAGTGACAAGAAGGCAAATGATTTAAAAGTGCCTCAATTCAAGCAAGGGAGACACCCCTCAATCAAGCATGGGCTAGGGCACACTGTAGGAGCCAAGACAAATGGAAGAAAGATCATAAATGGCTATGAGTGTGTCAAGTTTGATAGGAAGAAAAGAGTTGGTACAGATCAGCCTACACAGACAGCTGTAGTGCCGCAGTCTAGAGCGGTAGTGCCGCAGTGAAGGCCAGCTATGTCGCTCCCCACAAAATGGGAAGGCTGCCAATTCTGCTCCTGATCAAACTAAGCCCAAGAAGAAGGTGTCCTAGTAGAAACAGGTTCAGCAGAAGCCAAAGGAATCAGTGTGGGGCACTATGAACAAGTATGCCTATCAACCAAAGTTTCAACCACCTCGATAAAGCTTGACATCGTGTTTTGTTTTAAGGAACAATAGCAGTGGAAAAGTGGGTGCAAATATGTTAAAAAGGAAGCCAACACATATAGGAATACTTCTATTTGGGTTCCTAAATTTCTTGTAACTAACATGCAAGGCCCCAAGTCTAATTGGGGACCTAAATCAAGCAACTAAATCTGTTTTGCAAGCATACTCCTCCGGTGGGTCAAGTTGGGTGCTTGATAGTGGATGTACAAATCATATGACCAGAGAAAGGAGTATGTTCTCATCATATACCCTGAAGATAGACTCAAATGAAAATATTTTCTTTGGAGACAACTCTAAGGGGGATGTGATTGGTCTCGGTAAAGTTGCTATAACCCTTGAGCATTCAATTACAAATGTTTTATATGTTGACTCATTAGGTTACAATTTGTTGTCTGTCTCTCAATTATGCGAGATGGACTTCAATTGTCTCTTTACGGATAAGGGCGTGGAAGTCTTTAGGAGGATTCCTCCATTATCTTTACAGGTCATTTAAAGAACAAGCTTTACCTAGTTGATTTCAACAAAAGTAAAGCTAATGTTGAGACTTGTTTAGTGGCAAAATCTAGCATGGGGTGGCTTTGGCATCGCCGACTAGCCCATGTTTGGATGAAGAACTTGGCCAAACTTCGAAAGGATGAACACATCCTTGGACTAACAAATGTTCACTTTGAGAAAGATAGGATATGTAGCGTTTGTCAAGCCGGAAAGCAAGTTGGTGTACCTCACCCACCAAAGAGCATCACAACCACGACGCAACCATTGGAGCTCATACACATGGATCTCTTTGGATCGATCGCCTACCTAAGTATCAGGGGTAACAAATATGCTCTTGTTATTGTTGATGATTATTCCCGTTTCACTTGGGTATTTTTCTTATTTGATAAGTGTCAAGTTAGAGATAAAGTGAAGACTTTTGTTAGAAGAGCTCAAAAGGAGTTCGGTCTCCCCATCAAGAAACTGAGAAGCGACAATGAGACTGAATTCAAGAACACCCAAGTTGAGGAGTTTCTTGATGAAGAAGGTATCAAGCATGAGTTCTCAAGTCCATACACCCCGCAACAAAATGGTGTAGTAGAGAGGAAGAATCGTACACTAATTGACATGGCAAGGACAATGCTAGATGAGTACAAGATGCCGGACCTCTTTTGGTGCAAAGCCATCAACACCGCTTGCCATGCCATCAACCGCCTCTACCTACACAAGAAGTTGAAGAAAACTTCATATGAGCTTCTAACCGGTAACAAACCAAAGGTGTCCTACTTTAGAGTGTTTGGGTGCAAGTGTTTCATACTTAATAGAAACCCAAAACCTCTAAGTTTGCACCTAAAGTTGATGAAGGTTTTCTTCTTGGTTATGGATCAAATGAGCATGCTTAACATATTTTCAACAAAACCTCCAGGAGAGTTGAAATAGCGATAGATGTGACATTTGATGAATCTAATGGCTCTCAAGTAGAGCAAGTTGATTCAAGTGTTGTAGGAAAGGAGGATCCACCATGTGAAGCAATCAAGCAATTGGCTATTGGTGATATAAGACCATAAGAAGACGAAGTCACTGAAGTGGAGGTTCCTCAAGCTACTGATGAACAAAGTTCCACTGACGTACCTGATGTTGAGGGGGAGTAGACCCCTGCTGCAAACCAGTAGAGCAGTGCCACACATAAGAGCGGCAGTGCCACACTCCCTCTGACAGCAGTAGCAAGTCTAACTCCGATCCAAGGACAGAACCTACAACCTACATTCAAGCAAGAAGATAATGAAGATCCAGAAGATGGACAAGAGGCCAATGATTATCCAAGGCTAAGGCAAACAATACAACGGGATCATCTCGTTGACAACATCATTGGGAGTCTTCGAAAGGGGGTAACAACTCGTTCACATTTAGCAAACTTTTACCAATATTACTCGTTTGTTTCCTCTTTGGAACCTCTTAAGGTTGAGCAAGCACTTGGTGATCCGGATTGGGTGATGGCCATGCAAGATGAGCTCAACAATTTTGAAAGAAATCAAGTATGGACCTTGGTGGAGAGACCCAACACCAATATCATTGGCACCAAGTGGGTCTTCCGCAACAAGCAAGATGAGAATGGCATGGTGACAAGAAACAAGGCAAGATTGGTTGCTCAAGGTTTCACTCAAGTAGAGGGCTTGGATTTTGAGGAAACATATGCACTGGTGGCAAGACTTGAAGCAATCCGAATGCTTCTAGCCTATGCCGATCATCACAATTTCAAGCTATATCAAATGGACGTGAAGAGTGCATTCCTCAATGGCCCCATTCAAGAACATGTCTATGTTGAGCAACCATCAGGTTTTGAAGATCCCAAGTTCCCCAACCACGTCTACAAACTCCAAAAGGCCCTCTATCTGCTTAAGCAAGCACCAAGAGAATGGTATGAATGCCTTAAGGAATTCTTGCTTAAACAAGGCTTTGAAATAGGCAAAGCTAACCCTACCCTTTTCACTCACAATGTTGGTAAAGATATATTTGTGTGCCAAATATATGTCGATGACATAATATTTGGTAGTACTAATCATACTTTTTGTGAGGAATTTAGTAGGATCATGACAAAGAAATTTGAGATGTACATGATGGGTGAATTGAAGTTCTTCCTAGGATTTCAAATCAAGCAAGTGAAGGATGGAACTTTCATTAGCCAAACAAAGTACACCCATGATATGCTCAAGAAGTTTGACATGGTGAATGCCAATCCTATCAAAACTCTCATGCCAACCAATGGACATCTAGATCTCAATGATGAAGGAAAAGCCATGGATACTAAGGTATATCGTTCCATGATCAGCTCTCTACTTTATTTGTGCGCATCTAGGCCCAATATTATGCTTAGTGTGTGCATGTGTGCTAGATTTCAAGCTAACCCAAAAGAGTGTCACTTGGTGGCCGTTAAGAGAATCTTGAGATATTTAGTACACACTCCTAACCTTGGTTTATGGTATCCTAAGGACTCTAAGTTTGATCTACTTGGGTATTCAGATTTTGATTATGCCAGTTGCAAAGTAGATCGAAAATACACTTCGGGGACATGTCAATTCCTTGGACGATCCCTAGTGTCTTGGAGTTCTAAAAAGCAAAATTGTGTAGCCCTTTCCACTGCTGAGGCTGAGTATGTTGTGGCTAGTGCATGTTATGCCCAACAACTTTGGATGAGGCAAACCCTTCAAGATTTCTGATGTCACTTAACAAAAATCCCACTCTTGTGTGACAACAAAAGTGCTATAAAGTTAGCCAACAATCTCGTAAGCCACTCAAGAACTAAGCACATAGACATCTGACATCATTTCTTGAGAGACCACAAAACCAAAGGAGATATCGAAATTCACCATGTGAGCACCAAAAAGCAACTAGCCGATATCTTCAAAAAGCCCCTCGATAAGTCAAGGTTTTGTGCTTTGTGTAGTGAGCTAAATATACTTGATTCTCATAACATGGCTCGAAGTTTAGCATGCCTTTGTTTGATAAATTAGTATCTAGGCAAAAAAGTTGAAAATTTTATATTGTGCATGAAAATGATCTCTAAAAGGCAACTTATGTATCATGATCATGGTCTATATTGATTATTTGTTTCTGGTCATGGTATATAGGTGATATGTGTCCATATCCTTTATAGAGAGAGTCATATAGATTATAGCTAACATCCACTATTTTGGGGAGTGTGGCAGTGCCACGCCTATCATGCGGCAGTGACGCACTTTGAATCTCAATTGAGATTCGGCCCAAACGGTTTTACTGCGAGGCTCATTTATTCTTCCTCTTATCCTCAGGTCCATAGTAATTTCTTTCCCTCTCTCTTCCTCCCAATGCCGACACCCGTGCCTCTCTCTCCTCTCACACTTGCACCGTCACCATCGCTTGGTCGCACATTGCCGATCTATAGCAGTGCCATGGTAGCTGCCAGCCCTCCCTCAATGTCGCTGACGGCTGCTACTACCCCTGGCTCGAGCAGTTTCTTCTGTCTCCTCTCCTATCCTCGTTTGAGAAGATGGAGCACGGAGATAATGACCGAAGGGGGAAAAGGAAGATGAATGAGCAAAGAGACAAGGATCCACCTCGCCATGGTCGAGGGAGTTCAACAGCAACAAGTAGTAGTGCAGCTCCAAGGGGACTTGGTGACAGGGGGAGGCACGAGCAATACATTGAAGATGAGGAGAGGCTAGAGATGACAGGTCGTCCCAGTGATGCCATTCTTGACACCCCACAACATCTCTCTGAGTTTGATGGCAGATACATGAGAGATTTTGAGGGTGAGATCATCATGAGACCTCTAGATGACTCCCGCCAGCATACAATTGTCAACTATTCCAAGAGTTGGAAGCTGGTGGAAGAGGCAAGGGGGATCAATCCCTATGCAGTGCGCAAGGATTTGGGCATTGATTATAGATTCTAGAATGAGTTTTATTCCAACTTTTATGCCACTACCATTCTTGCATCCAAGAAAACCAAGATCATCAAGATGCAGTATATCGATTAGGATGAGATGCCAGAGAAGGAGGAGCCTGAGTTTGACAAAATAATCAAAATTTGTGACATGTTCTAGCTTTCAGACATCATGGGTTTCCAGTATAACTAGAATGAGGAGGTCCTTGTATAGTTTCATGCCACATACTTCTATGACCAGACCTCTGATGAGATTCACTAGATGAATGATGGTCGGCACTACTAAGTCGACTTTGTCACTTTTAGCCGGATTCTTGGCTTTAGGGAGGAGCACAGAGGTTACACTTACATTCATGATGAGCCTCGAGCTGAGACCTATGACATCAGTTACATGTGGAGAGATAAAAAGATTACAGATGGCAAGAGGAGTGGTCTACATAGCTTCTATTACATACTCAACAACCTCTTTAGGAACACCATCAACCCAAAGGATGAAGCAACCTTAGATATTAATGGCTATGTGAGAAATGTGTTGGCTAGATTTGCTCTAGGTGGGGATAGGTTCAATGTCCCTAGATTCATATGGACTATGTTGAGATTTGCAGTGGAGGATGGGAGGAGGGGGCTGCCCTATGCCCTAACCTCATGTTCATGATTGAGAGGGTCACTGGATTTTATTTTCCAAAGGATGGGATGCACACTGTCTACAAAATTGAGAAGACCCAGCTAGTTGTAGCTACTCAGGGAGTGGGGAGCTCTCATGCTCATGTACACATCCCTAAATCTTCCCGCTCTAGGTCTCACAGAGGAGGCAAGATGAAGAAGTTTGGCAAGTGGTTGAAGGCAATCTTCGGCAAGTGCACCTATGCAGCTGATAGAGCATATGAGACATAGCTTGAGCAGCGTCAGCAGCATGGATAGGACCTTCCACCACTTCCTCCTATTCCACCTCCTCCATAGTATGACCATCTGAGTCTCTTTGACATAGATTCAGATGATGAGGAGGAGCAGGGATGAGCAGCAGATTGGGATGAGACCCTCGAGGCATACCATCAAAGACAGGAGCCGAGGTAGCCGAGGTGTTCCACTCGTTCCACTCGCTACACCGCCACTACTCACCATCAGGGCCATGCACGTATTGACTCCGACGACGACGATGGTGGTGTCAAGACTGATGTAGGAGGTGCTAGGGCTATAGGAGATGATGATATTGATTGGACGAACATCCAGGGAGATGACGAGTAGGTGTTAATCTTTCTTCTTTTCTTCTCTTTTTGGTGCTTTATGCCAAAGGAGGAGAAAATTAGAGGGGTCAACAATTTTTTGAATTAGAGGGGTCAACAACTTTCTCGATGCCATGGAGGTTGCTATAGCTAGAGTCTTGTTCATGTCCATTAAAAACTCTAAATTATGAAATAATGCTACTATTTTACTCTTTGTGTGGGATATGGACATATATTAATCTATGCTATCGCTTGTGATACAATTGTGCTAGAATGTATATCTTTATATGTATCACATGTTGTGTGGTGTCTGTTCTAATCTGTGCTGTTATAATAAGTGCGACAGTGCCGCACCCAACTGCAATAGCAAACCATGTGAAAGGTCCTAATGGCTAGAGGGGGGTGAATAGCCTAATAAAAATTTCTACAACAACACTTAACAAAACGGTTAGACAATTATGAGGCAAAGCAAGTGTTGTGCTAGCCTACTCAAAAAGCAAGCCACCTACCACAATTCTAGTTTAAATAGTATTTATTCACACAATAGCTATAATACTACTCTATGTTAGTGTGCTCTCAAAGGCTAACTAAAGAGCCACACCAACCAAGCAAGCAAGCTCTCACAACTAGTTACACTAAAGAGCTTGACAACTAGTTTACGGTAATGTAAGAAGAGAGATCAAGGAGGTTATACCACCGTGTAGATGAAGGAACCAATCAATCACAAGGATGAATAATAATGAAGACCAATCACCTCGGAATCAATGATGAACACAATGATTTTTACCGAGGCTCACTTGCTTGCCGGCAAGCTAGTCCTCATTGTGGCGATTCACTCACTTGGAGGTTCACGCGCTAATTGGCTTCACACGCCAAACCCTCATTAGGGTGCCACACAACCAACTCAAGATGAGGATCACACAAGCCACAAGCAATCCACTAGAGTACCTTTTGGCTCTCTGCCGGGGAAAGGTCAAGAACCCCTCACAATCACCACGATTGGAGCCGGAGACAATCACCACTCTCTGCTCAACGATCCTCGCTGCTCCAATCCATCTAGGTGGTGGCAACCACTAAGAGTAACAAGCGAAATCCATAGCGAAACACGAACACCAAGTGCCTCTAGATGCAATCACTCAAGCAATGCACTTGGATTCTCTCCCAATATCACAAAGATGATGAATCAATGATGGAGATGAGTGGGAGGGCTTTGGCTAAGCTCACAAGGTTGCTATGTCAATGAAAATGGCCAAAAGTGTGAACTTCAACCGGCCATGGGGCTTAAATAGAAGCCCCCACGAAATAGAGCCGTTGTACCCCTTCACTAGGCACAACACGGGCTGACCAGACGCTCCGGTCATGTTGACCGGATGCTGGACCTTAGCGTCCAGTCGCCCGACGACAGCCACGTATCCTGATCACAATGGTCACTTGAGTTGACCAGACACTGCGCACAATACTGACTGGACGCTGAGCCACCAGCGTCCGGTCGTTTCCAGTAAGGTTCTAGAAACGCCTTTTGCCCACCGGACCCTGACAGCGTCCGATCAGAAACCCTAGCTTCTGTGTGCTGCCTGACAATAGGACCAGACACACCACACCAGCATCCGGTCATTTAGGACCCAGCGTCCGGTCGTTTGACCGATGCCAGCATCACTGCTGTAACAACTGACCGGACGTGCCGGTCTGCCTGAGACCAGCGTCCGGTCACCTTGTGACCGGCGAGTTTAACTCCTTTTCACTTCTAACTTCTTCACCCTTGTTCAAATGTGCCAACCACTAAGTGTATCACCTTATGCACATGTTTTAGCATATTTTCACAAACTTTTTCAAGGGTGTTAGCATTCCACTAGATCCTAAATGCATATGCAATGAGTTAGAGCATCTAGTGGCACTTTGATAACCGCATTCCGATACGAGTTTCACCCCTCTTAATAGTATGGCTATCAAACCTAAATGTGATCACACTCTCTAAGTGTCTTGATCACCAAAACAAAATAGCTCCTATGGTTTATACCTTTGCCTTCAGCTTTTTGTTTTTCTCTTTCTTCTTACCAAGTCTAAGCACTTGATCATCACCATGCTATGATCTTCATTTGCTTCACCACTTGGAATGTGCTACCTATCCCATGATCACTTGATAAACTAGGTTAGCACTTAGGGTTTCATCAATTCACAAAAATCAAACTAGAGCTTTCACCATGTTGTGCATAAACTATCATTTGCATCACGTTTTACATACCTGACATAGTATGCAGCACCCCACAGGAGCATGGATGTAGGGGGAGCCCCATCACTTTCACTAAAATGTGAATCTTGGCTTCTTATGCCAAATTTGAGAATTCAATTCTCTATTCACATACTTAGGGGGAGGTTGTACACCCATCGCTGGAAAAGTCTCAGTATTTATTTCATATCTTTTGTAAGCTCTAATTGGGTTGTCATCAATCACCAAAAAGGGGGAGATTAAAAGTGCAATCAAGCCTTAATTGTGGGTTTTGGTGATAATGACCACGCAATTGGAGAACTAATGAGATTTATCGAGATGACAAGTAGGGAATTTATATTCGAGGATGCTACACGAAATGGAGGAGCCCCCAATTATAAATGTAGATGGCTTCAAACTCAAAGGAGGTTTAAATTTTTTTATATATTGAATTTGAGTATAGGAAAAGCCGTACTATAAAGAGGCACAATGCTTAAGCTAATATGTGCTACCAAGTGCTCAAACAACCACATGCATCCTCAGATTCACAGCCAAGACAATCTACACTTCACTATTACCCTTGCAGTCTTGCGTGGTGCGAGCTCTGTCTCGCCCAACCCCTTGGGTGCGAGCTCCATCTCGCCCGACCCCTTAGTCACGGGCTTCGTCTTGCCCGACCTCGAGGCCATGGGGTCTGTCTCGCCTGACCTCGAGGCCATGGGCTTTGTCTTGCTCGACCCCTTAGGTGTGGTGTCCGTGTGGGCTGGGGGTATATATACCTTTTCCCTTTCCTCCCCAACAGCTATCTATGATTTAAGTGACTGTTGGGGGCTGGGGGATATATATACCTTTCCTCTTCCTCCCCAACGGTAACTAGCTCTCTTCTTCCTCTCTTGAGCATGCCCAAAATAGAGCAGGAGCTCTCTCTCTCACTCCATTGTTGACCTCTAGCCCCCAAGCAAATCCATTGATTTCTCTATCAATCCTTGAGGGAAAAAGGGTCCAACTTGATTTGAGAGCAGCTCCATTGATTCCCAAACTCAAAAGAGCACTTGGTTCATGTTTTAGCAGGTGGTTGTGTTTGTTACTCTTGGAGCTTGGCTCCTAGTCGGCTAGAGCATCGCCTGTGGAGCTTGCCAACTTGTGTGGCAGCCCTAGGAGGTTTGTAACCATCTCTTGCAGCGATTAAAATCACCCCTCATCTCAAGAGTTCACTCTCTTTACTTGAGAATGAGTTAGGGTAGCAAAGCCCTAAGTTTTAGTGTTATACCTCAATAACGTGGACTTAGGCAAGCCTTGGTGGTGAGCTAAACCATGGGATAAATCCTTGTGTCATCTTGTGCTTGTGTTGCTACACTTGTGTTCTTGTTGTTGTTGAGGTGATTTCTAGGATTTGAGGCTGATCTACTTATGTGTGGTGTTCCCACCACCTTCAGCTGTCGATTTGTGATCTACTACCCTATAGGAAGCTAAGAAATTTACCCAATCTAAATTTCATTCGGTAGATTTTGAACTATGAATTAATCTCTCCTGCAGGTGCGGTAGTGCCATTGTTTAGGGCGGTAGTGCTGCTGTGCGGCTATGCCACGCTCATAGAGCGGTAGTTCCATGGGTGAATTTGACTTCAGTTTGAGTTGAATTTTTACAGGCCTATTCACCCCCCTCTAGGTGTACCAGAGATCCTACAGGATCCTACAGTGCTGCATCCCCATCGAACAAGGAAAGCAGCTGCTAAGAGATATCTACGGTGGGGTCTACGAGCACCATGCCGCACCTAGGACCTTGGTCAGAAATGCATTCCGACAAGGCTTCTACTGGCCAACCACAGTAGCTGATGCTGAATAGATTGTGCGCACCTATGAAGGGTGTCAATACTACGCTCAGTTGACCCACTTGCTGGCCCAAACGCTCCAAATGATCCCCATCACATGGTCATTTGTGGTCTGGGGGCTTGATATGGTTGTACCTCTCAAGAGAGCGTCCGAGGGCTATACACACTTGCTTGTCATCGTAGACAAGTTTACAAAGTGGATAGAGGCTCGGCTGATCTCTGTGATCAAGTTCGAGCGAGCTGTGTTGTTCTTCCAAGGCATTGTCCATCGCTTTGGAGTCCCAAACTCCATTATCACGGACAACGGCACGTAGTTCACCAAGAAAAGTTCCTTTGATTTTGCGATAAATACCACATCCATGTCAATTGGGCTGCCATGGCCCACCCTTGCATGAACGGGTAGGTCGAGCACGTGAACGGCATGGTCCTACAAGGCATCAAGCCTAGGATCTTCAACCGGTTGAACAAGTTTGGCGGATGATGGGTCATGGAGCTCCCCATGATGCTCTAGACCCTGAGGACGACCCCCTAGTTGGGCCACTAGCTACACACCCTTGTTCATGGTCTAGGTTCTGAGGCTATCCTCCCGACCGACATCGACTATGGAGCGCTGAGGGTCAGGGCGTACGATGGGTAGGGAGCCAAGATGTTCCTCAAGGATGCCATGGATCACCTCAACGAGGCGCACGATGTTGCCCTCCTCTGCTCAGCTAAGTACCAACAGGTGTTGCACTGGTACCATAGCCATCGGGTGTGGGGTCGGGCCATCAAGGTTGGGGACTTGGTACTCCACCTCGTCTAGAGCAATAAAGACTATCACAAGCTCTCTCCGCCATGGGAGGGACCATACGTCATCGTAGAAGTGCTCTGATCCAGCACCTACAAGCTCAAGACCCTCAACGGCAAGGTCTTCATTAACGCATGGAACATCGAGCAGCTATGTCGTTTTCACCCTTAACATATGCATGTACCCATGAAAACTCAGAACGGTGTTTCTAAAATACAAAAATGATTTCTTTTTCGCTATCTTGTCCTCGATCCTTAGTGACACCCGACCCTAGCAATGGCATGGGGTTGGGCCTCACTCGGGGGCTAATAAGAGCATACCTATTCAGAAACAATCGCTGTGTCTGACCCCTTCTCACGTTAAGATCTAAAAGCGAGAGCTATGGAAATGAACACTGAGTAAAGTTGGTCGGACTACAAGGAACCTACGCCCTAGCGGCTATGGCGTTCTTGCTCACCAGTGTGATCAGGGTTCTTTTGCCCATGCCTTAAGCTTTGTAGCCTTAACAATGAAAAAGGATCGGAATGCAGTAACCTTTTTATAACAAAAAAGAACTAAAACTTGTTCATTTATTACAAGACCACCAATTCGTTTATCTAACTAACTAATTTTTGGGGGGTGATTGTCGCAGAACCGACCAATTTATAAGAATACAAGTACAATGGCAATCCGCAAGGGGTCGCACTGTCATACTTGAACCCATATAAACCCGGTAGTCCGTCGAGTACCACAACGGGTCTCGATAAACGATTTACAACAACCAAGATTGTACAGGATTCAACATACATGCCACATATTACATAAAGTTCATAGATACCTTTCATCATCAGAGTACGAATAAAAGTTATTACAAACCGAGTTTGATAAATAAAGCGGAAGCAAATAAGTTCGAAGATAAAGTTTCCAACATAGTTTGATACAGTGCCAAGCCAGATCACGGTCCACAAAAGCAAGGATAGGAATTAATAAAGAAGCCTGCCCAAGGCTTACTCCTCATCCACAGCGGGATAGAAGCAACTCTTGCAATAACCATGATACACAGTGCCATCTGCAACAATGGGAAAATAAACCCTGAGTATGAGAAGGTACTCAGCTAGACTTACCCATCATGAACCAGAAATAAAATGACTCCAAGGATTATGCAAGGATGTATAAGTGGACGTAACTTGACAACATTTTGCAAAAAAAGGCAACTGATCCGTTGTACAATTATGATTCCTTTATCAAGTTAATTATAACTATCCATTTCTAGATTAGCAACTATCCTATGCCAAACATGTGGTATATCATTTAGAAGCATACAATAGTAACCATAGCAGGTATTATAATTCCATTTTCATCCGAACCATCATATTTCATAACACAGATACTACAATGTTGGAGCTAGTCAAGTTTCTCACTATCCGGGAGAGACGGCGATTTGAATCGATTTCAACCAGCTAGGAATTTATTCCTAACACAAACCCAGGTCTACCAGCCACGATAGCCTTAGGTCACCTTTGGTACAACTCCGGTACACATTTCGTGGGTCTGTACTGCGCCGCACGATCTGGAACACCAGATGCCAGGATGCTCAGGCCAAGCCTGCCCTTGGGCTCAGTCTGATCGTTCCCCAAAAGGAGCGCACAACAGAACGATTCCTGGCCTGAGTTGAATTACTCGGCTTCGTGGTCGGAACGAGTTATCCGGCCAGCTAAGTGAGAGGCATGCGTTCAATCTTGTTAGAAGTTCCAACAACGGTACGGTCCTTGATCGACACAGACGGGGATAGATTCACACCCAAGACCTCCATGTCTTGTTGCTTCTCTATCGACCTCCCGTCCGGTCTCGATTTACTTTTACCTCATGGTTCTGTTCCACGATAGCAGATATAGCCAACCGTGCTCCGGTATCCACCTATATCTCACAGGTGACAGGACATCACCCGACTTCTACCGGTCTAAGCATGGCTAAGCATTTATTCGATCCTGGACCTATACCGGTTAAAGGTGTAATATCTGGACAAGGAATGTACATGCATCAAGTGGTTTCATTCAACTCTTATAACCTAATGCATCAACCATAAATACGTAAGTAAACATTTGTAAATTACTGGGAGACTTATAATGCTCCGGGGCTTGCCTCGCAGAAAGGAAGTAGGGCGGTGGTCAGGACACTCCGGAAGCTCTTCAAGGTTCTGCTCCATGCCTTCGGGAGCTACGGCTTGTGGATCCTCCTGCTGGTTCCCTTCCTCTGCTTCTTTGAATTCTAGCAACGTGATCTCTTCCTCCGATCCTAGATGCATGAGTATGGCATAAGTATTACGAATGCATAAATGTTAACAAGTGCATCATGTTTATTGAGTAGGTGCATATCTCTTCTCGATTATTACTTAACTACTTCTACAATGCATCGACTATGCCATAAACAGTAGCTACTTGTTTCACTCATAACGGGAGTTCTACAAATCCAAAAATAGTGATCCTGGACTTTCTGGAAAGCTTATCAAATTCTATACAACTTTGTTATTACCCATTTTTACAGTACACATCAGTTTCAACATGCAACTCATCAAACTCTAGAATCAGTCCGGAAACTATTTAATATGCAATATAAAGTAATAATACTTCTACTTCATGTAATCATTCAAAATTTGACAACATAGAATCTACCAATAGTTTAAGTATACCAAATACATTTAAGATAATATAATGGTGAAGCCCAAACTATTTATTTAATTGTCTTTATTATTTTATTTAGATATCTAGGTTAAATAATAAACATATATCAGATACACTTCATAAATTCTCAAAAATTTACAATGCCTTACTAATGCTGTCAAAGGACTACTATAAAAATTTCATGTCATTTTACCAAGTAGAACATCCTATACAAAAATGACAAGGAAGCAAGGCTTGAAATAGCATAAATGGAAAATCCTATTGAAAAGTGTCAAGCAACAGATTTCCTATTTTTCTTAACATCCATATGGTACTAGGATTACCTCCAACAATTTTCATGAATTTTGGACTCACAAATAATTTATAAAATTCATGCAAGGATTGACTATCCATAAAAGAAAAATCTATAACTATAAATCTACCCATGCATTGATCCTCAAATTTTTACCAGAGCTCATATATGCTGAGATTAGCTTACCACAAAAATTTCATAATTTTTGGAGCACAGGAACTCTAGATATAAAATAAACAAATTTGAATGCATTCAAAAGCACATTTCAAATCCCTATTTAAATCTCCAAAACTTTCTACTGTAAATGTTAAAAACATATTTTTCCTAAATACTACACTTCCTAAGGAACACTACAAAATTTATTTCACAAATTTAGGAGCTACCAAACTGAAGATATGAAAATCACAAAAGAAATCAAAAACTAGAATCAAATGAGTTAGCCTTCAAACACGGAGTCGCTGACCGGTGGGACCCGGTGGTCAGGGGACCCCACATGTCATCGACTCGAAGCAGGGCAGGCGGCGCTGTACGCTGCTGGCATGGCCAGAGCTCGCCGACGGCGAGGTTGCCGGCGGTGACGTCTTCGCACGGTGATCTACGGAGCAGCGCGCGTCGAACAACCTAGGTGACGGCAGTAGAGGGTGAGCGGAGCATGCCCGTCACCGGTGATGGTGGCACGGCGGAGGTGCTCAGTGGTGCGCCAGTCATCACCGGCCATGGTGAAGCCAGGAGAGGCGCGCAACAGCACCTAGGTGACCGAGCGAACCTATCTAGACGACCTATGCGGCTCGTGAAGCTCCGACGAAACATGGCCATAGTACGGTGGCGCTGAGGTGAGAGCACGGCGGCGCGGGTTGTCGCGTTCCACGCCGGTGGAGCAACTAATGAAGGTAACGTCCTAGCACTGGCTAATACACGTCCTAACCAAACGCTAACGCTCAAAACCGAAGGAAAAGCGCCGACGAGCCGAGCTGTGGCAAGCTTTCCGTGGAGGTGGCAATGGCGGCTGAGGTTCCGGTGAGAGGGGAAAAACGGAAATACGCCCTCACCAAGGCACAACTGAAGCAGTCAACACATTGAGGCAGTGGTGGTGGATGAGGCGCAACGAATGGAGAGATGGAGATGGCGGTGGTGCGGTGTAGCGCGCACAAGGCGATGGCGGAGGCGTGCTGTGCTCGGCGGCGTTGCCTGGTGCCGTGACGAGAGCAAAGGAGGGCGCTGGAGAGGGAGAGAGCGGGCGGGAGTGAGTGAAAAATGGAGCGGGCGCACGTGGGGTGATAATGGCCTGCTCAGGCCTGGCGCTGCCTGGCGGATCAGAGCGGCGGCGACGCGTGGCCAACGCCGCGGACACGCGGCGGCTCTGTCCTGCCAGTGTCGGCCACTGACGACTGAATCGATCAGCCGATTCAGCTCAATCAGTTAAGCAAAGCCGGCCTGACGACGAGTTTTCACGGTCGTTTAACTGCAAATCCGTAGCTCCTAAGCGAAAATGATCTACATGATTTTTGTAGCCCGAAGTACCAGCTCCAACTATTGTTCAATAACCTCATGCTAATTCGCCATCAACACCGAGTTACATCGTACCAAAGGTCGGCTGTCAGTCAGTCAAGGTTCATGACTTAGCAAAAATTTGCTAAGTGTTGAACTTGTTATTTTTCCTGATTTTTGTGATCCAATTTCACACATGTTAGGAGCTAAATCATGCAATGACCCAAAAATAAAAGTTGTTCCTTATGTCAAATACTACAACTTCGCTTTAGTGAACTCCTCCATGCAAGGTCTTTAACACCTAGTTCCAAATTGGTCAAACATGTCACATTTAAAAGATGAAACACATCAAAGCATGGCTTAATGACCTATTTACCCCTAACCATGAATATCAAAGTTGTTCATAATGATATCCTAAGCATGTTTAAGCAATTTGCAAGGTCACTCAACCATTTTATGTAGTAGTCACTCATAGAGCTAGTTAGGGCAATCACAGGAAACATGCCTTAAAGGCTTGATTTAGAAAAGTGACTTTCATGACAATGTTCTAATTGCTAACCCAAGTGTGGTTACACGTTTTTGTGACTCACTTCTACCAAGTACATGTTTTCATTCATGATCATTTGCATATACACATGGAAACATGAAATAATAAGAATGTTGCATATGTTTCAAGAAACACGAGATAACAAGCAATGTTTCATATGTTTCCATCAAATGTTTCAATTGTAAATGATGATTTATGAATGCTTGATGCTCATGCTCATGTTATGCAGGTCAAGTTATGCAAGGCTAACACCCGAGGTGTTACAGCCCCTCCCCCTTATAAAAATCTCGTCCCGAGATTTGCAAGACCTACCATTCTTGGAAAAAGGCGGGATAAACTTCTCGTAGATAATCTTCTCTTTCCCACGTAGCATCTTGTTCACTATGATTGTTCCACACCACCTTATAGAACTTAATAATCTTACTCCTTGTTACTCTCTCCATCTCTTCTAATACTCGAATTGGCTTTTCTTCATAGGTCAAATCCGATTGAAGCTGCACGTTGGTGGGTGCAATAGCTTCTTCCGGTACTCGAAGATATTTCTTTAGCTGAGAAACATGGAACACATCAAAGATTGCACTCATCTCTGGTGGAAGTTGTAACTTATACGCAACCTTCCCTTTTCGTTCCAAAATTTTGTATGGCCCTACATATCTTGGTGAAAGCTTCTTTTTCATCCCAAATCTTTTCACACCTTTCATGGGTGATACTCTCAAGTATACATAGTCACCCACTTCAAAAGTTAGTGGTCTTCTTCTTCTGTCGGCATAACTCTTCTGTCTTGATTGAGCTGCCTTCATATGTTGTTGGATGATACGTACTTGCTCTTCGGCTTCATTGACAAAATCAATACCAAAGTACCTCCTTTCACCGGGCTCAATCCAATTCAATGGAGTTCTGCACTTTCTGCTATACAAGGCTTCGAATGGAGCCATTTTGATACTCGCTTGATAACTGTTGTTGTAGGAGAATTCAGCTAAAGGTAACCATTTCTCCCATGAACCTTTTGAAGATATAACACAAGCTCTAAGTAAATCTTCTAGGATTTGGTTCACTTGCTCTGTCTGTCCTGAAGTTTGCGGATGATAAGCTAAACTTCTGATTAGCTTGGTTCCCAAAGCCTGGTGTAAGTGCTCCCAGAAACGAGCTATGAACTGTGGTCCTCGATCTGAGATTATGGTCCTGGGTACTCCATGCAGTCTCACGATCTAGGAAACATATAACTCAGAGTATTTCCCCACGTGATATGTTGTGTGAACTGGTACAAAATGTGCTGACTTGGTGAGACGATCAACAATAACCCATATTGAATCATGACCTTGTGGCGTCGTTGGAAGGCCTGTGATAAAATCCATGCTGATTTCCTCCCATTTCCATCCTGGAATCGGCAATGGCTGAAGTAATCCAGCAGTTTTCATATGGACGGCTTTCACTCTACTGCAGTTATCACACCTAGCAACATAGGCTGCGATCTCTTTCTTCATCTTAGTCCACCAAAAATGGGTTCTTAAATCTTGATACATTTTACTACTACCTGGATGGATAGACAATTTGGATGAGTGAGCTTCTTCTAAAATTTGATTCCTTAGCTCACGGTCTTTTGGTACCACTAACCGGTCCTCAAACCATAATACACCTCTTTCGTCCAATCTAAAATGTTTGGTTTCTTGCTCTTGCATTTTTCTCTTGATGTGACTTATTCCTACATCTGTCTGTTGTAGCTCTATGATTTTGCCCTCAAGTGAACAACTAATTGTGATATTGTGTAGTACAGCAGGATGTAACAAGTTGAATCCGTCTTCCAATAATGCTTCCACGGTGTTGCAATGGGACTTCCGACTAAGTGCATCGGCTACTACATTTGCTTTACCCGGATGGTAATGCACTTCCAAATTGTAGTCCTTAATCAATTCTAACCATCTTCGTTGTCTCATGTTCAGCTCTGGCTGGGTAAAGATATACTTGAGACTTTTGTGGTCAGTATAGATATGACATACATTGCCCAACAAGTAATGTCTCCATATCTTTAATGCATGAACAACGGCTGCAAGTTCCAAATCATGTGTAGGGTAGTTGACTTCATGTTTTCTCAATTGCCGAGAGGCATATGCAATTACTCTCCCTTCTTGCATAAGCACACATCCCAAACCTATTCCTGATGCATCACAAAATACATCAAAAGGCTTTTCGATGTCTGGTTGTGCTAACACAGGTGCTGTAGTCAACAAAGTTCTGAGGGTGTGAAAAGTTGTTTCACATTCTGGTGTCCATTTGTACTTCTCATCTTTCTGAAGTAGTCTGGTCATAGGCTTAGCTATCTTTAAGAAATCTGGAATAAACCGACGATAGTACCCTGCTAACCCTAGAAAACTCCGAACTTCATGAACCGAAGTTGGGGCTTTCCAATCCATAACCTCTTGTACTTTGGATGGGTCTACTGAGATTCCATCTCTTGATAAAATGTGACCTAAGAAAGGTACTTTGCTCATCCAAAATTCACATTTGCTAAACTTGGCATATAGCTTATGCTCCCTCAGTCTGGATAGGACAATCCTTAGATGCTCCTCATGATCTGACTCATTTTCTGAATAAATCAATATGTCGTCGATAAACACGACCACGAACTTGTCAAGTTCGGGCATGAATACCGAGTTCATCAGGTACATGAAATAGGCTGGAGCATTTGTTAGTCCAAAAGACATAACCAAATACTCGTATAAGCCATACCTAGTAGAGAAAGCAGTTTTAGGTATATCCTCCGGTCTGATCTTTATCTGATGGTAACCTGATCTCAAGTCAATTTTGGAGAATACCTTTGCCTTCGCTAGCTGATCGAACAAGATGTCTATGCGGGGCAACGGATATTTGTTCTTGATGGTCACCGCATTGAGTGGTCTGTAATCTACACACATTCTTAGTGACTTATCCTTCTTTTTCACAAACAAGGCTGGGCATCCCCACGGAGATGAGCTAGGTTGGATAAGACCCTTGTCCAATAGATCTTGCAATTGAACTTTAAGTTCCGCTAACTCATTGGGTGGCATTCTATAGGGCCTTCTGGATATGGGTGCGGTACCTGGCACTAATTCAATCTTAAATTCCACGTCCCTATCCGGTGGTAGACCTGGTAATTCCTCTGGAAATACATCCGGAAACTCACAAACCATGGGGATATCACATATTGTGGTGGTTTGGATAGCACAGGCTAAATGTTGGGGTTCGAAATCACGGGAGAGTGGGACTAGAAAAGCATTCCCTCCCGTGGGTTCTCTCAACATAATAGTGCGGGTGCTAGTGTCAATAAGAGCACCATGATACTTCATCTAATTCATGCCTAAGATTACACTTATTGACAACCCCGGCAATATTATCAAATCTGTTGTGTACTCCCTCCCTTGTATCGAGATGAGTACGTTTTTGACTATCTTTTTGGTAGTAACAGTTCCCCCTGCTGAACTTATGTTAAAACCCCCTTTGCTTACTTCTATTATTTCTTGATCATGTCTAGATGCAAATGCTTGACTCATAAATGAATGAGAAGCTCCTGAATCAAATAAAACAACAGCGGGATGCTTGTTGACAAGAAACATACCAGCCGTGACAACTTCTCCGGCGGGCACCTCCTCCACAGCGGTATAATGCACTTGTCCCTGATGTGCCCTGGCATTCGCCTGTCTCTGATTGTTCTAATTCTGGTTGCTATTCCTCTTGGGGTGGGGGCATTCCTTGGACCAATGACCCAGTTGGTTGCAGTTGAAACATGGTTGATTACTTCTGAATCTAGTGGAGCTGTCATGATTGTCATTTCCTTTCGGTAAGGCAATAGTGAACGCCTTACGGAATGGTTTTTGGGGCCTATTATTCTGAGCTTTCGGTGGTGGAGGCCTAAACTTGGGTGCAGGTGGACGGAATTGTGGCCTAGCTGTGATAGGCGCTTTTGACTGGAAAGATCCGGATGCACCGGCCTCATATGCCCTCTTGCGACCTTTAGCAACTGCATGCATGTTGTTGTGGTTTTCTTGGGTTAAGGCATCGCTAATAAACTCATTGTACGTGGCACATCGAGAATTTGCCATAGTCTTCATCAGTTTGGTACCCAAACCTCGCTTGAAACTCTCTATCTTTTTCTCTTCAGTATCCACGAAACTTGGAGCATATCTTGACAAGTTGTTGAATGCGTGCATATATTCTGTGAGTGACTTTGTTCCTTGAGTGAGCCTCATAAATTCGGCTGCTTTCATGCGCATCAGGCCCGGGGGAATATGGTGTCCCCTAAAAGCCAGCTTGAATTGTTCCCAGGTCACTCGTGCGTTAGCAGGCAAAGACGACAGGAAATGCGTCCACCAGATCCCTGCTGGTCCTTGCAATTGATGAGAAGCATACTCTGCTTTCAGATGCTCCATGACCCTCAACAGACGGAATTTCTGCTCAATGATATTCAGCCATTCATCGGCCTGCAGTGGTTCCTCAGCCACCTTGAAGATCGGAGGCTTCGTGTCCAGAAACTCCTTGAATGTACTGTGCTGATTTGGCTCGGCCCCTAGTTGATGTGGGTGGCCACGAGCAGTGTTTTGCGCGATAAGGCGCAAAGCTTCTTCCATTGTCCTCTGGCTCCCCAGGAACTGGGTAAAGAATTCCTGAGCAGACGGCGGCGGTGGGGGTGGTAAGTCATCATGGTTGCCATCCTGGCTGCTACTAGCTCCTGCACGGGTGCGCGTCATCTGCGAAGTTGCAACAATAAGCGATTATTGGTTGAGGTCAAGAGATTGCAGAGGAATTATGTACTCATGCCAAACTGAAATTACTAGAGAAAATTCTCAAAATCACAATAAAACAGAGGCATAATAATTCATTCTCGCAACATGACATCACCAATTTGACCACTTATTGCGCTCATAACGCATGCAAATTTAAATCGTGATCACCAACAAAGGACTGGAATAACATTGATGTTCAACCAAACGTGCAATTAATCAACATTACATGATAGTCGGGCTACTAATACCAAACTTCGAACTACATGTCCATTACATGAATAAAGGTGATACATTAGTCCTTCCACTAAGTGCTAAGCGATCTAATCCTCATCATGATCACTATCGAGGTCAGACGCAGGATCATCTCCTTCCTCAGGTTCTACTTCTTCTTCAGGCTCCACTTCTTCTTCTTCCTCGTACCCTTCTAGATCCATTTCTGCGGCTCCAGGTGGGACATAAGGGTGGAGCTGATTGTTCAGTAGATGAACCTCTTCATGCAGATTATCGTTGTATTCTTCCGCATTGGCCAGCTGTTGTCCCAGCTCAAACTGTCGAGCTCTTAGGACATCTTCCCTGGACCAAGCTGCATTTCGCTGGTGAGTTAACCGAGTCATCTCTTCCGTGAGCCTCTCAATCTCGGCGTCGTGTTCCCTCTGAAGCTGACGTCGGTCCTCGCGGGCATGACCAAGAGCACCAGACACACGTCTGAGGCTACCTTCAACTCCATCTAACACTCTCATCATTGCGAACATGGCGCTCATGGAAGGGTTATCACTGTTCTGCCCTTCTGCTGCACCAATCTCCAACGATCTTCCTCTTGCCTGCTGCCATGAGTCAGTGGAGGGGTTACCCCTCGGAAAGACTCCAACCAAAGCGGCTGCCAGCTCCTAAGAAAAATGATCCATGATGTCTCTTAGGATCCCAAAGGCTGCCCTACCAGCTGCTTCTTCAGCAGTTCTGCCAGTTGACTCATAACACCAGCCTGTCCACTCAGAATCGTCACCTCGGGGATGAACAACGGCTTCCACAGTAACTAAGAGACCTTCTCCCAACCGCTCATTCGCCCAGAAGTAGCGGGGTTCCATTCCATCAGGATAGCCTACATGGCTGAGTACTCTCCACAAGAGTGTAGGCATCCCAAACTCTCCAAGGAACGTGTGACATTGACGGGTACGTGGAGCAAGCTGACGGCTAGGAGCTCTGCCTCCGGTGGACTTGTGAGCAGTCTGCTTGGTGCGTGCCATCTGCACCATTAACATGTACCCCTTGGTGAGACAATGCCATAATGGATAAGAGTTACATAACCGAGTAAGAATTTTATAAGGGAGGAACAATGTAATTATGTGAATGATAATTATCATGATGCATGCTCGTTCCGTACGTCCTCACAAACTTAGGAAAAATTTGTTTCTAACGGTAGACACGGTGGCATACATACGTTCTCTCATAAATAGCGTAACTAGTCGAGCTACACGTTTCGTTGTTAGTGTACCTGCATAAAATTTCATTTCAGCCCTAAACCCATAATGAAATATGCAGAATGTAATTGTAAATACTTTCATATATGTATACCCATACATATACTTCCATATCAATCTACCCGACAAAAATTTAAACCCACAATTAAATACGTACCATATACACATGCAGCATGTATACATAGCCGTACCAAAGCTAACTCTTCCCGACCGCACGCTCACCTCTTGCGGTCATACACTCATCATCTTACCTTGGCGTAGAGGCATTTGATCCATACATTACCACTCAAATGAATGGTATCCATACAATAGCACACCGTATGGACGACGAAGTAAAAACCCCCATGTTAGTACTTAAATAGCCACCTAATAGTCCTTAATTTGGGCATAAGGAAAGTGATCATTGGCACACTTTAGATTTCAAATACCTATTATATAACTATTAGTTGCTAGAGAAGGGTTTTTGGAAAACAAAAACTTTTGTTTTAAATACACTTGTGACAATTAACGTTGAATCTTGCTCTAATGCCAGCTGTCGCAGAACCGACCAATTTATAAGAATACAAGTACAATGGCAATCCACAAGGGGTCGCACTGTCATACTTGAACCCATATAAACCCGGTAGTCCGTTGAGTACCACGACGGGTCTTGATAAACGATTTACAACAACCAAGATTGTACAGGATTCAACATACATGCCACATATTACATAAAGTTCACAGATACCTTTCATCATCAGAGTACGAATAAAAGTTATTACAAACCGAGTTTGATAAATAAAGCGGAAGCAAATAAGTTCGAAGATAAAGTTTCCAACATAGTTTGATACAGTGCCATGCCAGATCACGGTCCACAAAAGCAAGGATAGGAATTAATAAAGAAGCCTGCCCAAGGCTTACTCCTCATCCACAGTGGGATAGAAGCAACTCTTGCAATAACCATGATACATAGTGCCATCTGCAACAATGGGAAAATAAACCCTGAGTACGAGAAGGTACTCAGCTAGACTTACCCATCATGAACCAGAAATAAAATGACTCCAAGGATTATGCAAGGCTGTATAAGTGGACGTAACTTGACAACATTTTGCAAAAAAGGCAACTGATCCGTTGTACAATTATGATTCCTTTATCAAGTTAATTATAACTATCCATTTCTAGATTAGCAACTATCCTGTGCCAAACATGTGGTATATCATTTAGAAGCATACAATAGTAACCATAGCAGGTATTGTAATTCCATTTTCATCCGAACCATCATATTTCATAACACAGTTACTACGATGTTGGAGCTAGTCAAGTTTCTCACTATCCGGGAGAGACAGCGATTCGAATCGATTTCAACCAGCTGGGAATTTATTCCTAACACAAACCCAGGTCTACCAGCCACGATAGCCTTAGGTCACCTTTGGTACAACTCCGGTACACATTTCGTGGGTCCGTACTGCACCGCATGATCTGGAACACCAGATGCCAGGATGCTCAGGCCAAGCCTGCCCTTGGGCTCAGTCTGATCGTTCCCCAAAAGGAGCGCACAACAGAACGATTCCTGGCCTGAGTTGAATTACTCGGCTTCGTGGTCGGAACGAGTTATCCGGCCAGCTAAGTGAGAGGCATGCGTTCAATCTTGTTAGAAGTTCCAACAACGGTACGGTCCTTGATCGACACAGACGGGGATAGATTCACACCCAAGACCTCCATGTCTTGTTGCTTCTCTATCGACCTCCCGTCCGGTCTCGATTTACTTTTACCTCATGGTTCTGTTCCACGATAGCAGATATAGCCAACCGTGCTCCGGTATCCACCTATATCTCACAGGTGACAGGACATCACCCAACTTCTACCGGTCTAAGCATGGCTAAGCATTTATTCGATCCTGGACCTATACCGGTTAAAGGTGTAATATCTGGACAAGGAATGTACATGCATCAAGTGGTTTCATTCAACTCTTATAACCTAATGCATCAACCATAAATACGTAAGTAAACATTTGTAAATTACTGGGAGACTTATAATGCTCCGGGGCTTGCCTCGCAGAAAGGAAGTAGGCGGTGGTCAGGACACTCCGGAAGCTCTTCAAGGTTCTGCTCCACGCCTTCGGGAGCTACGGCTTGTGGATCCTCCTGCTGGTTCCCTTCCTCTGCTTCTTTGAATTCCAGCAACGTGATCTCTTCCTCCGATCCTAGATGCATGAGTATGGCATAAGTATTACGAATGCATAAATGTTAACAAGTGCATCATGTTTATTGAGTAGGTGCATATCTCTTCTCGATTATTACTTAACTACTTCTACAATGCATCGACTATGCCATAAACAGTAGCTACTTGTTTCACTCATAACGGGAGTTCTACAAATCCAAAAACAGTGATCCTAGACTTTCTGGAAAGCTTATCAAATTCTATACAACTTTGTTATTACCCATTTTTACAGTACACATCAGTTTCAACATGCAACTCATCAAACTCTAGAATCAGTCCAGAAACTATTTAATATGCAATATAAAGTAATAATACTTCTACTTCATGTAATCATTCAAAATTTGACAACATAGAATCTACCAACAGTTTAAGCATACCAAATACATTTAAGATAATATAATGGTGAAGCCCAAACTATTTATTTAATTGTCTTTATTATTTTATTTAGATATCTAGGTTAAATAATAAACATATATCAGATACACTTCATAAATTCTCAAACATTTATAGTGCCTTACTAATGCTATCAAAGGACTACTATAAAAATTTCATGTCATTTTACCAAGAAGAACATCCTATACAAAAATGACAAGGAAGCAAGGCTTGAAATAGCATAAATGGAAAATCCTATTGAAAAGTGTCAAGCAACAGATTTCCTATTTTTCTTAACATCCATATGGTACTAGGATTACCTCCAACAATTTTCATGAATTTTGGACTCATAAATAATTTATAAAAATTCATGCAAGGATTGACTATCCATAAAAGAAAAATCTATAACTATAAATCTACCCATGCATTGGTCCTCAAATTTTTACCAGAGCTCATATATGCTGAGATTAGCTTACCACAAAAATTTCATAATTTTTGGAGCACAGGAACTCTAGATATAAAATAAACAAATTTGAATGCATTCAAAAGCACATTTCAAATCCCTATTTAAATCTCCAAAACTTTCTACTGTAAATGTTAAAAACATATTTTTCCTAAATACTACACTTCCTAAGGAACACTACAAAATTTATTTCCCAAATTTAGGAGCTACCAAACTGAAGATATGAAAATCACAAAAGAAATCAAAAACTGGAATCAAATGAGTTAGCCTTCAAACACGGAGTCGCTGACCGGTGGGACCCGGTGGTCAGGGGACCCCACATGTCATCGACTCGAAGCAGGGCAGGCGGCGCTGTACGCTGCTGGCGCGGCCAGAGCTCGTCGACGGCGAGGTTGCCGGCGGTGACGTCTTCGCACGGTGATCTACGGAGCAGCGCGTGTCGAACAACCTAGGTGACGGCAGTAGAGGGTGAGCGGAGCATGCCCGTCGCCGGTGATGGCGGCACGGCGGAGGTGCTCAGTGGTGCGCCAGTCATCACCGGCCATGGCGAAGCCAGGAGAGGCGCGCAACAGCACCTAGGTGACCGAGCGAACCTATCTAGACGACCTACGCGGCTCGTGAAGCTCCGACGAAGCATGGCCATAGTACGGTGGCGCTGAGGTGAGAGCACGGCGGCGCGGGTTGTCGCGTTACACGCCGGTGGAGCAACTAATGAAGGTAACGTCCTAGCACTGGCTAATACACGTCCTAACCAAACGCTAACGCTCAAAACCGAAGGAAAAGCGCCGACGAGCCGAGCTGTGGCGAGCTTTCCGTGGAGGCGGCAATGGCGGCCGAGGTTCCAGCGAGAGGGGAAAAACGGAAATACGCCCTCACCAAGGCGCAACTGAAGCAGTCAACACGTCGAGGCGGTGGTGGTGGATGAGGCGCAACGAATGGAGAGATGGAGATGGCGGTGGTGCGGTGTAGCGCGCACAAGGCGATGGCGGAGGCGGTGCTGTGCTCGGCGGCGTTGCCTGGTGCCGCGGCGAGAGCAAAGGAGGGCGCTGGAGAGGGAGAGAGCGGGCGAGAGTGAGTGAAAAATGGAGTGGGCGCACGCGGGGTGATAATGGCCTGCTCAGGCCTGGCGCTGCCCGGCGGATCAGAGCGGTGGTGACGCGCGGCCAATGCCGCGGACACACGGCGGCTCTATCCTGCCGGTGTCGGCCACTAACAACTGAATCGATCGGCCGATTCAGCTCAATCAGTTAAGCGAAGCCGGCCTGACGACGAGTTTTCACGGTCGTTTAACTGCAAATCCATAGCTTCTAAGCGAAAATGATCTACATGATTTTTGTAGCCCGAAGTACCAGCTCCAACTATTGTTCAATAACCTCATGCTAATTCGCCATCAACACCGAGTTACATCATACCAAAGGTCGGCTATCAGTCAGTCAAGGTTCATGACTTAGCAAAAATTTGCTAAGTGTTGAACTTGTTATTTTTCCTGATTTTTGTGATCCAATTTCACACATGTTAGGAGCTGAATCATGCAATGACCCAAAAATAAAAGTTGTTCCTTATGTCAAATACTACAACTTCGCTTTAGTGAACTCCTCCATGCAAGGTCTTTAACACCTAGTTCCAAATTGGTCAAACATGTCACATTTAAAAGATGAAACACATCAAAGCATGGCTTAATGACCTATTTACCCCTAACCATGAATATCAAAGTTGTTCATAATGATATCCTAAGCATGTTTAAGCAATTTGCAAGGTCACTCAACCATTTTATGTAGTAGTCACTCATAGAGCTAGTTAGGGCAATCACAGGAAACATGCCTTAAAGGCTTGATTTAGAAAAGTGACTTTCATGACAATGTTCTAATTGCTAACCCAAGTGTGGTTACACGTTTTTGTGACTCACTTCTACCAAGTACATGTTTTCATTCATGATCATTTGCATATACACATGGAAACATGAAATAATAAGAATGTTGCATATGTTTCAAGAAACACGAGATAACAAGCAATGTTTCATATGTTTCCATCAAATGTTTCAATTGTAAATGATGATTTATGAATGCTTGATGCTCATGCTCATGTTATGCAGGTCAAGTTATGCAAGGCTAACACCCGAGGTGTTACAGTGATCTCATCCTCTATCTTGGTAGATAAGTCCTATGCCAGAGGAGCCACCTCCTTCTCGATGTCCTCCAGCTCAGCATCGGAGTAGCTGGGCGCGAAGCCTTGGCTCATTGTTGCTAGATTGATGTTCTCATAGTGAGAGCGACGATCGTCAACGACCGGCAGGTCCCTAGCTCTATCCCTCTTCTTAAGTAGGGAAACAGAGAAGAAGTACCTCCATAGTTTGAAGTGGGGCTCAATCCCTAGGTACCCTTCGCACAGCACGATGAAGGCCGCAATGTGCTGGATCCCATTGGGGTTCAGATGCTGCAGCTCAATCTGGTAGTGGTGCAGTAGTTCTCAGAAGAACAAATGGGGAGGAATCGCGAGTTCATGCTCATGGACAGGCACAAAGGACACAATGTAGCCATCAGGCGGTGCCAACACCTATTCATGACTGGGCACAAGCCACTCCACCACATTGGTCCTCCCATAGAGAAGATCACACTTGACGAGGCCCTCTATGCGCGCGTGGGTGACGTCAAAGCGATACCATGACTCCATGGGAGGCAAGGGCAGAAGAACGAGAGCTACGCTGGTGGAGGAAGAGCAAAGGCAATAGATCCGAACGCTGGCAGCAGAGAAGCGGAGAAGGTGAGGCTGTGGTTAGGCGTATCAAAAGATGAAGGGAAAGGCCACTATTTATAAGGGAAGGTGGAGCGAGAGGCAAACCATCCACCTAGATCTACACACCCGCCGTGCCTCATCACATTGCCTCTCTGAGAAATGTGCACATGCCACCTCTAGCCGCTCCCTTGAAGGACGCACCAGATGATGGTTCACCCCATTCGATGGGCCGAGAACTGCCACGGGTAAGGAGGGATACGAAGCTAAAAACTCTCCCACGGCCAATTCAGGCCCAAGAGTTCGAAGGTTGGCCCACCGATGGGTTCCCAACCGCTCTGGGGCTCCTTTAGAGTGAGGGGTAGAAAGGGATGGGCCCACTTGCAACCAGTACCTAGGCACACGAGTGTCGTAGGCATCCCAACCCACGTTTGAGTCTTGGTCGGTTCACAATCCATGTTTTTTCCTCAAAGAAAGGCAGCGAGCCCTTGGGACTGGTCGAACGGACCCAAGAACTATATGGATGAAAGGTCCTAATGGCTAGAGGGGGGTGAATAGACTATAAAATTTACTACAACAACACTTAGCAAACCGGTTAGACAAATATGAGGCGAAGCAAGTGTTGCTCTAGCCTACTAAAAATGCAAGCCACCTACCACAATTGTAGTTTATATAGTCTCTATCCACACAATGGCTATGTTGCTACACTAAGTTAGTGTGCTCTCAAAGGCTAACTAAAGAGCCACACTGACCAAACTAACAAGCTCTCACGACTAGCTACACTAAAGAGCTTGACAACTAGTTTGTGGTAATGTAAAGAGAGAGTAAGATGGTTATACCGCCATGTCGAGGAATGAACCAATCAATCACAAGAATGAAACCAAAGAAGACCAATCACCTCAGAATCAAATAATGACACAATGATTTTTTATTGAGGTTCACTTGCTTGCTGGCAAGCTAGTCCTCGTTGTGGCGATGCACTCACTTAGAGGTTCACGCACTAATTGGCATCACACGCCAAACCCTCAATAGGGTGCCGCACAACCAACACAAGATGAGGATCACACAAGCCATGAGCAATTCACTAGAGTACCTTTGGCTCTCTACCGAGGAAAGGTCAAGAACCCCTCACAACCACCACAATCGGAGCCAAAGACAATCACCAACCTCCGCTCGATGATCCTTGCTGCTCCAAGTGCCTCTAGATGCAAACACTCAAGCAATGCACTTGGATTCTCTCCCAATCTCACAAAGATGATGAATCTATGATGGAGATGAGTGGGAGGGCTTTGGCTAAGCTCACAAGGTTGCTATGTCAATGCAAATGGCGAAGAGAGTGAGCTAGAGCCAGCCATGGGGCTTAAATAGAAGCCCCCACAAAATAGAGCCATTGTACCCCTTCACTAGGCACTGCTCGGGTGACTGGACGCTCTGGTCAGATCGACCAGACGCACCCTATCAGCGTCCGGTCAACGAATGGTTGCCACATCATCCCTCTCTTCAAATACTGAGCGCTCGATCTCAATGGTCAAGTGATGACCGAATGCAGCATAGTGCCACGACCGGACGTAGGACCCTAGCGTCCGGTCACTTCTAGTAAGCCTCCACTCACGACCGGACATGCCTGTCATAGCCCACTAGACTCACCCAGCGTCCGATCACTCACTATCTCCTCTGTGCGCTACCACGTCAGCAGGACCGGATGCACCCCGTTAGCGTCCGTTCATGAAGTCCTATCTTTTCTGTACAGGGCACCGGTGGCACCGTCGTACCGTCTGCACTCTACGGGCAGACACTCCACCGGTGAAGTTTCTTACCCTTGCTCAAATGTGCCAACCACTAAGTGTATCACCTTTGTGCATGTGCGTTAGCATACTTTCACAAAAACATTTTCAAGGGAGTTAGCACTCCACTAGATCCTAAATGCAAATGCAATGAGTTAGAGCATCTAGTGGCACTTTGATAACTGCATTTCACATGACCGGACGATCGGCGTTTGAAGCCGATGACACATGGCGCACATCGCATGACCGGACGCTAAGGTCCAGCGTCCGGTCAATATGACCAGAGCGTCCGGTCGGCCCATGTTCAGTGCAGTGAGGAGCCCAACGGCTCTATTTCGTGGGGGCTTCTATTTAAGCCCCATGGCCGGCTCAAGCTCACTCTCTTGGCCATTTGCATTGACATAGCAACCTTGTGAGCTTAGCCAAAGCCCTCCCACTCATCTCCATCATTGATCCATCATCATTGTGAGATTAGGAGAGAATCTAAGTGCATTGCTTGAGGGATTGCATCTAGAGACACTTGGTATTCATGTTTCGCTGCGGGATTCACTTGTTGCTCTTGGTGGTTGCCACCACCTAGATGGCTTGCTGCAGCAGTGGAGGATTGGCACGAGTCGGTGATTGTTCGTGGCCATCTCCGGTGATTGTGAGGGGATTTGTACCTTCCCCGGCGGAGCACCAAAAGGTAACTCTAGTGGATTGCTCGTGTCATTGAGTTACCTCACTTGTGGGTAGGTTCTTGCGGTGTCCAATTGTGTGTGAAGGGACCGTGACGCCTAAGAGGGGGGTGAATTAGGCAACTTAAAAATTCTAACTCTAAACAATGGCCTCTTTTTCTAACCCTAGCAAAACCTATGCAATAGATAAACTATCTAGATGTGCAACTATGGTTTTGCTAGTGTGTTGTTATCTCTACCGCAAACGTAGTAAAGTAATCAATGTAAATGCAAAAGCTAAAGAGCAAGGTAGAGATATGCAAACTCCCGTCGATGACTCTGGTATTTTTACCGAGGTATCAAGAAGCGCGCAAGCTTCCCCCTAGTCCTCGTTGGAGCCCCTCGCTAGGAATCCCTCGCAAGGGCCAAGCTCCCGGTTGGGTAACTCCATGGATAGCCTCGAGCCTTCCCCACGTGCAAGTGGGTCTCCGACGTGCCTTCCGGCAAGCCTCTCCCGGATGCTCCCTGCCGTCTTCACTATCAAGCTTCCGGCCGAAACGCTGCAGGCCTTGTTCCCTCCGGTACACGGTGGCGGCCACACCACAAACACGGTTGGTGTGATCTCGCAAGACTTCAAGCCCCTCCGATGTACAACGATGGTGCTCGCAAGCACTGAGTGGTAAGAGGTATGCAAACCTCACTAAACACTAGGCCTAAACCTAGAGCAAGCGCATAAGCGGTGGTCTAATCAACCTAAGCACTTCGCAAAGCACCTACGCTAATCACCTGATGAATCACTAAGCACTATGCAAGTGGAGATCACTAAAATGGTGTATCAATACCCTTGGTATGTTTCCTTAGCTTCACTCTGCTCAAATGGCCGGTTGGGGGATGTATTTATAAGCCCCACTAAGAAAGTAGCCGTTGGGGTCAAATTCCCGCGAAACTGCTACTGACCAGATGCTGAGTCGTCTCGACCGTTGAGCCGGCAATATACTGATTGGACACTGGCCAGTGTCTGGTCGCCTGCCACCGGACATGTCCGGTCGTAGATTTGCCACTCTGGAACCTCTCTGTACTCGATCGGACGCTGCTTCCCTGCGTCCGGTCGGTTTCACCACCTGCGTCCGGTCGTCCTGACTGTAGAGCCACCGGTCCACCGTCCGGTTGTCCCGACTACAGAGCCACCAGTCCAGCATCCGGTTGTCCTGACTACCGAGCCACCGGTCCAGTGTCTGGTTGTCCTGACTGCCGATCCACCAGCGTCCGATCCAGTGTCCGGCCGCCTCTGTGAGCTCGTTTCTTCGCGATCTTGCGTACAGCTTGGTTCCAATCTTTGTGCTTGGACTTTGCTTGATATCTTGGGTCTTCTCTTGTGCTTCTAAGGTCTTTCTTAAGGTGTTGATCATCGGATCACCACGTCGCCTTCATCCAAGTCACGTCTTGCACCCTATTGAACTACAAAATAAACACTTGCAAATTCATTAGTCCAATTTGGTTGTGTTGGTCATCAAACACCAAAATCCAAAGTAAATGGGCCAAGGGTCCATTTTCCTTACAATCTCCCCTTTTTGGTGATTGATGACAACACGACCAAAGCAAGCAAATGATAAGAATTTGAAGATTAAAAACTACCTACTTGCTAGGATGCAATGCAAAGGGCAAGGTTATATGATACTAATTGACAGATACCAATGAAAACTTTACTTAAAAGCTTGTCTTGCCCTTGCAAATGTCCCCATGTGATATTATGGATTAAAGCCTAGCTTTCTAAAAAATTCTCCCATTACTTAGACTAATCCATAATTCACTTTCCTCCCTTTCTCGGACCATTACTACTTGTAACTAAATGCTTGTCTTTGGTCCTTCAAATTCTCCCCCTTTGGCATCAAACACCCAAAAAGGAATATATTAGTAGCACAAGGGAGGGTCAAACTTTGTGAACCAAATGAAGGATTTTATTAGCATGGAATAGGTCACAAAACTTGACTATCACATTATCTAGACTAAGCTCCCCCTAAATTTATGCATACATATGATAAAAAGCAAAGCATATGCATAATTAGCAATTTATTGCACAAGAGAGGTTAATCTATATAATGCATGGAGAAAGCAAATAAATATCAAAGTGAGATCAACATGGTGATATCGGTTTAGAAATACCACATGTGAAAATCAATTTGATTTCTACCAATTGAAGTATAATGCTTTCCTCCAGGGACTCCATTTTCCTTGCAATGAGACTACTACACACAAGATAAGCTTGAAAAGGTGTTAGTCTCAAAGCATCCAACTTGTAGATTAAGCTCCCCCTAAATTTGTGCACACAAGTGTTGAATACTTGTAAATTTTGTGCACATTGATTTAAGTATCAAAATACCACTTGAAAGATGGTATTTGGGAGAGATTATCTATAATTTGGACTTTGGCACATATTAGATAAATAATTATAAAACAAGCTATGTGCCGTGCTCCTAAACAATTTTAAACCATGTAGGTTTGCTCCAAGGGTTGATAATGAAACCGAGCAAGCCTACCATATGATATACCTATTGAATGCATGACAAAAGATTTAAGCATGTAAATGCAAACATAGGCATGAAAGATAACTAGATGCTTTAATAGTATATCAATTGAAAAACAATACCAATTGAAATGAATACTAATTGAAAGTAATGACATCTAGTTACCTAACATGGGAAGGGGAATTTGGGTCTATAGTATTCACTAACCTACTTGGCAATGACTTTGTCCATCATGATGCACCCCATGAAATGCACCCAAACTTTACCAAGTCTCCAAATTCCCCGACGTCCGATGAACTTCTCACTTCCCTTTCGGGATCCAAACCTTCTTGGTGCTCTTCGTGTTTGAAATGATTTCCTTTGGCACCCAAAAGCGTTTGACCCCATTGTTGGCTTGCTTGTTCACCTTGATGGCCATCACCTTGTCATTTTTCTTCTTCTTCAAGACATAAGGTGTGGAGGCCTTCTTGTCCACCTTGTTGGTGTAGGTGTTGGAGAGCTTGCTTGTTTGCTTTTTCTCCTTCTTCTTTTCTCCTCCCCCATTCTTTACCTTGCACTCATAGGACTTGTGGCCTTTCTTATGGCACATGTAGCAAACCATGGTTTATCCTTCATCAAGCTTCTTCACTCCCTTGATGGTGTTATCTTGATGAAGTTGGGTTTGCTTCGCCTTGCCTTTCACTTGAGTCAAGTCCTTGGTGAGGCGAGCTACTTCTTGCTTGAGTTGCTCATTCTCCTTTGCAACCTCTTATGTGCATGTATCTACAACAACTTTCTCAACACAAACTTGGTTGCACAAAGGTGAGTCTAAACATAAATCATTACAAGAAGTAGAGGCATCCTTTTTAGATATGTTAAAGATAGAACTTTTCTTTTTAGATGCCTTGGTGGGGGTTGTGCTAATGGCTTCAAGATTATCAACTTTATTAGTTAGCTCATCACAATGTTTGCACATGGTTTCCATTTTAGCAAGCAAACTATTATATGCTTCTTGTGAGCTAGCTAACTTTTCTTTTAATTTTTCATTTTTCTTTAAGAGTTGCCCATCATTGATTGTGCATGCATTTGTTGTTGCACTAGTCTCAAGTTTCTCAATTTTAGTAGATAGTTCAACATTGAGATTGGCAAAGTTCTCATATTGTTCAAGCAAGATTTTGTATGCTTTTTGTGAACTATCTAGCTTTTCTTTTAAACTTTTAAGCTTTTTTTGTTGACTAGTGCAAGCTTTAGTATAATTAAGATTTTCTTGCACAAGTTCATGATAAGAAGGCATATCATCATCACTATCACTCTCACTAGAGGAAGAGCTCCCGTTACCTCGTGCCATAAGGCACACACGAGAAGAGCTTGATGATGCGTGCTTGCGGCCTCACCTCTTGTGATGGGGTTCTTCTTCACTTGAAGAATCATCCCATGATCTTATTGATGTGAGGGCTTGGTTCTTGCATGCCTTCTTCTTTGTCTTGGGTATGGGCTTGTTTGGACAAACTTCCACAAAGTGCCCCAACTCGCCGCATCCATAGCATCCTCTCTTTCTTTGCTCATTTCTTTGATTTATGAAAATGAAATCTTGAATTTGGATTGGCACACCCTTGACATTGAGCCTTTGGATCATCTTCTCCACCTTGTTGATCACTTTGATTGATTCTTCATCAATATCGGAGGTGGAGGAGGAAGATTGATCATCACTTGATTCTTGTTCATCATCATCATCATCATCTTCTTCTTCTTCACTTGAGGAGCTTGAGCTTGAGCTTGACTCAACTTTCTTGCCCTTCATCTTTTTCTTCTCTCTACAAGCGAGAGCTTTGCCTTTGCTTGATGAAGATGCTTCTCCTTGACCCATCTTACGTGACATTTCAAATGCCACTAGCTTGCCAATGACAATGCCCAGGGTCATGGTGCTCAAGTTCTCCATGTTGTGAAGGATGGTGATGATGCTTGCATATTTCTTTTGTGGTAGAATGGAGATGATCTTCCTCACGATGTCTGCATCATCTAGCTTTAATAATCCTATTCAATGGAGTTCATTGATAATTAGATTCAATCGAGAATACATATCACGAACAAGCTCATCATCATTCATAGCAAAGGAATCATAATTTTGCTTGGCTAGACAATGTTTTTGCTCACGGACATTACTTGTGCCGTCATGGAGCTCTTGGAGTTTTAACCAAATTTCATATGCCATATTTAAGGTGAACACTTGGTTAAACACATCCATGCTAAATGATTCAAACAAGCAATTCTTAGCTCTAGCATTAAAATGCATTTCTTTTTCATCACTCTTTGTGGGCTTTTCGGAATTCTTAATGGGTTTCATCCCGTCACGAGTGACTCTCCATACACCTAAATCAACCGCCTTAAGGTGGCAAGCCATTCTAGCTTTATAGTATGGGAAGTTAGTGCCGTCAAAGTGTGGAGGCCTAGCGGTATCCATCCCAACCACTCTAAATAGCGTCGGCTCAACGGCGGTTAAGCCAAAGGTCCAAATTGAGCCAACCCTCTCTGATACCAATTGAAGGGACCGTGACGCCTAAGAGGGGGGTGAATTAGACAACTTAAAAATTCTAACTCTAAACAATGGCCTCTTTTTCTAACCCTAGCAAAACCTATGCAATAGATAAACTATCTAGATGTGCAACTATGGTTTTGCTAGTATGTTGCTATCTCTACCGCAAACGTAGTAAAGTAATCAATGTAAATGCGGAAGCTAAAGAGCAAGGCAGAGATATGCAAACTCCCGTCGACGACTCCAGTATTTTTACCGAGGTATCGAGAAGCGCGCAAGCTTCCCCCTAGTCCTCGTTGGAGCCCCTCGCAAGGAATCCTTCGCAAGAGCCAAGCTCCCGGTCGGGTAACTCCGTGGATAGCCTCGGGCCTTCCCCACGCGCAAGTGGGTCTCTGACGTGCCTTCCGGCAAGCCTCTCCCGGATGCTCCCAGCCGTCTTCACTATCAAGCTTCTGGCTGAAACGCCGCGGGCCTTGTTCCCTCCGGTACACGGTGGCGGCCACACCACAAACACGGTTGGTGTGATCTCACAAGACTTCAAGCCCCTCCGATGTACAATGATGGTGCTCGTAAGCACCGAGTGGTAAGAGGTATGCAAACCTCACTAAACACTAGGCCTAAACCAAGAGCAAGCGCATAAGCGGTGGTCTAATCAACCTAAGCACTTCGCAAAGCACCTACGCTAATCACCTGATGAATCACTAAGCACTATGCAAGTGGAGATCACTAAAATGGTGTATCAACACCCTTGGTATGTTTCCTCAGCTCCACTCTACTCAAATGGCTAGTTGGGGGTTATATTTATAAGCCCCACTAAGAAAGTAGCCATTGGGGTCGAATTCTCGCGAAACTGCTACTGACTGGACGCTGAATCGTCCTGACCGGACGCGTCCGATCGTCCCGACCATTGAGCCGGCAATATACTAATCGGACGCTGGCCAGTGTCTGGTCGCCTGCCACCAGACGCATCCGGTCGTAGATTTGCCGCTCTAGAACCTCTCTGTACTTGATCGGACGCTGCTTCCCTGCGTCCCGGTCGGTTTCGCCGCCTGTGTCCGGTCATCTAGACTGTAGAGCCACCGGTCCAGCGTCCGGTTGTCCCAACTACAGAGCCATCGGTCCAGTGTCCGGTTGTCCCAACTGCCGAGCCACCGGTCCAGCGTCCGGTCGTCTCGACTGCCGAGCCACCAGCGTTTGGTCCAGCATCCGGTCGCCTCTGTGAGCTCGTTTCTTCGTGATCTTGCGTATGGCTTGGTTCCAATCTTTGTGCTTGGACTTTGCTTGATATCTTGGGTCTTCTCTTGTGCTTCTAAGGTCTTTCTTAAGGTGTTGATCATCGGATCACCACGTCGCCTTCATCCAAGTCACGTCTTGCACCCTATTGAACTATAAAATAAACACTTGCAAATTCATTAGTCCAATTTGGTTGTGTTGGTCATCAAACACCAAAATCCAAAGTAAATGGGCCAAGGGTCCATTTTCCTTACAGTGTGGATGAGGTTCGTGCAACACGTCTTGGCCACCGAACCACCAAGTGTTAGTCGACAGAACGGGGACTAGCGTGCTGGCAATCACGTGAACCTCGGGAGAAAAATTGGTTGTCTCTTGCCCTTTGGCATTCTCTCGGTGATTGATTTCATCTTCATCTTGTGATTGGTTCATCCCTCTACACGGCGGTATAATCACCCTACTGACTCTTTTATATTCTTGCAAACTAGTTGTGGTAAGCTCTTTAGTGTAATTAGAATTAAGAGCTTGACTTGTTATTTAAGTTCATCTAGTGGAGCTCTTTAGAGTAGCAAGTTTGAGAGCTCTTAGTGAGTAGTATCATAGCAAGTTATGTGTCTAGTAATCATTGCAACTAGAATTGTTGGATAGGTGGCTTGCAACCCTCGTAGAGCTAGAGCAAGTTTGCATTACGCTATTTGTCTTACTAATCAAATTGCTCTAGTTGATTTGTAGAATTTTAAATAGGCTATTCACCCCCTCCTCTAGCCATATTAGGACCTTTCAGCGTCACCCCCTAGATGCGCCCCCTAAAGGGCCCAAACACGATACACAGTCCAACAGACCAAAAGACGGTGTCGTAGCACCCTGGTAGATTCTGGACGCTGACTTGTTTCGACGATTCTCATTGATTCTAAAAGGATTTTGATGTGAGACTACTTGCATTGGATTCCTTATCAAATTATCTTTCCAACCATATGTGGATCATCGAAAACGGAGTCCGGGGGCGTCCTGAGTGACCAGTTTAAGGCAGACTAGTCCTGGAACCCGAGATGGGCTCCAACTTCAGTTGGACTAGGCCTCCACCATGAGAAAGATGAATTGGACGCCCATGCTGGACCTCCTCCTCTCCTTGGCTTGTATGTGATGAAGAAGTGATGTCCTCATCAATCTGGACTAATGCTACCTATCTCATAATCACTTTTGATAAACTAGGTTGGCACTTAGGGTTTCATCAATTCACCAAAACCAAACTAGAGCTTTCAATGGATTGACCGCCAAGAATCTGGAGTTGGTCACCAGCTAACCCATGCCGGACCCCCACAAACAGGAAGCCAGGGCCCCACTCGGACTAGCTCGTTAACAGCTCACCGAGCACCATGATTCGTCCATCGAGGAAAACATGGCACGGCTCAACCCCTCCATTTTATAAAAAATGCTTGAGGGAGGATGATAACAAGATGAGCTGACCCCTCGACCGGACCCCTACTACGCGCGGGGGCTCGAGGGAAGTTGGACTCGTAAGGAGACCGAATACGCGGTCGCATGACGATGGCGGATCGATTGGATCCTTAGGAGGGATCAGAATCAAGAGAAATCTTTTCTGGGCCTGAATCCCGCAGCTACATGTTCCCAAGCAGTTCGATCGCAACAGAAAAGGATCGTAACCCACCAAGGCATCCCGTAGGCAGTAGAAGATCAAAGCCCTCGAAGTCCCTCCATTCGAAAAAGCCTACGAAGGAGTATCCTACTCCTCCGCATGCTCAGGGCTACAGTCATGTATCAGTATTATGGATACCCAAAGAAGGGATCTGAGGACCGCGGATGACAACTCGCCTAGATAATCAAGGACATATTTCAGTCTCGACCGACCCCGAAGGGATAGTTTTCGCCAGACCCCTCGGGCATGAGCCTCGTGTAGCTCGACCCCAAGGGTATAGGAGTCGTCTCGCCCGACCTTGAGGGCACGGGCTCCGTCCCGCCCGACCCCTCTGGCGAGGGCTCCGCCTCGCCCGGCGGGGTCCGTACCACCCCCAACCACTATAGGTCCAAGCATGTGGGCCTAGGTCAAGCCTCTGACACCAGAAGGGGCATGGACATGCCTTGACATGACCTGTGACCACGATAGGCCACGCCCAGGGGTTCCATCGCCAACAGTGATGGGTGCGTGGGCGCTGTGCTGCCTAATCCCCATACGGCCGCTGATAGGCACATCGGTTCACTACACCGTCCGTCAGTATAGGATGGAATGCCATGACCAGCTAATGACATCGAGGCATGGCACCAGTGGTGAATAGGAGCCCGACATAGAGCCATCCTTGTCACCATCTATAGCGTCGGCGGGACCCGCATGAAGGAAAAGAAGGACGCAGCGGTCCTAGAGGACTTCTTCTCCTTGATTCTCTCCCTCTTTCCCTCTCTCTTTTCTCTTTTTCTGATGTAACCTACATCTTCCCCTTCTTCTATAAAAGGGGGAACACAACGCAACACAAGACAAGGAGATAGGCACGAGCATATGGCTGAGCAGCTGAACAAACTCTCAGCACTTTTCAATTCTTCCACCAGAGACCTAGGATCCACTCCCTCTCTCACCCATCTATAACCCCTACTACAGACAGTATCGGTAACACGAGCAGCAACAGACTAGATGTAGAGATGTTCTGCCCGAACCAGTATAATTCTTGTGTCCTCTGAGCACACCATTCGAGCCAGACGCGCAAACTAGAAATTTACTAGCCGGTGATCCGAAACACCGACAATAAGCATCAAGGAAGATAAAAGTAATGGTGATGCAAGTGTGTTGTGGGTAGTTAGGAAATGGGGAAATAACTCATGCTGAATTTACTACCGTCGGTACACCAAACAATCGTGTAGGGCCAACGGCCATAACGCCTACCCCAGTCGGCTCGGCGTTCCAAACGACAGTGGAATTCAACCCCACTACCACCGCCGCATTGATGGTTTTCAACTGTCGATTTCCATCCTTAGGAGGCATCCCTATTGGTCCAACCGACGGTGGAAGTATCACACCGACGTTTTTATCGCTACGACAGTGAAAGTGGCGATAGTGATAAATCAATCTGTAGTAGTGTTCCACCCTCTCCACTGCAGTTCACCGAGCGCTCGCCATTCCACCGCGCCGCCCTCTCACCTAGCGCTGGGGCCGCTCGCCTGGGCACCGCATCCGCCCGCCCGCTGACATCCCCCCCTCGCGCGTCGCTCCGCGTCGACGAGCCTCCATTCTCTCAAGCAGCAAGGAGATGTTATGCTGAAAGCACATGTTGTAAGTGTATGTTTAAAGTGTTTTAGATGTTTCAGAGATATGTTGCAAGTGTTTTAGATGAATGCTGCAAAAGTAGATCGAGATGTTGCAATGGTTTGTACACGTATGATGCAAGCGTTTGTTCCCAATGTTTGAGACGTATGTTGCAAGTATGTGTATCTAAATGCTGCGTATGTTTCACATATATATTGCAAGTGTTTTATCTAGATGTTGTGTATGTTTGCAATGGTTTTCAAGTGTTTTTGACGTATATTTCAAGTGTTTAATCTGTCTTCTTTTGTATGTTGCAAGTGTTACATCTAAATGTTTCAAAAGTAGATCGGTATTGCGCATGGGATGCGTGTGGGAAGTGGTAGGCGGCGTGGGCCCGCTGCTGGGGCGCTCGGTCGCAAGTCCGACGCTGCGCAGGCTCCTTCTCTTTGTGCTGGCGCCGTCTGACGTTAGCGTCCCGGATCGGACATGGGACGCTATTAAGTCCGAATGAAGATTTTCCAAAAAAAAAAAAATTGCCATCCTTTCCCTGTTTAGCTCATTTTATTTGCCATGTTGGGCCGTTCATCGTCCTCACGTTGTGGCTCAGCACGGCCCGGTGTTCGCCGGTGCCAGCTCGGCCCTTTTTTATCTCGTGGCTTGGACCGCAACTAACAAAATGCAAAGCGTCGCCACCGCCTGCAGCCATGAGCCACCGCACTCAGGGAAGACGAGCTGTCGCCGGAGGCCGGTGCTCCCCGGAGGGCGTGGAAGATCTGCTGCAGCTTGGATTACCGTCCCCGTCAAGTGGCCTGTTGCACCCGCAACATCCAATGGCTGCACTGCCGGTGTCCGGTGAAGAAGATCATCGCCGCCGTCGCGGATTAGTGACGGCCATAGCAGAGGATATTCATTCATGGAGGCTTGTCCTTAAAGAAGCGCCATGGAGCTCGTAACCTCAAGATCCGACGCCGATGCTGTGGAGGTCACGGCTTGGGTAATGTAGTTTCCCCCGTTCTTATTCCAATGTCTTCTCCTACTAGAATGCTTGATGATAGTTTGGTTGACTTAATATACTGTATCTATGTATCTATAAAAGGAACAGAGAAAACTAGAAATAGCGATACAATCTAAATTTAGCTCTCGAGAAATCCTCACCTTCTCTCATTTTTCCCTGCTTTCTCCGAGTGCTGTGCGGATAATTTATTTTCCCTCTTTTTTTAGATAGTGATTTATTTTCCCTCTTGAAATTATCTGTACTTTTCTTTGTTAGACTAGAAAAGGGAGAAAAGCTAAAGAAATCTTGAAACAAGAAAACATATCATGGAGCAGTTAACTCTAATCCAACTTCTTTTTTGCATATTACTTTTCCCACCTTTCTCTCCTCCATTTGACGATTAGAATGGAGAAAGGGGAAGGTGGGGAACATTGTTCAATTTTTGCTGCCAATATATTTTCTTGAAAGGAAAAGAAGAGCAAGGAATCAAGTTCTGAGGTAAATCCTAATTGTCTTGTTAGGAAATTGCAGTTTTCTGTTATTGCTATTAGCCCATTTCCCTTCCTTGCCTCTTTAGCTTGGGATTCCAGTCTAATGCTTATGGATATCGATTGGTCCTGTTTTGGGTTTTCTACACCTCGTGTTACATGTTTTTGGCTGCAGTGAAGAACTTCAATTGTATTGATCATGGTGAAGAAAATTATTTCCCCCTTTATGTAGCCCCAATGATGCCTTTGAGCAAATATAGTAGAATCACAGGAATTGTCTGTTCCAGACACAGGCCATAGAAGGTGAGATTTTTTTCTCCATCCTTGCCTGAATTCCTAAGAATCTTTATTTGAATTCTGGGTTGTGGAGATAGAGCTGTACAATTTGTGGGTGGCAGACAGACATCAGTCATTGTTAACTTTCCATCTGTACATCTAAATTTTATTCAGTTCTCTGAATTACAATTTAATATTGGAGTTTCTTGTAATTAGGTTTCTCCCCGCTGAAATTACAAGTAAATATCAGTCTGGACTCTAGAATTGCATAAAGACCTCATTCATAATTACTAGTTTGGAACTTTGAATAAGAATTTCATCAAGGCTATTTTCGGATCAAGAGTGCCTGGCTTCATGCACTAACTTCTGTGGTAATGAAGATATTCGCCAAGAATCAGCTGCAAAGGTTAATACAGATCCGATGCATTCAGTCAAGTGGAAGGGCATAAATGTGCTTCTAAGCCACCTTTGTCCTAAGTGTTCTAAAAAACATGATGACACAACTTCAGGAAGCCAAACCACTGGATGCACATGTTGGCAATGGTTCTTCACACCGTCTACTAGTAACGATTCTGCAACTGTAGCAACTGCCAATGGTGGAAATACTGAAGTGCTCACTTCTCATCCAGAAGAAAATGGTTTTGCTCCTAGTTACAAGTTGGACAATGAAGAGACGTCAGTTCCAGCTGTTGGCCACCATAGGAAACCAAGCATGCACCATAGACTGAAAATATGGATCAGTAGTGGGCATAATGGCATAATAGGAAAATATGGGAATAAGTTGGAATTGGGTGTCCCCCATGTAGCTAGGCCATTATCAGATGAACATGCGAAACCTGGATGGCCAGATTGGCTCAAAAATGTGGCACCAGAGGCAGTACAGGGTTGGTTCCCTCGGCGACCAGATTCATTTGAGAAATTAGACAAGGTAAATTGTTAATATGGTGATACAAGTTGCTTAATCTGGTACTAGTTTTCAATGTTATTACTTCTTGGAACTAACCTTTTCTGTTGTCCTGTTTTAACTATTTAACTTCTTTTCAATTGCAGGTTGGACAAGGAACTTATAGCAGTGTCTACAAAGCCCGAGATCTTAAAACTGGCAAGTTTGTCGCACTCAAAAAGGTGCGTTTTCTCAATGTGGAGCCTGAGAGCGTGCGCTTTATGGCTAGAGAGATTCTTATTCTACGGAAACTCAATCATCCAAACATCATCAAGTTGCAAGGGATCATAACATCTTCTGTTTCACAAAGCCTGTATCTTGTATTTGAGTACATGGAACATGATCTTGTTGGTCTTGCTGCGACTCCAGGCCTTAAGTTTACTGAGCCACAGGTGATTGTCATACTATCCTGGTTCATTTGTAAAGGTGACATGAACTTAAATATTTTCACATGAATCCAGGTCAAATGTTTATTTCAGCAATTACTCAGTGGCCTTGATCATTGCCACAGCAATGGAGTCCTGCATCGGGACCTAAAGAGTTCCAACCTCTTGATTGATAACGATGGTGTTCTGAAGATTGCAGACTTTGGTCTAGCAACCTCATTTGATCCTGACAATCAGCAACCACTGACTAGCCGTGTTGCAACATTGTGGTACAGACCACCTGAACTTCTTCTCGGTGCCACCAAGTATGGCCCTTCTGTGGATTTGTGGAGTACAGGGTGCATTTTTGCAGAACTGCTTGCTGGCAGGCCAATCTTGCCTGGAAGAACTGAGGTACAGGCAACTGTTACATTTTTTATGATACAGGATAGGCTATACCAGTATCTTAGGTTACACAATTTTACCTTATGCTCATTTAGTCTGTATTGTGATTTCGTCAAACAATGTTATGGTAGGTGGAGCAACTTCACAAAATTTTCAAGCTCTGTGGATCACCTTCTGGTGACTATTGGAGTAAACTGGAAGTACCACAGACAGGGATGTTCAAGCCCAGCCGCCAGTATAGTGGGTGCATTGCTGAGACATTTAAAGATTTTCCACAATCAGCTCTAGTTCTTCTAGATAACTTGCTTGCACTACAACCAGATGCTCGTGGAACAGCTGCTGAGGCTCTCCGAAGTGATGTAAGTTCTACACACCTTTTACTCATCACTGTTGACTTTTTTGTTGGTTTGGAATATGACATGCAACAGCTTCTGAAGTCTTGTTTGTTATTTCAGTAGTTCAAATTTAATGATACCAAAGCACTTAAAGTTATGGCCTTGATTGCAGTAGAGCAACAAATAGGGCTCTAAAGGACACTAGTATTTGGATAGTTATCCTCCTACCACCAATGAGGCTCAGTTGACAATTTCGAACCAGATGCTACCTTTCCCAGTAAAGAATATGTTTTCCTTTCTATATATGCCTAACTGTAGTGAAAGTTAGATAGTTTTCGTGAGTTTTTAATGATTACTGCTGAAATAATAAACTCTATTTATGCATCAATTAGGAACTAGTTCAAAAGTATGAAGATAAATCATATTTTTCTCGAACACGCAGGAGAGCTGCGTATCTTTATATTAAGAAGAAAAAAGGGGTAAAAACCCTTACTATGAATGAAATTAGTCAATACTTTTCCCCTAAAAGATTAATTAATGCTAACTAGTGTGCCTGGTCACTGAGCTGAAATTGCCCTGTGCTTGACTACCAGTCGAAACATGTTATCATGTGAAGTGCAAATACTTGCTTCATATGGAAGTTTCGGTTGCTTCCAGGGGAAATTTACAGTGGTTTCTTTCTGTGATTTTCTATCTAGTTCAGAGGTAGTTTATCAAAACCTAGTCTGCGTCCATACAAATTGATCAGCTGTCTGATATTCAAAGGCATCCTTTTGAAGATTTTGTACAGCACCTAATGCATGGATCCAAAATCTGTAGTTTTTCAGGAAAAAACCACTTGCTTGCAGCCCCTCAAGCTTACCAAAGTATCCCCCAAGTAAAGAGTATGATGCTAGACTTCGAAGGGAAGAAACAATGAGGTACCATTTTTCCTAATATTTTTTTATTGGCTTCAGGGTGTGCGAGGTTGCAATCGAGAAGAATTATTGGTTGTGTTGATGTACTGTCTTCTTGTCTCAATAGGAAAAGAAAGGAAGCTGAGAGTGTAAGTGGATTTCGATCTGTCGAAACAGATGGAAATCCTTTCACAAGCGAGAAAACAAAGGTTGCTATGATTAGACCTGAATCTGCTGATGCAAGGAATGAAGTACTTGGTTCTCAGAACAGCAACCTGGGATCAAAGGGCTCAGTTGTGGTAAGTACAGTACTTATTAAATACTGATTTTACATACTGTTGTACTCGACGGAAGAATTGTTGTTGGTATCATTATATTTTCCACTTATTATTTCTCAAAGTATTTTGTTCTGCTCTGTTGACATGGTTATACAATTTCCTTTTTGTAATTCTTGGGATTGGTTAGTTCCAGAATTCAGTGGATACTGAGGTTTTTATGCTCTGCGATGATGTGGATCCTATGCTACCGATTGCGCTTGTTTATGTAATAATCTGCAATTGTTGTATAAACTGAGATCCATAGAGTTTGCGTGGACATTGCACATATTGACTTATTTTTCTACTGGAACAAGATAGCTGCTTTGACATTACATCAGAGTATTTTTGGTGTTTTTTCTTTGTCTACCATTAACAACTTGTTTGCTATACTTCTACCTGATCAGAGGTACAAGGGCAAAAGCAGAATATATCAGCACTCAGGTTCAATGATTACAGCAAAAGGAAACATGGAGCGGATGCTCAAGGAGCATGAAAAGAATATCCAAGAAGCAGTGCGCAAAGCGCGCCTCAACAAGAGCAGAGAGTTGTGAAGCAGGTTGCTGAGGATAAACTGTTGACCGTACTGGCACTGGTATTTCCATGTTTCGACTCATGCTGCTCCGAAACCATATCAAAAGATTAATTTGCTTTTGCGTTGATTCAATCCTGTGATTTTAGGAGATCAACCACCTTAGCTGGATTGGCAATTTGGCATGGAGTTGCACTGCAGGTTGTGCCCAGCAACTTCTGAAACATCACCCACTTATTGTTGTGACCTCTGCTGCAGCGTCCTTCTTCCCTGAATCTCCGAATCAGTGGTAGCCTGGTAGGAGAGGCCGATGGTGTGGTGCTCTAGATCATTTGAAAAATTGGCACAGAAAGGCCTTCGACAGCCGCTCTTCTGCTGGACAGACCGATTTGTTGCAACTTATATCTCTGGGTTCCCAGGAATCAATATCCTGGTGCAGCAGTCATATACTTAATGCAATATAAGTTATTATGCCTGTCACAGGGCAAGTGCTCCTTTTACCACACTCCAGGTGTTTGTAAATTGGTCCGGTTTTCTGACCTTGCAATATGAACAGCGTGTTCGTTATCCAAGCAATTGTGCAAGATTTTGGGCTCCACAAGTCACAAGAAGCAAAACTTGGAACTACCATTTTGGCTGCAAAATTGAGCTTCCATTTCCCACAAATCTTTTCATTTTTAAAAATACTATGAATCAAACCCTGATCTGGTAGCAAATCAAATGAAGAAGCAATGGTTTCTAGTTCCATGTTCTACAAAATGTTGAGAAGTCATTATTATGAGATCACAAGACTTTTTCTACAGCATTTCTCCAATGAAACCATTTATATTAAGAGTAAACAAAAGCTGTCGGCATATCTGACTTTACTAATTGTCTCATTATGTCAGTTTCTTCCCTTGGAAGTTATATTCTTTTTCAATCGTTAGTTACAACATCCGAGAAGCTGTTGTGATCCTGTCGTATAATATTTATCTGTATTCTCGACTTTTTTTTTGCAAATTGCACGAGTACAGACACAGACGCTCAATACGCACGCACACTCACCTTCTATGAACATATGTATGCAAATCCTATCTCTTTAAGCACCTCCGAAAGACTGTACTGGCACATCTCGAGACTGATGAAGTCACCACTAGCGTCTCGCTGTTGACGGGAACGTTGTCTACTACTAAAAGCATAGTGTCGTTAAATCCTGGAATAAATCTAGAAAAATACGAGTACCCGTGCCAAGTCGAAGACTTAAACACAGATAGGTAGGTTTCACCACAAGGAACCTAACCATCTGAGCTAGGCCCTGTGTTCTCATATTTGTGTGTGCAAGAAGATCAAAATATAAATCTGACTCTTGTGCTAAGAGAAAAAGTAGATTGGAAAAATGAGCTAATGTGTTGATGCTTGTTGTAGATGTCAAATGTGGTGCTTATATGGTGAAAATGATTTCTTGTGAAAATTTGTTCTTGGCTTGTTCAAATAGGCAGAGTTACCTCTATCACCAATCCCACTTCTTTTCTTAATATTTGCCACAAATCCTTTCATTTCACGGAAATACTCTGAATCGAAACACTGCAACGATGACAACTCAATAGAGTTCACAAAAAGGGCTTTTATGGAATGTCCATTTCGTCATCCTGGAGTTCATATATAACTCCAGATCGCATTCCCCCAAGGATTATAAACAAACACCGACAAAATAAGGAGAAAAAAAAACGAAAACGAAATCACACATACACCAGTCACAGCGTCAAATGCTGTTTCACCAGAACGAAAAAATTCTGAACTTCAGATTAAATTTATGAATGCTTATTCGATCTCTAAGACTCTAGCATATATCAATTAGGAGTACATCATTATTAGCATATTAATGACTATCTCAAGGGCAAAATGGCATGGCGTCCTTGTCCCTGTGGCTCGGAATGGAGAAGTGCCGGAGCCTGCCAACTTCCTCCTTGAGGTACCCCTCGCACAGGAACGCCCTGGCGAGGCTCTCCTCGACCGTGCCATCCACGCCGTGGACCAGCACGTCCGTCTCCCCCGTCCCCGGGCGCCGCGCCCTCGCCGCCACCCCGGCGGTGTATATCGCGCCCGGCACCGGCGCGTTCACCACGATCACGTCCCACTCCGCCTCGTAGAACGCTGCCGGCAGCCGGCGCGGCGCCAGCGCGCACGGCGACTGCTCCAGGTGGTCCGGGGCGAGAGGTTTCGCCGGGGAGGCGGCGGCGGCGCAGTCGGAGGAGTTGCGGAGGGCCACCAGGAGGAGGTCTCCGTCGGACGGCGTCGTCATCGTCATGGCCTCTTGCTGGAACGCGACGGTGTGCGCCTGGAGGTCGATGCCGGCCGGGTGCGCGGCGCGGGCGGAGGCGATGCGGTCGGCGTCGGCCTCGAGGAAGAGCGTGCGGCCGCCGTGGTTGAGCGCCGCCCAGAGCGCGCTGTCGGGTCCCAGCCCGAACACCAGGAGGCCGCACGGCGCGCGCCGCGCCAGCACGCGCGAGGCGGCCCCGGCCTCGGCCTCCGTCTGCCGCGGCGTCTCATTCGACGTCGCGTAGTGGACCAGCGCCTCCGCGACGGACGCCGGCACCTTGCTGGCGCACTCTTGTTGTTGTTGGTGGTGCTGCTGCTGCTCCTGCTGGTCATCAGCGTGGTGGGCGTCGGCGACGGCCGCGGGTGGCGTGGACGCGGCGGCAGGAGCAGCGGTGGCGCCAGCGGCGCCTGCTCTGGCGCCGCGCAACGCGGCGGAGTGGAGGGTGCGGAGGGTGAAGACGAGGAGGAAAGCGGAGGTGGCGGCGGCAACGAGGAGGACGACGCGGCGCGTTGTGACGTTGTGCTTGAGCTTCGCCTTGGCGGAGATGAGGTGGGTCTTGAGCTTGGCCTTCCGCGCGTGCATGGGGCTCGTCATCGTGCTCAGGAGCACACTGCACACTCCCTACTCTGAGCGAGGATGTGTTCTGTTTTTTAGCCTTTTTGGCCTTTCGAGTGCAATGCCTGCCAACAGTTGTGCGTTGGGATGGCAATACTTTCACATCGAATCTGCTTTAGTTGCCAAAAATTTTCAACTCAGACTATCACATCGAATTTTACGGTACATGATAGAGTATTAAATATAGATAAAAAAAACTAATTACACAGTTTGGTTAGAAATCGCAAGACGAATGTTTTAAGACTAATTAGTCATAAATGCTACAGTAACTAACAGCGCTAATGATGAATTAATTAGGCTTAATAAATTCGTCTCGCAGTTTACAGACGAGCTATGTAATTAGTTTTTTTATTAGTATTCGAAAACTCCTTCCAACATCCCGAAACATTCGACGTGACATCCAAAATTTTTATTTCGCGAACGAAACGGAGCCTTTGGTTTGGACTTTGCATTGGTCGATGCTTCAAGATTCAGCAAAACGTCGTAACATCAGCAGCTGGTCTGTGAGGTGGGTGATGAGGACTAGGCACCTAATGTTTGGTGCGGCCGTGTGGGTTAGTGAGATCTTTACCTGGAAATACAAGCAGCAGCTCCCCAAGATATACCATCTCATGCATCCTTATTCCTTAAAATGTTCATAGAAGATGATCTCCTATCGCAAGTACACAGAACGGTTTTACTGTGGGTACTTTTCATCCCCGTTCTTAAGCATTACTTCAACAGTACTTTTCAGCGAAATAATAGTGTTTTTCTCTCACACGAAATCAGCATCAGCATCAACCAAATTTCAGCAAAACGAACGGGACCGGCGCTTTTGCTGGCCGCTAGTGTAAAATCAGCAAACTTCAAAAAAAAATTACCAGCCGCCGGTGTGAAATCAGCAAACTTTACTAATGACATCTAAGAACCGCCACTATAAATATTTACACTCAATTTTCTTAAGAAAACCACATTGTAAATGATTTCTCAAAAATTGCAGATCAGGCTCAAAAAATAGCAAAAAAAATATATTTTCGCGAGAAATACAACATATGCAGTTCCTAAGATTCAACTCAACACCTCAAACCTCGTGTCATACACCCCTTACCGCTACACCCCAAAGTCACTTATGACTTAATAGCAGAAATATTCCCTTAGTATTCACTCCAACATATTTTGAAATGGATATTTGAAGCCTTAAACGGATTAATAAAAAAAGCTACAAAGTTGTAGATCTCGTCGAGATCTACAACTTGCTTTTGATCATTTTCTCATCCGAGGTCATTTGAGAAATTCAAAAAAAATTAAAACTATTAATCTTAAAACACAATTTTTCGAGCCCTAAATGATTTTAAATAAAAGGTTATCAACTACAAAGTTGTAGATCTTTTCGAATACTAAAACTTTTGTTCAGATCATTTCTCCATCCAAGATCATTTGAAAACGTCAAAGAAATTAAATTATTTATAGTGACGCTAGCTAGGTTAAAAAAAACTTCATTACTAGCGGTAGACTAAAAAACAGTCAGTACAAATAAATTTACAGTTTAGTGGTGTGCACTTGGAAACTATTTTTTTATAGTTTGGCTTCGTTTTCCAGCCTGTTTGCTTATTGGTTTCGGTCAGGGCTTATCAGTCAGCCAACAGTGCTCACAACAAAACATCATCAATCGAGCTTATCAGCCCAGAAACCAATCAGCGAACAGACCGATAGTATGCCACCACAAGCCACCACGCGTGCTACTGTCTTTGTCCTTTTACACAGACCACGTGGAATAGTGTAATTAATTAGGATTTTTGTGTGTCATGCTGTATTGGCGTTTCTATGAATAAAACTCTTACGTATATGCCTTTAATCCAACCCAAAGCTCGCTTATTTTACGAATCGAATCCAATAGTTTTTTCCTTTCGTGCACGGGCATGTGGGTCCTAGATGTGCATAGAGGTGAAACTCCAAATTGTTGTTTTTAGGTGAGGAGGCAGAATACCTGAATTTTTTAAATTAAGAGGTGAAGTAGACCACGTAAGATACGAATAGTATCATGGAGAAATGAGAAATGAGCAGTATCATAGGAGAAATTGGGTGCTTTATTCTCAGCACAGCACAATTTCGGATTTTGGGCGGATCTAAAATTATGAGATAAGATCAATCCATTCATCTCGATCTTTGTCCCTCGTTTCGATGACTTTGATCTCTTTTGATGTCTTATGTGCCTTGCATGTCTTCTAAGCCCTTCAATATGTATACTTCTTCTATATTTGAGGTGGTTGATCCTTTGATCTTCATCGTGATCTATCTCTTGCATGTATAAGGCTAAGTGCGCGGCAATTAAAGGGGAGAGGCATGAGAAATAGTGGTGGGAGTTGATAGAGAGAGTTTAGATGGGAAATTGACTTTTATTCCGAATCCCTTGTTTGGTTCGTGGAGGGAAATAAGAGAGGGAGTTGAAGAGGGAATTCATATGCCCTGTTTGGTGTGGGGATTCTTAGAGGGGGGGAAATTATATAGCAAATCACGATGGATGTATTATTCTTTTATTAAGAGCACAATTCCCTCACAATTCCCACCCCTCCCTAGGGAATTGATTAGTGGGAGTTAGTCCTCTAAACTCCCGTTCCCCTTCCCATCAAAACTCCCACTCTCACAAAACACAAACAAAAGATTTCTGAACTCTTATTATCTCTAAACTCCCACTCCCTACTTTCAATTACCCCTAACCAAACGAGTTAAGCACTTTATATACTAGCAAACCTTGTTAGTATCGTTGGTTATGTTGTCACTCAACTATCAATGACCCATGTTTCTTACTAATACCATTTTAGATACACATTAAATATAAATAAATTATTGATGCAAATTTTAGATCCTATTTTTTATATAATTTGACTAGATATATACTAGTATATTGTCCATGTTAACGCTTCGGTGGTGTCTAGAAAAGATACATAAATCATAAAACTAACATAAATTATTATAAACTAAAAAATAAACCAACTGATGAAAGAAACACAAATCAATCGTCTCGCAAATATTAGTCATTTCTCACTTAGATTTTTTTTTTTTTTGGCAAGCCCACACAACTGTGGAACCTGAACAACACTAGGGGAGGAACAACATTGTGAGAAGATGATGCCACTTCAGCAGTAACCCAATAGAAAGAAGCCAATATACATCTCATATTAATCAAAATTAGTAAACTTTTCCCTCAAAAAAAAAAGTAAACTTTCTTTATATAGAATACGTTTAGCATTCTAGGACGATGGTGACAACCAAGGGGGTCCACGAGAGACCGATCCTCTCCAGTTCGTCTCCCAGTTCAGTTGGCAAGTTCGACACGAAACACACACGGCAAAACCGGAACAGAAAGCCTTGGAAGGGCCGAGGCGGAAGCTGAACGAGCGGAGAAAGGGAGAAGATTCGGATGGGGGCGAAGAAGCAGGGAGGAGGCGGCGGAGGAGACCAGAAGGGCCTCCTGTGGAGGCTGCCGAAGGTCACCTCTAAGGAGCTCGGCAAGATAGGCCCCGCCCTCGGAATCGGCATCGGCTGCGGCGCCGGCGCAGGCGTCGGATTCTTCGGCGGTAAATCCCCGGCCGTCCGCATTGCTCTCTCCTCTTCACGCCCTGATTGATTTGGTCGATTAGGGTACCCTAAATGAGATTGAGCTTCGGTAGATTGGTGCGTACTTTATTTACCATCCCTTTTGTTGGTTGCCTGGCGAGGTTGGTTATTCTATAATCTGTCTTCTTAGTGATTTGTTCTTTAGGCTATGTAGTTTTGGCCATAGGTCATCATCGCTCTGGTTACCACATACCAGGTCGGGGGTTTTAGTGAGGATATGGTTTCCCCCAAGTCGCAGTTGTTCAAACAGATTTGTTTCCTCGGAACCTGCGGATTGGTTTTGAGGATTCCCTGATCTGGCGTTGCTTAATTTATTCCTGAGAGATTTTATCTTTTTTTCTGAATCAGTAGCGATTCTGTTTTTTTTTTCTTCTTTAAATTATCTATTAGAAGATTGATTACAGGTGCAGGTGGTATACTATCAGGATTGCAGGATTTGGCCTTTTTCATGTAAGATAGGTTTACTCAAGGGTTTATCAGTTACAGATTGTTGCGATTGGTGCATGATCACAGTCCTAAATAGGGAATCTTATCAGAAGATATTTCACAATTTTTTATAACATTCACCGGTTCAGTTAAAACGTCTTATCCTAAGGTCGGGAAGTTGACAGTGTAGGCATTATTCCTAACAATATATGTTTTTGCTAAGTGTTAGCACCAAGGCAGTGTTCTGAAAAACTTGGGCACTATCCGGCAGTCAGGGTGACACTGGAAGTAGGCAGATGCTCATAGAACAATTATTAAATATCTGAAATGATGTGCATTTCACTGCTTAATCCTTGAGGGTGTTAGGATAATTATTCCTGCCTAACAATCTGTGGTTAATTTCCTGATTATTTGTGGACTAAATGTTGTGTCACTTCCAAACAAAAAACAAACGTATAACTCCTGGTCTTTGGGTTTCCTACTTAATTTTTTGATTTGTGTATTCAGAAACTGTATACTCCCTCTGTCCCAAAATAATTGCACATCTCGCTTTTCGACGAGTTAAACTTTTTAAACTTTGATTAGATTTTTAGAAAATATGATCCACATTTGTATCTCCTAATATGTTTAGTATGAAACTATATTCCAGTATTTATCTAATGATACCTATTAAGCATCATATTTTTTTTTGTATATCTTTGGTCAAACTTAAAAAGTTTGATCCTTGAAAAGCGAGATGTGTTGCTATTTTGGGACAGAGGGAGTAAGCATGTATGCTCTTACAACATCAAAATTTTCCATCTCAGACAATTTGATGTTTGAACTGAAACACATTATTACCAAAGTCAGCAGAAAAATATCAATTCATAATGCCAGTGGCATAGTGATTGTTGATATTGTCAGCATTCTGAAAATTGAGTGGATGAATTAATACCTGCCACTTCAGAATTGAAAAAAATGATACACTATCTGATGGATGCGGATCTCATGTCCACTTTAGCCAACTAAATAAATGGAAGATCTGGTTCTATATTTTAGGGGATAAAAGACCTAGGGGAGGGGCTGAGGGAGTGAGTGTATTGACATATATCCTATGGCATAAACCATACATAGGAAAGCCCCACATGGCACCAGGTGAGTGTACATCTAAATATCTAGAAGACTGAAGGATACAATGACCTTGTTGTAGTTGAACTTTGAGGCTGAAAAGCTCACTTGGCTTAAGCACAGGGTGAAATTCTGAATGATAAAATATGGTACGGAGAATCATGAACTCCAGACTCCAGAGACATACATGTATGAAATGATTTTTACTTATCAACTGGTTCTTGTTGCTCACACCTAACATTAGAGCATATATATGCATAATTTTTATTTTCAAAGCTTAATATGTTTCTAGATTGGTGAAACTAGGAGTTATGGAGATTTAGTGGTTGTGTGCCTGTGTTATTATTTTACACTAAACGTAGAAAAGATGTTTTAAGTAATTTGTTTTTCATCATGAATGTTGTATGTCTGCACACTTATATTTTTTCCATGATTACTTTAGGTGCAGGATTAGGCTATGGATTTCCTGGACTCACATTAGGCTTTGGAGTTGGAGCTGGATGTGGTGTAGGAATTGGCTTTGGTTATGGGTTGGGCAAAGGAATTGCATATGATGAAAACAAAAGATACTCCAATGTTGGCAAAATGTTCCAGGAAGCTCCACATCTGCCTACGTAAGTTTAATGTGGACACAAGAAAAGAATTTGGCAAATTTGTTTTCACAGGTGTTTTGATTCATGGTGTTTGCATTGTAGGTAGCTTTTTCTACATACGGCATGAGTCCTAAGTTTGCAATAATAATTCTTTTACCTGATTTATTTGTGTGGTGGCTAGTTTCAATCTTTCCACATCAACAATAGTCTTATTGAATTAATGAAGTCCTTTTAGTCTTTATAATGCTTTGTTATTGTTGATTAGTGTTAAGGATGACCTTGTAATAATACTCACAAATCATGTGCCATAGTGCCAGTAATTCATTTCAACTCTATATGGTCTGCTCACTACCAAAAAGAAAAAGGAAAACTCTCCAGTTTAATTTGAAATTAATGCTGCGTGGTTAGAAACTCAAATCAGCACGTGCTGTCAATACATTTGATTTCAAATATATTATGGTGCCATGAAGCATGATATGCTAAACTGCTGTTTTTCCCTCTGAATATGGTGTGCAATCTAGAAGTCAAGGTGGAAATTGCAAACTTTTTTAATGGCACATATGGCGTTGCTAACTTTTATAATGGCAATTGCAAATATTTATAATGGCAAACAGGGAAAACTTTTCCCTCTGTACCATTATAAAAGTTTGCAATTCCATGTGTCATTAAAAAAGTTGAGTGGACATAGTGCCACTGGTCCGAACTTTTTTGCCCTCCACGCCATTCCGTCTATATTTGCCTCTAACGGTGTCAAACAGATGAATGAAATGACCATTTTGCCCTCAAGTTGGTTAGAGTTCTAATTTTCTTTCGTTCCTCCTGCGCCACTCAAGTCAGTTGGAATCAGCACGGTATCGAATCAAATCGTCAAAACCGAAACTGAAGATTGCTCTGCACTCCTTCTGTTCTTGGCTGGCATTGAACAGCCACCATAGCAATCAACATTCAACAGGGACCTCTGCACTTTTCCTGTTCAATTCTGTCAATGACTTGGTCATCATGAAGTTTATTCCCATCCTGATCCACGACATGGAACACTGCAGAAAGGCAAAGCAAAGCCACACCCACCCACCACAGATCACACATCAGGATTGGAGAAAAAAAGGAGGATAGAAAGATCACAACCCAAGCAAAAGCCAGACTTTGCATCACCCCACAAAGGCACCATCTTTCTCTCATCTATCTTCTTAAACTTTCCAAAGACAGCAGCGAAGGAGGCAGTGGCACGGCACTCACCATCCATGAACCACCCTCCGTCGGAGGAAATGTAGGCCTGATTGATGGTCAGCTTCAGATCGGTCAGCATCTGAACCACCTCCAGCAAGGTCCCATACTTGTTGGCGCTGTCCACCTGCAGCCAGAAATCGAGCAGCCTCGCTCACCGGTCCTGCATGCGCAACGGCGCTATCGTGCCTGCCTGCGATGCGCGCGAGCCCAGCGTGCAGACTGCAGAGAGAGGAGAGAGAGAAGGTGTGGTGGAGTGGAGGGGGGTAGAGTTGAGAATGAGTGGCCTATTCAAGCGGGGTATTCTGGAAATTTTCACTGGCTGGCCCCACATGTCAGGGCTGCCAAACCATGAAAACCCAACGGAACATGGACGAAATGGCGTGGAGGGCAAAAAAAAAAAAAAAAAAATCGGACCAGTGGCACCTGTGTCCGCTCAACTTTTTAATGGCACATATGGAATTGCAAACTTTTATAATGGCACACAGGAAAAGACTCAAATTTAATAATGAACGTTTTGAAAGCCCATATAATCTTACTGTTATCTTCTCCTGCAGCTGCTTGGGCAGCCTTTCATTCTTGCACAAGAGGACAGAAAGGAGGAATGGTTCGCCTTCATGGCTAGGCCAAAAATTTAGGAACTTGTGTGACATTGCTGCTTCATAGTATCTGCTTATCCTGAGGTCTCTTTGCCAAGAACTCATGCTGTGGTGGGCAATATGTATGTGCAGTTGCTGTACATAACACATGCCTTCGCAGGTCACCTGCCTATCCCAATAAATTGCAAGAGCAAGCAACAGATGTTAACTACAAAAGTACCCAAGATATAACTAACACCTGCAATTTAGTAGGGTTAGTATGGATTTATATTGCAATAAACTCCTTAATCCACATTCTGGTGTCATGGTAATATTATATTATTCTGTGTCTTGAAGAAACGCTACTGAACTATCAGCATTCTCTTTAAAAATTTTGAACAGACTAAGCGCACTCAATTAGATGATTTTCTCCACTGAGAAGATGGTTCTAATTCTCCGATTAGAAGAAATACTGTAGTCAGTAGCCATAAATAGTAAAATAGCATGAGATTTATTTGGTCTCCCAGTTTATTACCTTTTCGAGGGTGTGTCATGTCTTCGACAAAACTTCACCAATTTGTTAATAAAAGAACATTCTTATCGTTGTGTGATGCTGCTCATCATTTCTCACTCCTCTTTTCCAGGGACACTGTTGTTGGTTTATTTGACGAGCTGGTTATAAACACCAAGAAGTTTGTGACAGCAACATCAAAAGGAATTGAAAAATGGCGTTGAGCTGCACCGCTGCATTGTCATCTTGAACTGTGTCAACGGAGATTGCAAGTAGCAATTATCTTGAACAGGCAGTAAGACTTAGCCCTAGAGTGCAGCCTGTTGCATCTAATGACTTTCTATTGCTCATCAGCTAGTAGCTTTGTATTTAGGTAGGATCCTGAGACAATACATATGATTTCTGGTCGATGTTTATTAGTTACAGTGCACTGTATTGTGGGTTGCTCATCACTTCTGTTAAATTGGAGGAAATTTGATGCTATGAGCTTCAGATGAACTATGTTTCGTGATTGTGCGTGTGTTCTTCACCCTTCTGGTATCAGTGTGTGGCCTGCAATTGTTGTCTTGGCTGGCTCTCTCTCTCTCTCTCCCTCTGGTTCGTTACCCTGGGTCTCTATCTATCCTGTTTGGACCATTTGGCCCCAACTGACAAACAAGTTCACAAGAGGCCCTAAAGCTGCCACATCAGCACCCTCTAAAGCTGCCACATAGCACCCTCATCTGCCAAGTAAGCACAGCCTGCCCAATCCCATCCAAGCAACAGATAGCCCTCATGGGCACCCAGCCAATGGCAGCTCCCATGGTCAAATCTCTGCTGGGCCCACAGCATCCTCCGATCCTCATTTTCATCCATTTAAACTAGCTCACCTTTTCCTCCACAAACACCCATCAGCCATCCCCTCCTGCAAATCTTTCTCTGAATTGTGTGTCTCCGGCAATGGCGGCGCTCGCTCCATCAAAGATTCTGGGCACCCAGCTCAACTTCACCGGCTCCTCCCGCTACGCCACCGCAACGCCCACCGCGGGGGCTCAGAAGATTATCTCCCTCTTCAGCAAGAAGCCTGCCCAGAAGCCGAAGCCCGTTCCGGTCTCGTCCTCTTCTCCAGACATCAGCGACGAGCTCGCCAAGTGGTATGGTGAGTAGACCTGGCCCCAACTGCTAGGAGTGCGCAACTTCTAGGATCCAAATTTGCTTCAGGGTTCCCTTTTGTTGGGCGTTTGATAGAGCTTTGCCATGAAAATCTTCAGAAGCTTCTTCTGTAGTAATTGTCTCTTGTTTTATGTTTGAGATATAGAACTTTGCCCATGAAAATCTTCAGAAGGTTCTTGTATAGTAATTATCTCTTGTTCTATGTCCCATTAGGTCCTGACAGGAGGATCTTCTTGCCGGATGGGCTCTTGGACCGCTCGGAGGTGCCGGAGTACCTCACCGGAGAGGTCCCTGGAGAGTAAGTCACATGGCTCCAATTTTGCCTTCTATAAGGGTTTTTGTTTGTTTCAGAAAATTTTGATTTCAGGTTAGTACTACAAGTCAGTTTAAACAAAAGTAGCAATTTCATAGACCAGAACAAAAGAAGTTTTTTTTCTTGAAAAAAAGTATTTTGTAGTCAATATCAGATTTTTCACCAAAATGATGCATCATTGCTGTTTGTAGAATTCGTTCTGAAAGTACACGAGTTTCTCAAGCTCTTAAGCCAGCATTTGAAATTTGAACTAATCTTTGTTACACTTTTAAACAACAATCTTCAGCAATTAAGGCCGTCCTTTCCTCTACTTTTCTTGAAATGAAATGCTGCAGAAAATCGACGTTAACGTATCTGAACTGAACTTTTTTGCTCTTCCAATCTACAGCTATGGCTACGACCCTTTTGGCCTGGGCAAGAAACCAGAGAACTTCGCCAAGTGAGTCTCAGATCTCTATCCCAAACATATAATTTCACAGCCTGACCATTGAGATTCTAGTCTCACTCACGTACAATATATACAAGCAAAGAATTGGATTATAGTCTCAACTATTTAGCAAAATCTTATCCTACCATCAACGCCGTGCAGGTACCAGGCCTACGAGCTGATCCATGCCAGATGGGCCATGCTCGGTGCCGCTGGCGCTGTCATCCCAGAGGCCTGCAACAAGTTCGGCGCTAACTGCGGCCCTGAGGCCGTCTGGTTCAAGGTCCTGATCACCACCTCTCAGAATCATCATACTACTTCAGTAGCAATTTTTTCTTTCTTTCTCAGATTCAGAGGCCCCGTTCGGCTTACCTTAAAAATGACACTATTCAGCTTGTTTTTTCAGTCAGAACAATGTTTTTCTCTCACAACAATTCAGTTAGAACAGTGTTTTTCAACCAATTTCAGCCAAGTTTCAGCAAGCCGAACGGGGCCATATACCATTCCCAAAAGAAAAGATTCAGATATATACCGGAGAATTGCATGTCATTGCATTTATTTAAGAACAAAATAGAACGCAACACAGTTTTACAAAGATTTCACATTTTAGTTGGTAGATACAACAAAGTAGCAATATGTTAATCTGAAAATCTGAACTCAAAGCTCATGGATGGTGTCTGTCACTGTCACCTGAATGGATGCAGACCGGCGCCCTGCTCCTGGACGGCAACACCCTCAACTACTTCGGCAACAGCATCCCCATCAACCTGGTGGTGGCCGTGATCGCGGAGGTCGTCCTCGTCGGCGGCGCCGAGTACTACCGGATCATCAACGGACTGGACCTTGACGACAAGCTGCACCCCGGTGGGCCCTTCGACCCCCTGGGCTTGGCCAGCGACCCCGACCAGGCCGCGATCCTCAAGGTGAAGGAGATCAAGAACGGCCGGCTCGCCATGTTCTCCATGTTGGCCTTCTTCATCCAGGCCTACGTCACCGGCGAAGGCCCTGTCGAGAACCTCGCCAAGCACCTCAGCGACCCCTTCGGCAACAACCTGCTCACCGTCATCTCTGGCGCCGCCGAGAGGACGCCCAGCCTGTGAGGACGCACGGACGCCACGCCGAGAGCAAATGCCAAGTCATGCGCTGCTGCTGCCGTCTTTGATTTTACCGGGAAGAAAGCTGTATGTGAAGGTCTGAAGAATGTGCCTTGCCCATGCATGTAAATTATCAAGAGGGGGGAGAATCCTTTTCATTCTGATCTCTGAATCTCTGATATGACTGCTGCTTCAATTTGTGCCTGAGATGTGCTACTTAAGTTTTTGGAAGGGGCTATGTTTAGTTCCCAAAATGTTTCCTAAAAAGTGCACATCGAATCTTGTGATACGTGCATAGAGCATTAAATGTAGATGAAAAAAAACTAATTACACAATTTGGTGAAAAATCGCGAGACGAACGTTTTAAACCTAATTAGTTTATGATTAAACACTAATTATCAAATAAAAATGAAAATACTACGCTAGCCAAATTCCTGAATTTCGCGAAGTAAACGCAGCCTAAGGTGAAGCCGCGGTGAAACCCTCGCTGTCAAATTCCAACCGCAACACGAGGCCCGCCCCGCTTCCCTGTGTCCGCAGTTCTGCTGGCAAAGCCGCGCCTCTCTCCTCGCCCAATCCTCGGCCTCCCCATCATTGGTCCGGTGGTGCTTGCCCTCCCCAATCAGGAGCTTTCCTGTCTCCCCAACCCCAATGGGCAGCTCGTGCCTGTCCTCATCCCCACGCACCCCGTCCCCTCCTCCGCTCCCAGTCCAGCACACCACCAGCCCCGCATCACCGGAGGCCCTTGAGCGCTCGCCTGGCCAAGGATCTGAGCGCTGCCGTCCGAGAGACGACCGAGCACACTGCTGTCGACTGGGAGCCATGGCCCGAGCAGCCCCACCGGGGGTGAGGGGACGAGAGACGACCGAGCACGCGCTGCTAGCAGCCCCACCGTAGAGGGAGGGTGCCGCGTGCGCCGCCGCCGGTTGAGCGGGAGGGGGCCGAGCATTGCCTGTGAGGGGGCCGAGCATCTCCCGTTGCAACGCCCTGCGCCGCCGACGCCCGCGCGCGCCCTGCGCCCCTGCCCCAGCCAGCGAGCCACCGCCGAACCGTGGCCGCCCGCCGCCCGCGAAGCCTCGGGCCTCGGCCGGAACCCTAGGGCCCGCTCATCCTTCTCGGTCCTGTCCCGCTCGGCGGGAGCTCCAGGGGCGGCCGGCGAGGAGCGGCCGCATCCCGTCGAGCAGCAGCACCAAGAGCTAGCGCAGCAACCGGAGGAAGCCTCGCACATCCAGCTCGCCCCCTCGCGCTCTGCAACTGCTCTCCGAGGACTACGTCGCGGCCGACCCCAACTTCTTCAACGCCTCCTACACCTCGCTGCTGCCACAAGGTATACATGTATTATGGCTGCTAATTTCGATCCCTTTCGAAGATTATTATGCCTGCAGTTCTGTGTGCTTTGCACTACATGTTCCTAGCCCTTTTGCTCTTCATCCTCCCCGTCCCCACCTTGGTGGCATTTGGATAGGCAGTGCAAATGGGATCAGGATATGTGATGACGAGACAGTTAGAGTTATGTTTTGTTATCACTCATTTGAATTTTTTATAGCACTACCACAGTACTGAAACTTGTAACCTGTACACACCGTTTACTTCATTACTTACTACTTTTCTTATTCACCATTGGATATTTGGATCTTGATGCTTTCAAAATTTCTCAGCATAGTAGAAAGATATTTAAGTTGTTCCTTTTCTTGTAAGTTAATAATATGACTGGTCTTACTATTTGGCAAATTTACGGAAAAGGCACTAAAAATTTGGAAGGTGTTAACTTACATGCCACTACTGCTTAGATATTCAATGGTGAACTCGAGAAACTTATTGCTGAATGGCCTACGGAGGTGGTAAAAAGGCAGAAGAAAGATAATAGGAAGGTGGGATACTTGATCTTTGGTTCGATTCCTCAAATCAAATCAGTAAATTGTTCATTCCTTTTACCTTAGCCTACCCCAACTTGCTTGGGACTGAAAGGGTATGTTGTTGTTGTTGTTGTTCATTCCTTTTACCTGAACACAGTCATTATTTAATCTGAACTGAATCAGTACCTTGCAAATAAAAGATATCTGCAGACTTGAATGTGTAGCAGACTTGATTAAAGATATCTGCAGTTTCATATTTTTGTAGCACCAATCTAGGTTGGAGAAATTTTTTAGACATGCGGCAAAGATTTTGATTATGGTGTTAGTTACCTTGCTCCCACATGCTCCTGTTTAAGTTAGCTTTGACCATGGCTATGTTTTCTAAAATTCCTGATAATGAAAATAGAAGTGGTTGACAGATTAGTAAGTTAAAGGCAGTGTGCATCCCCACTGTGCAGACCATGTTATGGCAATCTCAGATGTTAGAAGCATGCAGCCACTTTTCATACTATTATTGATTGAATACTGGAGCTTTGTAAATTATTGATTTGGTCCTTTTCAAGCAAAGTTCTGTTGTGTTCTCAGGACCGCTGCCGTCATGGCCGCAACAAGGTGATCGCCGATCCTGATCCTACGGCAGCACGCCTGCTCTCAGGACCTAGAGACAGGCCAGCGACGACAAGTTCCCCATAGCACAACTTGTGCAGCGCCCAAGTATTATTCTCTTATGCATAGTTGCTATTATTTTCTCAAATATTGCACAGGTTCATATTCCAGCGATGATGATGATGATACTACCTTTTCTTGTTGCATAAAGCGTCAAAATGCAGTGGGGTGTTTGTCTTCCCTGGCCCTTGCTCCAAATTATTGTTTGGATATGAGAATTTGAGAATAAGTCTCTTGATAAAAATAGAGCCTGCATCAGTGATGATCTCAATACCGTCATAATATTTTGATCCCACAAGATCAAGTGGACGGCATATCTATGCCATGTGTATTTCAGTTCTAAAATAGTGAAATTCGTGCCTGTGCGTTGCTAAGCAGTTAGCAGGTTGGGGCTTGCTATTCGGGGATTGCATATTTATTTTATATAAGTAGTATCATGCTAATTCAGTATATTCTTAAGTCTCTTGCTAATTCAGGATAAGCCTACTCCTAATTCCTGAACAAACATTCTTTGATTAATATATGGTATGTATATGATTAGGTTATTCAGGACTACATTCTTTGTTCAATGATTTACAAATTCTTGATGAAGAGCTAACAATTAAAGCAACAAATCCTTGTGCAGAGCTAACCATGAAAGCAAAGAGCAAGCAGAGATAACGGTTAAAGCAAGGAATTCCTGTGCAAAGCTAACTATTAAATCAAGCAGGAAGGCGAGGCTTCAACAAGTTCTTGTGCAGAGCTAACAATTAGCAAGGAGCAAGGCTTCTTTAGTGTATCGTGTCTCCCCACCGAGCTGAGGTGCTCCTGTCTCCCCACCAAGCCGTTGACTTGCATACTGATTGATGATGTGTTTTACAATTAATTTTCTTTCAATTCTATTTTACTCCACAAATTGCTTGTGCATGTAATATTGAATGGGTGTTCTGATAATTAAAGTTAAATGAACTTTCTGATTGTATTTAAATTATATCCATGAGAGTATTATATTAACTTGGGTACCATGAAGATCTACTTAGATAATTGCTCTTTTTTTTTGTATCCACATATTTTTTTTAAGTTCCTTTTTTCTATAAAAACATAGAACTATAAGGTCTTAGTGTTGTTTCATCAAAATTAATACCATTTTATTATTGGTTGATGTGCAGTTGCTTCACCAAAGTCATATTAATAGTTTGGTCATAGATGGATCTAACTGAAAACAACAATCCTAGCACATCATTTGGAGACTTGTCCAACAATACTAATCCAGGGGCACATGCTAAAACACGTAAAGCGGAGTTGCAAAACGCCAGACGTGCAGCAATGTCTTTATTGCTTGTACTACACTACATTTCTTATATGGTGATGGAACAATTTGTAGGTGGTCAAGGTACATCAGACAAGGAAAACAAGAATCCTAATGGAAATGGTGATTGGCTCCACAGGAACAATTCATATCAACCCCATTACGTTGATGTTGAGAACATATCTACTCAAATACCAGGTGTTGTTTATTCAACTTGTTATTGGCCAACCTAAATATTGTGCTTTCAATAATGAAATCATAAAACATCGGCTATTTCAACAAGAAAAAGATCGTTCTAATTGATGTTTGGGTTGTAACTTTAGGTCAAAGTACTACCTCTCTGGATGACCGACATAGTCAAAGAGAAAAAAAACGCACGTACAGCCGGAACTGGTAGCCCTGTTCGCTTGCTTATAAGCCGTACTTTTTTCAGTCAACGAAGAGTATTTTTCTCTCATGACAAATCAGTCAACAGTATTTTTAGTCATGGATTATCAGCCAAACGAATATGACAGGTATAAAAATCTGACACCTGAACAAAGAATATCCAGGCTTGAATGCCAAAGGTTGCATGATGTGACGCCGGAGCAACTTGAGACAAAAAGAGACTATAAAAGAAGACGTAGGGAGTTGCATGCCAACACTCATGGAGAACCCGTTATTTATTCCTGAGCTTGTGTGGCCCAATACGAACGTATCAGGAGCTCATGGATCCACGGTGAAATCCAGTGATTGGCTTATCCCAGAGTCCAGTGCAACACCTCTTTATATTCCTCCACCTCGTGAGGAGGCCGATGATGAAGGATGCGATGAGTTACTTTCTGGCCATATGACACAAAAATCACATGTTCCATCTGGATAAAGACATGCATTGTTGACGCGTCGTAACACGATGTTTGAGCGTCGCATTGGTTCGAACACAAGGCCATCTAATAAAGATGGTGACTGCATGGCTGAAGATCGAGTGGATGCTAACACGCCCTTGCCTCAATCAGCCGTGACCAACAACGATAAATACTGATGCCTCAATATCCCATTTAGGTGACCTATTTACCATATTATATCTCACCGATCCATGGTCATTCCGTGATTACCAGAAAATGCAGGACCGTACGTTCAGGCTACATCAGCCACACCGATGGCACCACTGTTTGATGATTATGAATGCATGTCTGAGGAATACCTAAATGATAACACACCCTTGTCTCAATCAGCACCGACCAACAACGGTAAATATTGATGCCTCGTGATCCCATTTAGGTGACCTATATTATATATCATATTATACCTAACTCAACCATGGTCATTATATGATTTTCAGAAAGGACAGGACCTAGCCTTCATCCTACATCAACCGCACCGACGACGCCACTATTTGATGACAATGGTAATTTACACTATTTTCTAACATTCTATAAACTATTTGAACTCCTTTGTTTATTTTTACCTGTAGTTCTACTAATTCACGTATCTTTGACGGCCATAGATGATTATGAGGGAGGTATATTTGAAGAGGACGAGGAAGAGGATGAGGGATACTTGTTTGTTGGGCAAGGTATTTGTGCGAAAGACCGAATAGAAATAAAATCTTCCACTGCTTTATCTAAACTATTGCGGCTTAAATGTCATTTCAGATGATGACGATGTCCAAGACAATGACCTTGAGGAAGACATGGCTTCTGTCCCTAAAGTACCTGACCGATACGAAATGGTGTATAGTAACATGCCTACAGATACCCATATGCTAAAACCTGTCGCAAATTGCAAGCACTACGATGCGAAAAGGTTTGAGCATGAACCACCTGGGTTCTGTTGTCGCGGCGGAAAGATCGAGCTCAATGAACTCAACGTACCTGATGAGCTTATGAGGCTTTGGTCAAGTAACGATGCAGATGCTAGGCACTTTCGTAACAACATTAGGTTTTTCAATGGTCATTTCTCTTTCACTTCTCTATATTGTCGCATCGATAGCGCTACTACAAGCATGAAAAACAGCGGCATATACACGTTTCGTGCACATGGCCAGATCTATCACAATATAAGGTCATTTGGCAGAGAAGATGGTAAGGAGCCAATACATCTTGAGCTTTATTTCTACGACGACGATCCAAGCCTTCAGCATCGCTATCGATGATGTCGTGAAGAGAAGTGCCAAAAAGACAAGGAAGTCATTGAGAGGCTTGTGGCCATCCTTCGTGACAACCTATACTCACAACAACTTAGGAGTTTGGGCTAGTCTGATCACCTTGAGGACTATCGTGCCACACTAAACATTGACCAAAGGCTAGACCAGAGAACATACAATGTGCCATCAGCTTCAGAGGCTACTGCTGTTTGGATCGAGGGAAGCGAACTCCTTGGTCAGTTCTAGAATAGTGTTGTCCTACATGGAAAAGATAGAAGCAAACACGACATTCGCTCATATCATGGATGTTACGATGCTCTTTCATACCCCCTATTCTTCCCTAGGGGTGAGCTTGGGTGGCACATGGATATTCCGAAGAAAGGAGTTAGTATGAAAGAAGTCATCGAGTGCCATGCCCTACAGAAGGATCGTAGTGGGTCAGAAGAAGAAACATGTTTGTTATTCTTCTTATTTAAATACTTCACATACACCTCTTAAAAAATACTTCGCATACATGTACCTCAGTGGTTATTCTACAAACAACTCTAATTCATGGCTATTTTTTTTGTAGACTCCCCTGGTAGACTATGTGTAACACCCTCGGTGTTACACTGTAAATCTTTTGCTTAAACATGTCGTGAGCATCATGGTTATTTGTTAATACATGTAATATAAAGGATAGATCAATTTCTGAAACTTGAAATGATCATCGGAAATGCGAAACAAAAGTTACATTTCATAGTCAAGTTATATCACTTAGGATTTTAAATCAATTTTTATTAAACGAAAACACTATAGAATGTATATATGGAATTTTTGTAGAGTTAGAAGTATGAACTTTGTAGATGGCGATGAAATACCTACGATCAAGAAAGGAATTCACTAGCTAGCATACATAATAGCTTGGAAATCGAATTTGATGCAAAGCCGATCAAGGCTTAGTCGATTTCGTAAGTTTGAAAAGTGGTTTGACAAGGCCAAGTTTGGCAATTTTTGTAGGAGAATTGGATTAATTAGTGGTATGGTTTCATGGCTGGTTTTGATAGCCTAATATGCCCTCTTAAGATTTGCATAGGTGGTTTGTCGATTAGATCAATATTTTAGGTTTATTCGGACGCTTTTAAAACGCGTGCATGGCATGTTTCCGGCCGATTTCAGCGACTGGGCACGGTCACCATGCCTCGGCTCTCGGCGTCGGTGCGCCCAACGCGCGCACACCGCCGCGCAGGTCCCGCATCACCGCTACCGCTCCCAAGCACGTGACTCACGCACGCAAGCACGCCCGCACTCATGCGCACCGCCACGCTAGGCGGGACGCTAGGGGACGGCGGGCCTGGCCGCTCTGCTTCGCCGCTGTCGTCGCGGGCCCGATTGCCTTGGCCGGTCCGCTGCCGCCTGCCACACTGTGTCATCGTGCTACTGCTAGCCGTAGTCACGAGTGCTGGGTCGCCCACGTGCGCCCACACTACATGCGTCGCGTCCGCCTGCGTTGCTACGCCGCCGTCCCATCACCGTGCTACCTACGTTGTCATAGTCGCGCCACTGCATGTTGCCGTCGCGTCCGCCTGCACCTCTGCATCGCTGCCATCTTGATTTAGTGCATGTGGCCTTGTCGAGGCCACCGCTTGTCGTTCACCATTAATGGCACCATGGCCGTGCTGCTCTACTGCCACCACCCGCACGCGGGTGTGCTCCCTCTCCTAGCTGCGCTGGCTAGCATTGATTGCTCGGGTGTGGTCATCACGTCCCTTCAAGGCTCGGGCAAGCAGCCGGACCCCATTCCTTTCTTTTCCCCTCCCTCCTCTGCTACCGGGCCAGCCAGGCCGTGCCTTCAATCTGGCATGGTGAGGTCGTGTCCATTCAATTCAGTGCGCTTTCGACTCCGCCTTCAAGTCTGTTGGCCAACCGACCCCGCATCAGGGCCAATCATGCTTAGGCAAGCTCCAATTTGAAGCCGGTGTCCGTCGTCGTGCCATTTAAGGCTTAGCCGCCATTACCATGGACATTACCTGCCTGGTTTTCCTGAGCCTAATTGGTTGCACCCCTAGCCTCGCCTCGTAGCCCTCCTTGACGTGCGCACCTTAGCCAAACGGAGTTGCCGCTGTCGTAGGTTGTCCACCGCCGGGGAGGGGGCTTTGGACCGCGTCTCTGATCGTCGCTTCGCCGCCCACCACTTTGCGTTTGCGCCAAGGTGAGCATCGGCTCGCTATCAGAGGCGAAGAGAGGCTAGGATGGCCGGCGTGGCGGTCCTGTGCCAACGCCATCGCGTCGGTGCACGTGGGTGTGGCTGGAGGACCTGCCTATGGTAAAGAAGAAAAGGGGGAGGGGCGCGTTTGTAAAAGAACTGACTGTAGGAATAGTGTCATGGGTCGTAGGGTGATTCACCGGTAGGTCAAGGGGATTTTCTTATAAGTGACGGACGCGCGCGGGCCTCCCTGTCGCAGGCCATGCCGCGCGGTTGGGCCGCGCTGGTGGGTCGCGCGTGCATGCTCACGCTGCACAAGCGTGGGCCGCGTTGCTCGCTCGTGGGCCGCGCGGATGGATTTCGGTTTCCTTTTTCTAGGGAATTAGTAAATGTTTATTCAATTTAGTTTTGAGCTGATCTTTGGAAAATTGTAGTAAATTCTGTAGGTGTCCAAAAATGGTGAAACAAAATTTGTTAGGTTCACAAAAATGTTATCTATCTATTGGTGTAGTTAGTTTACAGTTATCTATGATAATGATAGAATCATTAATTCGTTTATGAACGTTTAGTATTATTTAGCTTAATATTTGTAGAAATTTTTGTGACAAATTGGTGATAGATTTAGCCATGAAATTTTTACAGTAGGTTCATTAGATTATTATGTGCTCACTGTTATTTAGGTAGCCCTAGAGTAGGTTGATAAACAGAGTAGCTAGTACTCCTTGTTTTTATCATATGTAGAGTAAATCGATATTAAGAATAGGGATACCTTTAGTTGCTAAGATAATGCATGCAATGTTTCATACCTGTTAGTGGTAACAATAGGTAACTTAGCATCTTAGTCGATAGAGCTAGCTTAGTAGCTTGATAGATGTATTTTATTTTAAGAGTTGCTGTTGCCGTATTACTAAGTGTTGCATCATCATTTCATGCATGTAGATAACGAGTTGGTAGAGTTCGTGCCTGCGGGCGAACAAGAGTATGAGGAGATCATTGAGGAGTACGAGGAGGAGATTTTCGTATAGGAGGGAGCTCTAGAGCTATCAGTTGCTAACTTTGTTGACACCCCGCCTGCCCAAGGCAAGCCCCGGTGCATAACCCCTATTTTTGAATGATCATTGGATATATATATGTGATGTGCATTTACATTACAGGCATTTTATAGAAACTACATGTATAGATATACTTACCTATGAGTCCTAGTATAGGTCGAGTAGCTGCTATGCTCAGGATTTTGGTAGCGTGGGTAACCTACCGTTACTCATAATAGGTGATTATTAAGATCACTCATGATAAAATGGTGGAAAGGAAAATGGAGATCGGACAGGAATTTGGTTTGGGTATTGGTGGGTGTAAGAGGTTGTGTCCTGCGGCCAATAGGGCATAGCTTGGTTACACTTTTTCCCTGTCTGTGTCGGTTAAGGATCGGCCGTTGTATTGGGTTCTAGGCAAGTCACAAATTTATTATCCCGAGCACATACTTGGGTATGGGCACAGGGAAGGCTTGTTGCTCTCTTGTCGTGGGTTCTGACTCTTTCCGAACTGACTGATTGGAGGTAGGGATGGTGGAGGTCTAAGCACCGCACTGAGTCCATTGCTCAGGAGTGGGGGCTTGGAGTCCAAGTTTGGACGGGGACCTGGACCCCGTGATAGGAGAGTGATGGGCTGGTCCTGCTTGTGCCTAGGGTACAAGTGGGGCGTGTATTTCGGGGTACCTAGTTGGGCACATTGATTCACGAATCACCAGTGTTCCGGTACGACTTCTCTACAGTCTAGCATCGTAGTAAGAACGGAAAGATGAAAGGTGATGAAATAGAACTGTTTGCTCAACTTTTGCTTGAAAGTAGAACAGGTGCTTACATAGAATGGCTAGATAATGAATTAATCATGACTGCTAATAGTAACATAAATAAGGATTCACTATTAGTGTTGCTTTCCGTAAAAAGGAAACTATCACACCCCAAAAATTCCATTTTAGGTTGTGAATAGTTTTCACTGAATAAAATTAATGCTTTTATCATTTTCTAAAGTTTCCAAGATTTAATTAGGTTTTTTGCAATTTATAATGTGAAAAATGTTGATTTTTAAATAACTTTTGTAATATAATGTGAAGGGTGTTGCATTCATGCCAGTTGCATTTGGTGTTTATGAGTGCAAATGGTTTTGAAATATGATAGAGCGACGTTTCTTTCTCTCCGAGATTTTTTCTGACGTTTTCTGGAATTAAATTCTTTTTTCCTTGGGCTTAATATTTTTCCTTGATCTTTGCAACAATCTTTTCATGAGCTCAAACAACTATAGGTGCTTAAGGTTTAAGGTAATAGGTGTGTTGCTTAAGGGCTTGTGTTAAACCCTGTTAGCCTTTCCTTGTGTTGGCCCACATGTCATACTTTCCTACACTTGCAGAGTACATTTCGATGTGCTCACCCTTCTCTTTGTCCCCTTTGCTACCCCACCCAGCGGTTCAGACTAGAAGATGGTGTTTCCTGAAGACGGTGTCGATGCTAGGCTGGTGTACCCCCGGTCAGTTGCCTGAATGGATGGAGACCCTGCTCTGTTGGAACTCTGATGTAATTTTGTGTTTAGACCCTCTGGTTATTTTTGATATATGTAATCACTTTTGTAATAAACATTGCAATGTATCATTTTGTCATCGCATGTATGAATGAACAGATCCTGGCATACATGTGATGTGCATTCGGTTTTGTTTTATGAAACCGGATGTGATAGAAACCCAGCAAACCATAAAGCTTATCATATCTCTTGGAGTCGGGAAATTATTCCCACTAGTCGGATAAGTCTTGTGAGTATATTGTGTACTCAGGGTTTATTTACCCCTATTGCAGGTGCAGCTTGAGAAGTAGCCATTGTGTGAAGGATTCTTCTGGTGGGCACAGACGGGTCCTTGTATATTATCGATAGATGTTTATTTTCATTCTGCTGTTAAATTTCCGCACTCTGAACTTGGTACTGTAATAATATATTTTCTGAGAACTTTGGATGTATGAAATGGACTAAGTAATATAAACTCGTACTCATTATTGGATCCTGCGGGAAAAATGTGGATTATTCGGGCTCTCCCTTAGGGTTTGCTCGATGGAATCCGCCGGATGTAGCTCGCTCTTAGGGTGCTTAGTGTCTAGTGGTAGACGAGCGTCTCCGTAAGTACGTTATTTCGGGCGGTTCTGCCATAGTTGGTACCAGAGCCAATAATGAGTTTACGAGTTTCATCACTCTTTTCCAAAACCTAAAATTTGACCAACAAAAGTTTTGCGAAAAGTAGGATGCGATAAAATTGTCTAAATAAGTATAAGCCCTAGCAATATGGTCTATCTAGGATAGCGGCACTGGTTTTATCTAATCAGTTTTCTACAAGTACACTGACTTACGTTGCGTAAGAAATCATTTAGCACATGGAAAGTGAGTGTGCGATGTGCCGAAAATTTTGCGAATGCCGCTATATTTTGGCTTGAGTGAACGTACAGGGCGATGCATGCATCATGATATGGGAATCTTACTTAAAACTAAATTCCCCCTACACGTATAATTTGGATTAGTAAATTGATAGGATAACTAAATGAATGCTTCAATAAATGTCTTATCATTTCTCTAATCTCTTATTCCTAATCTGGAGGGTTGTCCTAAATGGTTGGTTCTTATTTGTTTTCAGATGAACTTGAGGTTCGGTCGTGGGAGCACAAGTGCCGGAGCGAGCCACGGTCTTGGCGAAGGCCAAGGTGAAAATGGCTGGGGCAATGGGAACGGCAACGGCAACGGGGAGAGCCAAGAGGCCCCACTTCTGGCTCCTCCCCCTCCACCACCGCCACCTCCGATGACTCATGCGAAGATGATGGCGGAGATGTTGGCTGCTCGTTGCGAATCAGCTCGTGCGCATGGAGCTGCTGGCACAGGCTATTAGTGGCTTCGCCCATGGAGGCCACAGAGGCAATGGTGGGAACGAGGGTGGTGCCCATGGTCCTGAGGGACCCTACTCTTATTAGGATTTCTTAAAGACGCACCCACCCACGTTCACGCCGACGGCTGAGCCTCTAGATGCGGAGCATTAGCTTCGTATCCTGGAGCAAAAGTTTCTGCTTCTCACCGTAACTGAGGAGCAGAAAGTGCGCTTTGCGGTGCAACAGCTGTTGGGATCTGCTAGTGCATGGTGGGACACATTTAATGCCATGTAGCCGGCAGATCACCGGGTGACCTGGCAGGAGTTCACAGCGGCTTTTAGAGAGTATTATATTCCTGCTGGTGTTCTAAATAGGATGTTGATAGAATTTCTGGACCAGAGGCAAGGAAGCATGTCCATGATGGACTATGTCAACAAGTTCAACCACTTGTCACAGTATGCTGGGACTCACGTTGATACGGATGAGAAGAAGAGGGACTGTTTCTATCGCGGCCTCTCTTGCATCTTGTAGAAGGAGTTATATACAGAAAACTACCAGACCTTTGGGGCGATGATGAACGCTGCTATTGCCATAGAGGGATTGCAGCGTGACTCTCAGGCAGAATGGAAGCACAAGCGGGTGGCTACTAGGTCTTCTAGCCACCCCCAGGTGTAGAAAGTATAGGTTGTCAGGCGGGTGCCCTATCATTCTTTGGGTGGGCATTCGTTTTGACAACCTCAGCAGACCTTTTAGGCTCCTTCCACTCAGTATCGTGCACCTACTCAGCAGGTGCAACATCAGCAGCCTCAGGGATAGCAGGTCCCACCTCGTCAAGGACAGGGGAACAAGCCTGGTGCTTGTTTCAAGTGTGGCAAGGACGGCCACTATGCCCGGGAGTGCCTGCAAAACTAGCCTACCCAGTCTGCTCAGCCCTCAGCTAACTCCCGCCTGATCAAGCGGACAGTTATAAAGAAGAAAGTGCCAATGAGCCGATCTGGATAGGTTAATTTCATGGAGGCTGAGGAAATATTGCAAAATGAACCGGTGATGGCTGGTATGTTCACCATTGATTCTCATCCAGCTTATGTGTTGTTTGATTCTGGTGCAACACATTCGTTTATGAGCATGGGATTTGCACATCGGCATAATATACCTCTTATGGCTATGCCTTTTGCCTATAGAATCAGTACTCCAGGTGCGCAGTTGTGCGTTAATACTTGGACGGACACAGTTGGTTTAGTGCTAGCCACTCACACCTACCATCTCCAGTTCATGGTGCTGCCTGGACAAGGCATTGATGCAATTCTAGGAATGAACTAGTTGCGGGTATATGGGGTAGTCTTGGATCTGAAGCAGAGAGTTGTTGAGTTACGGCTTCCTTCTTCTGAGGATAGAATGTCTCTTCTTATGCCCTTAGATCTAGCCTTACCTGTTGCTGCTCATGCTGAAGCTTCTCCTGCTCTTGCCTCTATTCCTGTGGTATGTGAGTTTCCAGATGTCTTTCCTGAAGATCTACCTAGGTTGCCATCGGATAGAGATGTGGAGTTTTCCATTGAGTTAGAGCCTGGCACTGCTCCTATCTCCCGACACCCGTACCGCATGGCCCCGAAGGAATTGGCTAAAATGAAGAAGCAGTTAGAAGAGTTGTTGGAAAAGGGATTCATCCGTCCTAGCTCTTCATCATGGGGTTGTCTAGCCATTTTTGTGAAGAAGGATGACACTCTGTGGATGTGTGTGGATTACTATCCTCTCAATGCGGTAACCATTAAGAACAAGTATGCTTTACCTCGTATTGATATTTTGTTCGATCAACTAGCTGGTGCCAAGGTGTTCTCCAAGATTGATCTCCGCTTAGGCTATCACCAAATCAAGATTAGACCACAAGATATACCAAAGACAACTTTTTCTACTAGGTATGGGCTATATGAATACCTAGTCATGTCTTTTGGTCTCACCAACGCTCCTGCATTCTTCATGTATCTCATGAATTTAGTATTTATGCTGGAGTTGGACAAGTTTGTGGTGGTATTCATTGATGATATCTTGATATATTCCAAGAATAAGGAAGAGCATGCCCAACACCTTCGGATAGTACTGACTCGCTTGAGGGAACACAAGCTATATGCCAAATTCAGCAAGTGTGAATTTTTGTTAGTTCGAGTGCAGTTTTTGGGGCATGTTCTGACACCTGAAGGTATATCTGTAGATCCAAGTAAGGTGCAAGATGTGCTAAATTAGAAGTCTCCCAAATCGGTGCATCAGATTCATCAGGTCCTTGGTCTTGCTGGATACTATCGGTGCTTCATTCCTGACTTCTCCAAGATAGCTCAGCCGATGACCAAGCTGCTCTAGAAAGAGGCCAAGTTTGTTTGGAGCCCGGCTTGTGAAGAAGCCTTCCAATCTTTGAAGAAATTTCTTATCACTGCTGCTCCTGTCCAGGCCCAACCAGATATTGACAGACCTTTTGATGTATATTGTGATGCCTTGAAGACAGGGTTGGGATGTGTGCTTATGCAGGATGGGCGTGTGATAGCTTATGCTTCACGCCAACTGAAAAAGCACGAGGTGAATTATCCCACCCATGATTTAGAGCTGGCTGCCGTGGTGCACACTCTAAAAATTTAGAGGCATTATTTGTTGGGGAACAAGGTTCATATTTTTACAGGTCACAAGAGCCTCAAATATATTTTCACTCAGTTCGAGTTAAATATGAGGCAAAGGAGATGGTTGGAATTGATCAAGGATTATAACTTGGAGGTACATTATCACCCCGGAAAGGCCAATGTGGTGGCTGATGCTTTGAGCCAAAAATCATATCAGGTTGAAGAAGCACCTTTGTCTCTCAACCATGCTGAGGTGCTAGCTCACATTGCCTTAGTCTTAGATTTACTTGAGCAGATTATCATAGAGCAAAGGCAAGACACTTTAGAAATTCCTCACATCAAGAAATTAATTACCGAAGGGCGTGGTCCTCAGTTTAGTGTTGATGAGCAAGGGGTAGTTAGGTACAAGAACATATTGGTGGTTCCATCAATTGAGGAGATTAGAAGGAAGATTTTGAATGAAGCTCACCATTCCAAATTGTCTATTCATCCTGGCAGTAACAAGATGTACCATGATTTGCGCCACTTGTATTGGTGGTCCAATATGAAGCAGGATATTACCAAGTGCATCGTGGAGTGCAACACTTGTGGGAGAGTTAAGGCAGACCACATGCGTACCCCAGGATATTTGTAGCCCTTGCCCATTCATGTTTGGAAACGGGAAGATATTTCCATAGATTTCATTATGGGTTTACCCCGCACATCTAAGGGCTATAACTCTATTGTGCTCATTGTGGATCGCCTTACCAAGTCAGCTCATTTTCTCCCAGTGGATTCTAGATATTCAGCTAGAAGGTATGCCAAGCTGTATTTTGACCGAATTGTGACCCTGCATGGAGTTCCTCTTACTATCATTTCTGATAGAGGGTCAGTCTTTGTCTCCTGTTTTTGGGAGCAACTTCAGCAATATCTTGGTACTAGTCTCCTTAGGAGTTCCGCGTATCATCCACAAACTGACAGCCAAATAGAAAGGGTAAATCAAGTACTTGAGGACATGTTGAGAGCTTGTGTCATTTCTTTTCCTAAGAACTGGGACGAATGCTTGAACTTAACTGAGTTTTCTTACAACAATAGCTATCAAGAAAGCATTTGTATGGCACCATTTGAAGCTCTATATGGAAAGAAATGTAGGACACTACTTAACTGGGTTGAAGTTGGAGACCATGGATATTTTGGACCTGATTTCATCAAAGAAGCTCGAGAGCAAGCCAGTGTTATTTAGAGTCATTTGAAGGCAGCTCAGAGGGGACAGAAATCTTATGCGGACAAGCGAAGAAGGCCTTTGTAGTTTGCAGTTGGGGATCATGTGTACCTCAAGGTGTCTCCTATGAGAGGGGTGCATCGGTTTGGTGTTCGTGGCAAGCTAGCCCCTCGATATGTGGGTTCTTACAAGGTTTTAGAGCAGTGTGGCCCAGTTGTATATCGTCTCTAACTTCTAGATATTTTATCGGCGGTACATGATGTGTTCCACGTATCTTAGTTGAAGAAGTGTTTGTGAGTACCTGATGAAGCTATGGAAATTGAAGGACTTTCCCTCTAGCCTGACTTGACGTATATTGAGCATCTTGTCAAGATCTTAGACGAAAAAGAAAGAGTGACAAGGAACAATGTGGTGAGATTCTACAAAGTTTAGTGGCAAAACCACTCGGAGGATGAAGCCACGTGGGAACAAGAGGACTATATCTTGAAGCATTACCCCCATCTTCTTTCTGGTTCACCGAGGTAGTTGTCTGCATTGAAATGTAATTCTTATCTATTTTCCCACACTAGACACATGAAATCTCAGGACGAGATTTTATTTTAGGGGGGTAGATTTGTAACACCCTCAGTGTTACACTGTAAATCTTTTGCTTACACATGTCATGAGCATCATGGTTATGTGTTAATACATGTAATATAAAGCATAGATCAATTTCTGTAACTTGAAACGATCATCGGAAATGCGAAACGAAAGTTACATTTCATAGCCAAGTTATATCACTTAGGATTTAAAATCAATTTTTATTAAATGAAAACACTATAGAATGTATATACGGAATTTTTGTAGAGTTAGAAGTATGAACTTTGTAGATGGCGATGAAATACTGCGGTCAAGAAAGGAATTCACTAGCTAGCATACCTAATAGCTTGGAAATCAAATTTGATGCGAAGCCGATCAAGGCTTAGTCAATTTCGTAAGTTTGAAAAGTGGCTTGACAAGGCCAAGTTTGGCAATTCTTGTAGGAGAATTGGATTAATTAGTTGTATGGTTTCATGGCTAGTTTTGATAGCCTAATATGCCCTCTTAAGATTTGCATAGGTGGTTTGTCGATTAGATCAATATTTTAGGTTTATTCGGATGCTTTAAAAATCGTGCATGGCACGTTCCTGGCCGGTTTCAGTAACTGGGCGCGGTCACCGTGCCTCGGCTCTCAGCTTCGCCGTGTCGGCACGCCCAACACACGCACACCACCTTGTAGGCCCCGCATCGCCGCTGCCGCGCCCAAGCACGTGACTCACGCACGCAAAGCACGCCCGCACTCATGCACACCGCCGCGCTCAGCGGGACGCTGGGGGCTAGTGGGCCTAGCCACTCTACTTCACCGCTATCATCGTAGGCCCGATTGCCCTGGCTGGTCCACTGCCGCCTGCCTCGCTGTGTCATCCCGCTGCTGCTAGCCACGGTCGCGAGTGCTGGGTCGCCCGCGTGCGCCCATACTACTTGCGTCACATCCACCTATGTTGCTGCGCCGCTGTCCCATCACCATGCTGCCTATGCTGTCACCATCGTGCCACTGCACATTATCATCGTGTCCGCCTGCGCCTCTACGTCGCTGCCGTCTCGATTTAGTGCACGTGGCCTTGCCGAGGCCACCACTTGTCGTTCACCATTAATGGCACCATGACCGCGTTGCTGCACTGCCACCGCCTGCACGCAGGTGTGCTCCCTCTCCTGGCTGCGCTGGCTCACAATGATTGCTTGGGTGCGGTCGTCACATCCCACCGAGGCTCAGGCAAGCAGCCGGACCCTGTTCCTTTCTTTTCCCCTCCCTCCTCTGCTACCGGGCCAGCTAGGCCGCGCCATCAATCCGGCACGGTGAGGTCGTGTCCATTCAATTCAGCGTGCTTCCGACTCTGCCTTCAAGTCTACTGGCCAACTGACCCGACACCGGGTCCAATTGTGCTTAGGCAAGCTCCAATTTGGAGCCAGCATCTGCTGTCGCGCCATTTAAGGCTTAGCCACCATTGTCGTGGACATTACCCACCTGGTTTTCCTGAGCCCAATTGGTTGCACCCCCAGCCCCGCCTCGCAGCCCTCCTTGACATGCGCACCTTAGTCAAGCCCTCATTGTTTCGCTCACGGCGCTGACGCAGCTGTGTCTACGCGGCTCACCGTCGCCTTGCCACGCGCACATGGCCGGCTCAACTAGGGCAGTCTCCGGACGCACAACCACTTTGGGTAGGATCGCGGTGAGACCCTATAGCTTATCCGCTGACTATATTTCTTCTCTGGTAGCAGAGCTCAACTGAACGGAGTTGCCGCTATCGGAGGTTGTCCGCCGCCGGGGAGGGGGCTCTAGACCCCATCTCCAATCGGATCGCTATCAGGGGCGGAGAGAGGCTAGGATGGCCGGCGTGGTGGTCCTGTGCCAGCGCCGTCGCACCGGTGTGCGTGGGTGTGGCCGGAGGACCTACCTATGGTAAAGAAGAAAAGGGGGAGGGACGTGTTTGTAAAAGAACTGACTGTAGGAATAGTGTCATGGGTCGTAGGGTGATTCACCGGTAGGTCAAGGGGATTTTTGCATAAGTGACCAGCGCGCGCGGGCCTCCCCGTCGTGGGTAGTGCCGCGCGGTTGGGCCATGCCCTATGTGGGCCGCACTGGCAGGTCGCGCGTGCGTGGGCCGCGTCACTCGCTCATGGGCCGCGCGGATGGATTTCGGTTTTCTTTTTCCAGGGAATTAGTAAATGTTTATTCAATTTAGTTTTGAGCTAATCTTTGGAAAATTGTAGTAAATTATGTAGGTGTCCAAAAATGGTGAAACAAAATTTGTTAGGTTCACAAAAATGTTATCTATCTGTTGGTGTAGTTAGTTTACAGTTATCTGTGATAATGATAGAATCATTAATTCGTTTATGAATGCTTAGTATTATTTAGCTTAATATTTGTAGGAATTTTTGTGGCAAATTGGTGATAGATTTAGCCATGAAATTTTTACTATAGGTTAATTAGATTATTATGTGCTCACTGTAATTTTTGTAGCCCTAAAGTAGGTTGATAAATAGAGTAGCTAGTACTCCTTGTTTTATCATATGTAGAGTAAATCGATATTAAGAATAGGGATGCCTTTAGTTGCTAAGATAATGCATGCAATATTTCATACCTGTTAGTGGTAACAATAGGTAACTTAGCATCTTAGTCGGTAGAGCTAGCTTAGTAGCTTGATAGATGTATTTTATTTTAAGAGTTGCTGTTGCCGTATTACTAAGTGTTGCATCATCATTTCATGCATGTAGATAACGAGTTGGTAGAGTTCATGCCTGCGGGCGAACGGGAGTACGAGGAGATCATTGAGGAGTACGAGGAGGAGATTCTCATATAGGAGGGAGCTCCGGAGCCATCAATTGCTGACTTTGTTGACACCTCGCCTGCCCAAGGCAAGCCCTGGTGCATAACCCCTATTTTTGAATGATCATTGAATATATATATGTGATGCGCATTTACGTTACAGGCATTTTATGGAGACTAAATGCATAGATATACTTACCTATGAGTCCTACTAGTATAGGTCGAGTAGCTGCTATGCTTAGGATTTCGGTAGCGTGGGTAACCTGCCGTTACTCACAATAGGTGATTATTAAGATCACTCATGATAAAATGGTGGAAAGGGAAATGGAGATCGGGCAGTGATTTGGTTTGGGTATTGGTGGGTGTAAGAGGTTGTGTCCTATGGCCAACAGGGCATAGCTTGGTTACACTTTTTCCCTGTCTGTGTCGGTTAAGGACCGACCGTTGCATTGGGTTCTAGGCAAGTCATAGACTTATTATCCCGAGCACATACTTGGGTATGGGCGTAGGGAAGGCTTGTTGCGCCCTTGTCATGGGTTCCGACTCTTTCTGGACCGACTGATTAGAGGCGGGGATGGTGGAGGTCTAAGCACCGCACTGAGTCTAGGACTCAGGAGCGGGGGCTTGGAGTCCAAGTTTGGACGGGGACTTGGACCCCATGACAAAAGAGTGATGGGCTAGTCCTGCTTGTGCCTTGGGTACAAGCAGGGCATGTGTTTTGGGGTACCCAGCTGGGCACATTGATTCGTTAATCACCGGCGTTCCGGTATGGCTTGTCTATAGTCTAGCACCGTAGTAAGAACTAAAAGATGAAATGTGATAAAATGGAACTATTTGCTCAACTTTTGCTTGAAAGTAGAACATGTGCTTACATAGAATGGCTAGATAATGAATTAATCATGACTGCTAATAATAACATAAATAAGGATTCACTATTAGTGTTGCTTTCCGTAAAAAGGAAACCCAGCAAACCATGAAGCTTATCATATCCCTTGGAGTCAGGAAATTATTCCCGCTAGTTAGATAAGTCTTGCGAGTACATTGTGTACTCAGGGTTTATTTACCCCTATTGCAGGTGCAGCTTGAGGAGTAGCCGTTTTGTGAAGGATTCTTCTGGTGGGCACAGATGTATCCTTGTATATTATCGATAGATGTTTCTTTTCATTCCGCTGTTAAATTTTCGCACTCTGAACTTGGTACTGTAATAATATATTTTCTGAGAACTCTGGATGTATGAAATGGACTAAGTAATGTAAACTCGTACTCATTATTGGATCCTACGGGAAAAATGTGGATTATTCGGGCTCTCCCTTGGGGTGTGCTAGACGGAATCCGCCTGATGTAGCTCGCTCTCGGGGTGCTTAGTGTCTAGTGGTAGACGAGCGCCTCCGTAAGTGCGTTATTTCGGGCGGTTCTACCACACTACGCGTGTCTGTGCATGACTACTACTGCTACAAGTTTCAGGTGCATCCAGGAATATTTAACCCCATACTATACGGCAAGCGTCTGTTCCAACAGTTTGTAGTTGTCACGTACATCAAGATCGAGAGTTCTCGATTAGATTATATACGCAACCACCAAGAAGATATTAGGGTTGACCTCTACCAAGGATTGGTTGATAGCCTATATGCTGGTGAAGGTAGAGCAGAAGCTATTGGAAAGCAGACAGTGATGCCTTCATCGTTTATTGGAGGCCAACGTGACATCAGGCGTCGGTACATGGATGCCATGGCTCTGGTATAGAGGTTTGGTAAACCAAACTTCTTCCTCACTATGACATGTAACCCAAACTGGATGACATCAAGCGCAAACTCTACCCTGGGTAGACGCCACAGGATCGTCTAGATCTCATTGTTTGGGTCTTTAGAGCAAAACTACAAGAGTTGAAGGATAGGCTACTAAAAAAGGATATCCTTGGAAAGATCTGAGCACATGTTTATGTTGTGGAGTTCTAGAAAAGGGATCTACCGCATGCACATTTTTTGCTAATCATGGATAGGAAGTACAAGATCCCGTGTCCAGAGCAGTATGATCGCCTCATCTCAGCTGACCTCCTGAACAAGAAGTACCCAGTCTTGTACAAGATGGTTACCAAACATATGATGCATGGCCCTTGCGGAGTGCTTAATCGCGATTGTCCATGCACAAAGGGTCATGATTCCTGCAAGAACCGTTATCCTAGACCTTTCTATGATGTCATAGTACAGGGCAAGGATTCATATCCAGTTTACAGACGGCGTGAAGATGGCCGAATAGAAAAAGTTTACGGACATGAGCTTGATAATAGATGGGTCGTGCCTTACAACCCGTATCTCCTCCATCTGTTCAACTGCCACATCAATGTTGATTCATGTGGGAGCATCAAGGCAGTCAAGTATTTGTTTAAGTACATTTACAAGGGTCATGACCGGGCGTCTATGGCTATGAGAGAGGATAAATAGGAGGATAGTGAAGGGAACGTTGATGAGATCAAGCAGTACAAAGATGCTAGATGGGTAACCCCCCTAGAAGCCTTGTGGAGGATATATGGGTTTGATTTGAGTGATAGGTACCCTGTCGTTTTGTCCTTACAGCTACATCTTCTAGACATGCACATGGTGTCATTTCACCGGCGCTAGGGGATTCGATGAGTGCTTGATCGTCCAAGTGCTGACAAGTCAATGCTTACAACGTACTTCGAGAAGAACAGGACAGATGGAACAGCTCAAGGTATATTGTACCAAGACTTTCCTGAGTTCTATACATGGCAAGCATAGGGCAAAGTTTGGCAAAATAGGGTACGTCATGACACATTATGACAGATTGGAAGAATCATGTCTACCAATCCAGCCGAGGGGGAGCGTTACTATCTTAGGGTTCTCCTGAACCAAGTGGCAAGTGCAACCTCCTTTGAGTGTCTAAGGACTGTGGAATGCAAAATCCTACCGACCTTTCGTGAAGTTGCAGAAAGAATGGGCCTAATCAAAGAGGACAACACATTAAACGAGAGCCTTGTTGAGGCAACCGATTGGATGATGACATATGCGCTACGAAGGCTCTTTGCAACAATATTGGTATTTTGTGAGCCCAGTGATGTGTTTGGACTATGGGAGAAACACAAGGGGGCAATGTCGGAGGACTACAAATGTAATAATCAATCCACCTTCATGGTGGAGCAGATGGTCCTCATAGATATTCGAAAATTGCTACAATCAATGCCACTTGCTGATATCGACGACACATATGATGCCTCGTGTGATATTCCTAGAGAGATTTTTGAGGAGACTAGCATTGAGGCTAACGAGGATGATGTGGCTCTATCAGACACCCTTAATGAGGAGCAGCGGGCTGCATACGATGAGATTATGTCCTTGGTTGATATCAAACACGGGGGTCTCATCTTTGTAGATGGTCCTGGCGGGACCGGAAAGACTTATCTATATAGAGCACTTCTCGCTACTATACGTAGTCAGAAAAAGATTGATGTGGCAACAGCTACATCTAGTGTCGCAGCCTCAATAATGTCTGGTGGTAGAACCGCCCACTCGCGCTTCAAGATTCCCCTCACCATTGATAATGGGGCTTTTTGCACCTTCATGAAACAAAGTGGTACTGCCAAGCTGCTTCGAGCATCATCTCTCATTATTTGGGACGAGGCTAGCATGACAAAGAGGCAGTCTGTCGAGGCGCTGGACAACAGTCTCCATGATATAATGGACCAACCAGAGCTGCCGTTCGGAGGGAAGACTATGGTGTTCAGTGGAGATTTCAGATAGGTTCTTCTCGTTGTTCAGAGAGGGTCGAGGGCTCAGGTGGTCGATGCCTCGCTGTAGATGTCGTACCTTTGGGATTCCATGCGACATCTAAAACTGGTGCGCAACATGAGGGCAAAGAGTGACCCATGGTTTGCAGAATACTTGTTGCGTGTCGGTGGAGGATCTAAAGAGGCGACTGTTGATGATGAAATCTATCTTCCTCATGATATAAGCATACCACACACCAGGGAAGATAGTGATCTTGATACTCTAATTGACTGCATATTCCCTAATCTCAATGCGAATATGTCAAGCAAAGATTATATCACTTCTCGAGCGATCTTATCTACGTGGAACGACTAGGTTGATATGATTAATATTAAGATGATAGGTCATTTCCACGGGGATGAGATGGTGTACCATAGCTTTGACTGTGCGGTGGATGATCCGCACAACTACTACCCTGAGGAATTCCTTAACACTTTGACACCCAATGGTCTACCTCCACATGTGTTGAAGCTGAAGATTGGTTGTCCGGTCATATTGCTTAGGAACATTGACCCTGCGAACGGACTTTGTACTGGTACCAAGCTTATCATACAGGGGTTCCAAAAGAATACCATAGACGCAGAAATTGTGTTAGGACAACATGCTGGAAAGCGGGGTTTTCTGCCTCGTATACCCTTATGCCCGTCAGACGATGAGATGTTCCCTTTCCAATTTAAGCGAAAGTAGTTCCCTATTCGGCTCAGCTTCGCGATGACCGTTAACAAGGCGCAGAGCCAGACTATCCCTAAAGTCGGGGTATACTTGCCGGAACTAGTGTTCTCGCATGGCCAATTGTATGTGGCGCTATCAAGAGCTACTGCAAGATCGAATATTAGGATCCTAACCATGTGTTGAGAAGGACGTGAACAAGGGGAAAGGAAAAGGGAACGGGAAGAAGAAACCGACAAAGAATATATTCACAAAGAATATCATATATAAAGATGTTCTAACTCCATAAAAGAGGTAATGCATGCACGTCAATACATATTTTTTTAGATAATCAATAGTACTTTAACTTTAAAAACTAACAAACAACAAATATGCAGGATACTTCTAACTACAGCGTGAGCCATCTGCATGCTTCAGCTACAAGAAGTCAGACGCCGCATCTTGGACTTGAAAATCTTTTAGAACATCTTTGATTGATGACCAGCTACAGCATGGTGCCCATGCAAAGCACATTCTCCTGGTCGAACTATTGAGAGATTAGATTCTTAATTGTATAATATATTGTAAAACATGTATTATGAAACACAAACTTGTTATAATTAAGGTGAATGCTCGTGTGTTGCAATAGAAAAAAAACGGATAACATGTATACTGACGAAAAAAAGTCATTCCAACAGCTGCGGCTACCTTAGTGAGTACACGTATTACTGCTGGTGCATGTGAGCATGCTTCGTGAATCTCTATTGATATACAAAGGAAATTCAAGACAAATTTTAATTCCTAAAGAAGTACACGCTTGTCTTTCATGTATCGTAGGTATGAAGTGATGCGATAGGTTCTTACACAATTGAAGTTGATGTTTTAGTTTCGCATTCAAATTTAGAGTTATATTTTAACTATCTATCTTTTTTAAAGATTTATGTAATATTGATTGGAACATCACGATTGTAGTATTTATTTTAGATTATAGTATAACATATGCTTATACATATATTATTGTAGTATTATGTGTTCCCGTTGCATTGTACGGGCATTTACCTAGTATTAGTAAAGATAAAGAAGAAAGCCTGGACTGGACTTTAAGATTGCAAATTGAACTTTTGGAATAGTGACTACTCATCACCCGTTGATAATTGATACAGTTATCATCCACTTTTTGAGCCAATCATAATTGAACACGTCATCTGTAGAGCAGGGGGACCAACCACTCAGTTAGATCTCAAAAGAAGCATCGGTCACCCCTCACGCCCGAACACGCTCCTGTTCCCGTTCGCCAGTCGCCAATTTCCCGTGCCGGAGCATGAACGCACAACGGCACAAGGCACCAGCCAGCCTTTTCACGCGGGTGGCGCGGCGCGAGACGGCATGAACAGCACACGCAAGCTTGAGCGGCGGGAGCCAAGGCCGGCCTGCCAGCCAGGCCGAGATCTCATGCCCGCTGCAGACTGAAAACATAAATATCCACGTGGTCCATTTGGATTCTCTGACCACACACTGAAAATAGAAGACGAAGATGACTGCAGACTGAAAATTAAAAGTGACATACAAATACAAATGGGACACAATAACAGATGAAATTAAGCCCACAATACACAAACGGCAACCAACTAACGGTGGATGAAAACACAAATATCCATCACCCGGATGATGGATAGAAATTCCGCTTGGAATATGCACTCTGTGAATGCAGAGTTTTTGGAAGTTAATTAGTTCGTTTTGAAACACGGCGAAGAAATCCACTTCGGGCTGGACTAGGTTCGGACCAGGCCAACAAAAGCAGTTATTTTTGGGCCTACTACATTCTACACCCAAACGAGGCAAGGGCAGGCTGGGCCCAGCCTGGTGGGCCGCCCTGTCATTTAAAAAAAAACCAGACAAGATTTGCTCAAGTGTAAACAAGACTGACACTTTTTGTTGCATGAGAGAGACTTCACACCGGAGCATTGGGCATCAATTCAATTTGTACCCACCAAATAGTGTCTTGATTTTTGCTCAAAACAATATTGTTCTTGATTTTTGTTCAGGTTTAGTCAGCCTAATATATGTGATGGTGGGGGCCAAGCTTTGACGGCTGGGATTGCCATGGGTATTGGGTAGTTGCACGTCCTGACTCACATTTTAGGTCGTGCTTAGACCGGCACAATATGAAAATAGCACGTAGCTACAAAACTACAATGCAATTTTCTAGTATTTATTATACTATCTCTAATCTAGGGATGACAGTGAGACAATTTTGGGTCAGGCCCCATGGATTTTGGATCTAGCAGGTGTGGGTACTGGGATATCGGAGTCATGGATCCAAAGTTTATTGGGTTCGGTTTTGGGTTTTGGGTTCCACCCATGGATTCTCAATAAAGGCCCATAATAGATCATTTTGAATCAAAACTTATTATATCTTTTTATTAATAAATTGTTTATAAGTTGAGTCGTGGAAATTTGTGTCCTTTGTTGGCTCTTGCTTCTTGCTTTTATATATATATATATATATATATATATATATATACTACCATGTAGCTGGCTACAAAATAACTTATTCTGTAGCCACTTTGAGTTACGATAATTACTATGTTAATTTATGAGATTATAGTAACTCCTTACTAAGTGATTTACTATAACGTTATGGTAAATATCTCCATGTGTTATAGTAACCCAACTATCGTAAATATGTATTGACATTATCGTAAATTAGTATATAAAATTATCGTAAATAGAGGTGGCTACAGAATAACTTATTTTTGTAGCCGGCTACTATATATATATATATATATATATATATATATATATATTATTTACTATAAACTTAGTCAAAATTAAACTAGTTTGACAAGCACGTTTCTCATGATTGCATTCATTTGGAGACGGAGGGAGTACTTCATAGGTGGATGAAGCCATCTTCAATTACAACAGAGGAAAGCATGCAAAATGAATGTACTAAAAAAGTTAAAGTGACTTATAATTTGAAACGAATGGAGTAGAAGGTTTTTTCTAGAAAAATAAGTATTGACCAATCAAACCAGCGTTTGCTATTGGACCCTTTAAAGATAGGCTTGCTCTCCTAGCTCTGCTTTCCTCCTCTCCAAGCAAGCAAGGTGACATATATCGCAACCGTCTCTACTGCACTGCACCAATAATTACTCACGTCTCTCTACTCTTCATCCCATAGCTTCAGCAAGTGCGGAATCTCTCTTGGTCTTCAACCTCACCAATCTTCCATCCTGGCGTCGGTATGGATCTTGTGGCCGGGGCAGTGGGCAGCATCATCGGCAAGCTCGGCGAGCTGCTGCAGGCGTACACACACATGTACTGTTTTGTAGCTGGCCACCGAATAAGTTATTCTGTGGCCACTTTGAGTTACGATAATTACTATACTAATTTACGAGATTATGGTAACTCCCTCATAAGTGATTTAGTATAACATTATGGTAAGTATCATCTTGAATTATAGTAACCCATGTATTGTAAATGTGTATTGTTATTATCGTAAATTAGTACAAATATTATCGTAAATCAAGGTGGCTATAGAATATAAGTTATTCTGTGCCTTACCGTGCATATATATATATATATATATATATGTGTGTGTGTGTGTGTTGCCAAAATTCTATGTTGCACTTATTATATTGCCATACAATGTTTAGGTTTCGGGACGGCTATTGGAGATCCACCGGGTTTGGTGGTGGGGTGGAATATTATCCAAAACGGTGTTTGAGGTGGTTTTGGGTTTTGAGTTCGGGTGTCAAGTGGGTGTGTAGGGAGACTAAACCCAACCTGACATCCGTCCGGTTGCCGTCCTTGCTCTCATCTAATTATAATTCTTGAATGGATATAAAAATTATTAGAACTTTCATGAAAAATCTACGAGCAAAATATATTTTGTGTGTCATGAGCTGACAAATAAAACTAATAAAGATATTTTGAGAGTTGAACTTAGGCCAACATGAGACAAAAACGTGCCGCGAGCCGTTCTCGGATCAAAGCAAAGACTTGTCATGTCTCACGTGTCTAGAGGTCTCGATTCGAAACACATTCGTGCATTGTCGGCACGACACGGCCCAAGAGTAATAATTTATTGATATATGCAAATAAAGAGACATTTGGTTTTTTTCTTTATACATGGTTCATAGCAGGTAATTTCAAGCACCTAGTAAGAATATGGTTTTTGTTGGAAATTAAGCTAGAGCTATGCTAAACTTGCTCTGTCTTTAATTTCCTAGCCAAAAAAAGTAGAGTCACTCATGCATTTTCTTAACACAAGGACTGCTGCTCGTTGTCTCGTATGCCGATGAGTAAATAAATAAATTAAAATATGTACACCTTTGAAGAAACAAAAAAAGCACATGGCAGCTGAGCTGATCACGACAAAGGTATGAAATCAAAATGAATAAATGATCACATATTTCGCGGATCTCCCGTAGTATGGTCCTTGCCCTTGCATGAATAAATGGTAGTACGTGCATATGAAAAACGCAGAAGACAGGAGGCCGGGACAACCGGACAAGGATAGCTCACACACATACATTCCGGCCGTTAGTTCCGAGTTGTACACCACGGACACACGGAGCCGGGCAGGCAGAGCCAAGCAGCACCAGTCGTGCAGCACACCAGTAGTAGTGTAATAACTCGAAATCTTACTGCGAGGTGCCGCGAGCGAGAGAGAGAGAAATATTAGTACTAAATTCGTTCTAAATTATAGTTCGTTTGATCTTTGTTATCCTAAGTTTAACCACTCGTCTTATTAAAAAAATTATGTTAAATATCACTTCTTTTGGTGTGACTTATTTTATTAACAAAAGTTCTTCAAAAATGACTTAAATTTAATTATGTTTGCAAAATTTTTTTTTAATAAGACGAGCGGTCAAACTTGAAGTAAAAAAAGAAGAAGCCAAACGAACTATAATTTAGAACGGAGGGAGGGCTACTGCAGCAGAGTATAACGTAGTAGCACTGTAGTAGTAATAATACAAAGTCGAGTCGATCATCTGATTCGATTCTGACTTGTGATCGATGAGCGTACCGACGTTACGTTACGTGGTCCTCCGTCCTCGTCCTCGTCCTCGTCGTGCAGGCTGCAGCTGCCCAGCCCAGCGCTGCGAACAAGTAATTGGTTGCGTTAATCCTGCGGCGTGTCGGGACGTACCTACGGATTATTGCCGCAGGGCACTTGGTGGTGCTTGCATTGCTTCTGCTTGCAGGCCCCCATGGCTGCAATACTGCTGCTGCCCAGCCGATGCACGGCAGTCTCGGCAGGCCGGCGCCAGCGCTGTCGTTGGCCGGACCACAGGATCACAGGATCTCGCTGATCTACTCCCCCATCATCCGATCCACAGGCCAAGTTTGGAGCTTTGGGCACGCCATATCTCAACAACCCGGCCAAATTGTGCTTCATTTCTCAACAACTAGCTTGTCAACCTGTGCCCCAACACGACCTATGACAGTACGTTACATGAGTTGTTGGGGGATTCAATCTCATAAAAACACAGCCCCCGAACTTCAAAATCGGCTAACGAACTTTTTTTCCTATAATTGACATGCAGGAATAAGGGCGAAGATAAAAGTGTTGACTTCGCCGAATTCAGAAAGAAGAGAAAGAGGCTAGACATCCGAGTCACAGTTCGGGTACAAGCACAATGACGAGCAAGTTGCGAAGTCTAAAACAAATTCCCCAGACTCGAAACAAGGAAGCGAAGACGACGTGTCGACTTCGCCTCACAAAAACGAAGAAAGAAGCGAGTGACTTTTAAAGTCAGGACGTACACGAAGACAAACTATTGGCAGACAAGTTTCAATACCATAGAAAATGTGAAGTTGGTGGATAAAATGACGGTCCTATCCTCGTAGTTTGAAGGGGTTGTATTCAATTATCTTGGGGGTATTTTAGTCATTTGTATAGAAATACGAAGGTTAGGACCTCTGTAAATACCCCACCTGACATGTATTGTACGATCATGAAATGAATGAGAATTCCATTTTGATTCTGTTCATTTGGTGCTTGGGCTCGAAGTTATCTTCGCCCAAATTATAAGTCATTCCAACTTTCTTGTAGAGTCAAATCATCTCAAGTTTGACCAAAATTATAGAGAGAATTACAAAAATTTATGACATCAAATAGGTATGCTATGAAAATATAATCAATGAAATATCTAATGATGCTTATTTGATATCATAAATGTTATTATTTTGTTATATAAATTTGGTCAAACTTGAGATGCTTTAACTCTCCAAAAAAAAGTTGAAATGACTTATAATTTGGGACGGATGGAGTAGTTGAAAATTTCATGAAAAAAATTATAAGCGCAACTAATTAAAAATTATTATTTTACTCTACAAGTATATATATTCATTTCGATCGGAACGCTGAACCCACTTAGATACTCTATAACCCCTATTTGCTTACGGTAGATCTAACGATAACTTTATATGCGTTTTCATCCTACACATGTGTTTCTATGGATTTTATTTAAACGTATTTAGTTGAAATCTCAGCTTAAGTTATATAAACTTTTCTTGCATTCCTTTTTGTGATATCATGAATCTATATTTTGACAATCAACTTTTAGTCTTATTACTTGTTGCAATTTCTGTATACAGGTGTTAACCTCAAACTCTAGTGGTGATATATTTTTATCTTTTATTGAAAATTTTGTTAGATATTTTCAGTAAAAGATGGACTTTAGGTCATAAACTCCACTCTTGGTTACTACAATAACATAAACAAACTTAAAATATTTTTCCACGGTTGATAAACTATAAAACTATATATTTACGGTAATGTGTGGTTGTATGCATGATCTATATGGTGACACATCATTTATATTTATTTTGAATTAATAATAGTTGTACAACTTGGTAGTTTACAAGTATATACAAGACACTTTACAATTATTTAATTCTTTACCACAATAACTTAATAATTTGGACATGTGTGTGAGAGGTATTTTTGTTTCTATTTTATAATGACAATTGTGGGTAATTTAGATACAAACTAAAAAGATTACATTATATTATCTTTCACAATGATAGAGATTAACAATTTATAAAAGTAAAAAATAGGAGTTACTTTAAATTTTTTTAATAATAGAATTTGGTTGTTTAAATGTGGATTTAGAGGTTATATGTTTTTTTTTGTAATGTCAGAAGTGGGTAATTATTTTAGAAAGCACAATAGAACCAACCGTTATTCTCTATAGTGATTAGAGTCAACCAAATTAATGGTCAGATATTTCTGATTATTATGATAATTTCTATGATATGTACTTTTTCACTAATGTCCCTTGTGATTCTTTGTTGAGGGCCTCCATCATGGATCATTTATATGTAAATTTAGGGGGTGTTTTAAATTACCTTTCATAATGGAAGAGACGGGTAATTTAGACGTAAATTGAGGGATTACTTTAGTATTGTTCATGGCAAAGGCGTGTTATTGTTTAGGAAATAACACACATCCAACGCCTATTATTGGTGATGTTGATTAAAATTTACTAAATTAAAGACTAGATGTTTCTGTCTTTTTTTTTCAAATTTCAAAGATTTACCTATTTTCTAGTGCGTCTCATAAACATTACCATGGAAGAAAATGGGATAGTTGCCTCAAATCTCCGTGTGGATTGAAGTTGTGGCACTTACCTTGAGTTTACTTATTGCGTGTTGATAAAACATCATGCAATGGTGTTGAGTACTCGAGTTGAGTCTCAAACCAACTGCCCCCTGTCCTTGCCGTGCATGGGCGGCGCCAGGGTATTCTCCTGTATGCCATGGAATACCCAAGATTCTGCAAACAAACACAAATACATATACATATATACGTTTGTATATTTGCTACATTTGCAAATCTGGCCGACTGGACCAAAGCCCCAAAGCCCAACAGACAGAAAGCAGCGAGCAACCCACCAAACAAAAAAGGGTCGCATCATTTTCCTGGCCGCCGCTCCCAGTTTCCCAACTTGCATATCAGCTCAATGTGTACATTTCTTAGGTGCGTAGAGACGAAAGGTTTAAAAATTTGAAGAACCTACGCGAGCTTTCAGTCATGCTTGTTAGCACAAAAAAACATGGGCAGTATTATATTGTCTACAAGCTTCTTAAGTTGGTGCTAATTCTTCCTATAGCCACTGCTAGTGGTGGGAGAGTGTTTTCCACCATGAATTATGTAAAGAACAAGCAAAGGAATAAAATGGGTGATGAATATTTTGAACAATTGCTTGGTCACATTTATTGAGAGAGAATTCTTCAGTCAAGTGAAAGATGATGACATCATTCAATGTTTTTAAGGCCGTAAAGCGAGGCGAGGCGAACAACTACCGCCTTACGCTAAAGCGAGTAAGGCGTAAGGCGAGGCGACGCCTTATGGCCATCCAACAGTGGTATAGACCAGAGAACTGGAAGCATGTCATACCTTGGTGCTGTCCAATCGAAAAAGCCAAGCAACTTTGCGAGTCACAATCTCACGGAATAGACGTGACCCACCCCGACTAACTTCCAGGTTGACGCAGCAGCCCTCAAGTGCAGTAGACGCCAAGTCAGTCACACTCACACCACCACAGCACACCACACACTCCCCTTTCCGATCCCATTCCTCTCCAGCCTCCGCCCTCCGCTCGCCGCGCTTTCGCTTCCTCCGCCACCACCGCCGGGATGGCCACGCGCTACCCCTACTTCGTCATGGAGGAGTCCTCCCGCGGCATCCGCTCGGGGGAGTCCTCGGCCGCGGCGCTCCGCCGGATCCTCGCGACGCCCGACGCGCACCAGGCGCCCTGCTCAATGGAGGACCAGAAGAGGCGACGGGGAAACAGCAGCCCACCGCCGGCTGCTCCTTGCGCGGATGGGGAACAGGGGAGGGGGAGACAGAGCCTCGGCGGCAGCAGCTTCTACCAGCGGCGTAGGCGAACGCGTTCGGGCGGGCGAGCAGGTTCTTCCCTGCGAGCACTCCTCTCTCTGCTCTCTGATTTCTCCTGCGCTCCTCTCTCCCCGCGCGCCTAATCTCCCGCGCGCGCGATGCTTTCCCCCGCGCGCGATGCTTTCCCCGTCCTTTCTCCCGCGCCGGCATTTTCCTATCGTGGCCATCCCCGTATGGCGCCCGTCTTGCTCGATTTCGACGAATCGGACGCCAAATCGACGACTTCCGGGCGCCATGGCAGTAAGGCGGACGCCATACCAATCTGAGGCGAGTCGTCCGTCAAAGGCGTCCCGCCTGTAGCGCCTTGCCGATTAGGCGACGCCAAAGCGACGTCTTAAAAACATTGACATCATTAATGAATTCCAAAAAGAGGATAGTAGAGTTTAATTTTAGTAGTTTTGAGCTTTTGATGTTTTGTAATCTTTCTTAATTATTATAGACAATGGCACTATACTACTGTGTTCAGATCTTGTACTTTGATTATTACTATTGCACATTTGCATCGATTTTTTTTTGTACGTAGACCCAGGTGTGAAATCCTGGCTCCGCCACTGTTGCCGTGGCAGGTCACATGCATGCTCTTGCATTGCATGCCTGCGCGCGTGGATGATCTCGATCGCTAGCTAGCTATTGGGCCTCGTGCGGTTTTTTAGTACTAAATCATGCCCCTCGTGCGGTCTTTTAGTACTTTATATATACACAGCGCCGTAGATTGATAGGGTCTTTACTCTTTAATTCATTTGTCCTTCGATTATTCCTACCAAACCTAGCTATATTTACCGTACGTGTTTTTATCATGCCCTAAGCATGCTAGGATTAGTGGCCTGGTGAGGATCCATCATGCATGCATGGAATAGGATTATAGCTAGGAACAAGCAGCTAGCTAAGCGACGACTGGTTGACATGGCCAAATCAACTTTGTGTGCGTGCCTTGTGGCGATTCGCCGGCGCAACAGGAGGAAGTCGGGAACTTGGGTCATGACTGGCTCCGCTCTCCCCACAGCAGCTGCAGTGACAGCATGCATGTCCACTGATTAGGCTTTGAGTACACCATAGATTTTAAAAACTTTCAGCCTGTTCGGTTGGCTGGTTCGTATCGTTGCTGATTCGTGAAGAAGTACTGCTGACTGGTTTGTGTGAGAGAAAAATACTGTTCCGGCTGAAAATTTACGATCGTTTATGACAAACCACATCCAAACGAACAAGCTGTTTGTTGGGACACAGGAGACCGTCGGATCCGTAGATGGCAAAAGCTATAGGATAGGCATTTTTTATAAGGAAAATTTACCAAAATGCCCTTGCTCTTTAGTTTTTTATGAGGCTGCTATGTGCTATGTAACTATCGCTCCTAGCATAAAACACTATTAAGCGACCACACAAAATGGAAAGTATACAATTTACAATTTCTACTTACAAGGTTCATACATATTTACATGAAATTCTGTACTGAGCTTCTATTGCACAACATTAAATATTTGCCCATACAAATAGACAACTATCTTAATACCTCTAATTCCCCGTAGCAAACAAAACATTAGCAAGGTTATTACGAAATACATTCATGTCATTATCATCATCACCTGTTCCACTAGTACGACTACTTGGTTGAGATGAAGATGGCATGGACATTGGCCATTGGCATGTCGTTCTCATCAGGTACGCTCACACATGCATGTCAAAGCTTGCACATCTCATTGCACCTTCTCGTATCAAATTATGAAGGGTCATACATGCCGGTATTATTTTAGGTTTCTTTATCATTGGATAACTTGGTAAGTTCAATAAAATCCTCTACTTCATTTTGAAACACAAAATATCCACTCAACAACTTTGCAAAGTGACGAATATACATAATTTGATACCCTCCCCTTTCACCGCATGGTTTTGGTCCTTTTTGGAACTTGTTCCCTTGTACGGCACAATATATATCCTAATCGGTTAGGGTAGCCGAAGTTGGAATCTAAAATCCCTCCATGGACCCAAGATTGGCACGCCACGTGTGAGGATCCCAAATTAATGATTCCTCGTTGCCTCATCCAGCTGAGGCTCTGTTTGGTTCTCTAGTCCATAGACTAAAAGTTTTAGTCCACTTTAGTTTATGAACTAAAAATGAACTAAAGTGGTGTTTGGTTCTTTGAACTAAAATGGACTAAAGTGGAGAGAGAGCAATAAATAAGAGGCATGGATGTCCCCGACACCTTTTAGTCTATTTTAGTCTAATTTTATGGACTAAATGACTAAAGGATTTTAGTCTACTTTTAATATATGTATTTGGCTGACCAACTAAAGTACAGATTTTAGGCCAAATTACTTTTATCCGTGACCAAACACCCACTAACTTATCGAATGAGATGACATCTTCCAGAAGTGACGGTGGTTGGGTTGAACCAAACACCCCCAACACATCTCTTTTTTTTATGTGCTTCCTCAAGTCAAGTAGGCCTGGATTAAAAAGTACCTACTCTTCAGGTGGCAGTGGTACCTACAGAAGCTACAATAGGCTAAGGAGAGAGAAGACACAGACCATAAAAATTATAGGAAAAAGTGGAGAGAAAAGAGGGACAAGAAAAAATATATTTGTGTTGGATGGAAAGTAGCTATAACTTTTTTACTTTTATTTTTATTTGGACATCCTATTTTTGAATAAAACCGTCACTACTATATATATGTCTGTCTGTATTTGGGAACGGAGCGCTGAAAAATTAAAAAACATACGGGAAGAGGCTGGTGTGGGCGATGGTCGAGGGGGTGGGCGAAAAAAAGTGAGGAGGAAAATGGTCAAGTTAAATTCAGAAGTCGAGAGAAACAAGGTTTGCTTGGAAAGAAACTACTAGGTGCCAGCGTGTGCACTGTGTGCGTGCATGCCACACTATAGATAGCTCTGGTGCGCCACAGGCCAAGAGATGCATGCACACGCACTACTGTAGCTAGCTGCGGAAAAGTGCAGTGCATCATGCATGCATTGCATTGCATTGCACAGCTAGGATGTGATCCGATCGATAAGCTTTGCTTGCATGGCTACCTACTAATCTCCTACTCTACTACTAGCTATAAGTAGGCCACTTTGCTGATGCTGTTTGCTGGCCTCCTTGTCTGAGCCCTTGTCTAGTTGCTTCTCAAAACTTTGCGTCGTATCACGTTAAATGTTTAACACATAGATAGAGTATTAAATATTGACTAAAAAATAACTAATTATATATATTACGACTACTTTGTGAGATAAATCTTTTAAATCTAATTAATTCATGATTTGACAATGTGGTGCTACAGTAAGACATGTGCTAGCATCGGATTAATTAGGCTTAATAAATTCGTCTCGTGATTTATCCACGGATTCTGTAATTTATTTTATTATTAATATTTGAACACCTCGTACAATACTAAGGCCCCGTTTAGATCCAAAATTTTTGGATTTTGGCTACTGTAGCACTTTCGTTTGTATTTGGCAATTAGTGTCTAATTATGGACTAATTAGGTTCAAAAGTTTCGTCTCGCGATTTCTCACCCAACTGTGCAATTAGTTTTTTTCGTCTACATTTAGTACTCCATGCATGTGCCGTAAAATTCGATGTGATGTATACTGCACAAAATTTTTTGGAATCTAAACGGGCCTAATATGTAATATTGGAAGTGACATCCCATAACTTTACTGGCCGAATCTAAACAAGACCCGAGTGTCATGACTCATTTGAGGCCGCGTTTAGTTCCGGTCGAAGTTGGCGTCGTCGGAAATGCAGGTGCACTGTCTGTAGTATTTTGTTTGTATTTGGTAATAATTGTCCAAACATTGACTAATTAGGCTCAAAACGTTCGTCTCGCAAAGTACAATCAAACTGTGCAATTAGTTTTTGATTTCGTCTACATTTAGTACTTTATGCATGTACCGCAAGTTTGATGGGACGGGGAATCTTCTTTTTGCATAGTGCCAAATTCAGGAAACTGACCAACTAAGGCTCCGTTTAGATAAAAAATTTTGGATTTTAGCTACTGTAGCACTTTCGTTTGTATTTGATAATTAGTGTCTAATTATGGACTAATTAGGTTCAAAAGTTTTGTATCGTGATTTCTCACCAACTGTGCTATTAGTTTTTTTGTCTACATTTAGTACTTCATACATGTGTCGCAAGATTCGATGTGACAGATACTACGCAAAATTTTTTGGAATCTAAACAGGACCTGAACATGGCCTGAGTGTCTATGCTTTGCTGGCGTGAAAGTCCAGAACATTAGTACTTCCCTCTGATTGGGTTTACTTGTCAGCAACTTTTTACTGTAGCAAATTTGACCATCTGTTTTTTCTTCTAAAAAATCTTAGATACTTCAATGTATAGTACTCGTATGTTCAATAAAGAATCATATATGTGAAAATTTGATGTATCTAAAAATTTTTTATAGAAAAAAACATATAGTCAAAATTACTGCAGTAAAAATTCGGTGACAAGAGGTAGTACTTCTTCACGTGCGCTCTGTGCCGAGTACTAGCTGCTAGCAGTAGCAGCGCGGTGCAGACAGAGAGATGATAGCATGCTGCTGCTGCAGGCCCTGCCAGCCTGCGGTGGCGTGGCGTGGATTGATGTGGCCGCGAACGCGTGCGATCACGCAACCGCAAGCACTTGCAGGCAAGCGTGTTTAGTTCGGCCGAATCAGCGCTGCTGTAGCTGTTGCCTGCTGGGGTTTTCCGATCCCTCCACCCTCCTCCGATCCGCTTTGCTTTCCAATCGGAATTGGAACCATCGCACCCTAAATTTTTAAAAAGTGCTATAGTAACCATCACATCGAATCTTACGATACATGCATGAAGTATTAAATATAGATAAAAAAAATTAATTGCACAGTTTGGTTGGAAATTGCGAGACGAACGTGTTGAACCTAATTAGTCCATGATTGAACACTATTTACCAAATAAAAACAAAAATACTACAGTAGTCAAATTTCTAACTTTCACTCAACTAAACACGCGCCTAACAATCGCACATCAGTGGTCACTGGTCAGTCAGTGCCGCTAGCTGCTGAAAACCTCGCTGCAGCTGCATGCGTGCACGTATATAGCCGGCCGGTGCGCGGCGTGCGGTGTGTGCCTCACTTCACTGCTTCTCGTGGCACTCACGAATCGCATTTCAAGCATTGTGGTGTAGAATGTGCCGCGACATGATGGCTCCGTTCACGTGCCCTCTGCTTATTTTTTCATAGGAAATAGAGTTTTTCTCTCATAAATTTCTTCAGTATTTTTTCAAATCATCCAAATTTCTTCAGAATTCCTCCACGCAAACATATCGTGATAGAGGTATGGGCCTCCACGGTAGAGCTTCGTGCTATGTGTTGTCCTTAAAAGAATTTTAACTCTAGCTTATATAAATGGGTGTAGTACCAAAAAAGAGAGTGTTATATAATGTACTCCCTTCGTTTCAAATTGTAAGTTATTTTGATTTTTTCTAGATAAATAGATTTACTTCCTATTCAGAGATAATGTATATCTAATTAAGGGCATAGCAAAAAGCTTAAACAATAATAGAGCGAATTACAATTTGAAATGTAAGCAATAAAGTAGCTTATAAGTAGGTATCTTATCCTAAAAAGACGTGCTATGTAATATTTGATGCCATAAACCGAAATGCTACATGTGTGCGTCCGATGGATCGCACAAACGTCAGATAGCTTTTTCACCCCCGCCACTTGCTCCCTTCCGCATGTAATATTAAAAAAACGTATCCCTTCGCTTCCTCCTCACCATCCTTACCTCTTCCGCGCTCCTCATCCCATGCCGCAGCGCATCAACGGCCGGTGTCCTCCCCCACCTCGGCGTCCTCACAGGGAGCTGCCAATGCACGCATATCCGGCGGCCCTCTCCCCCACCGCGGAGAGATCCACTCGCCTTCGGCGAGATCCATGGAGGTGGCGCGGCGGTATTGCAGGGGAGTGGATAGCTCTCCCCCACCTCGGCGCGGCGCCCTCCCTATCCCAATGCCGCCCTCTCTAACCCCAGCGATCGAGCTCCCTCCACCCCGGTGGCCATGGCGCTCCCCGTCCCCATCCCCCACTATCGCCGTCGAGCCAAGCCCGGTGCCAGTGGCGCTGGTGGTGGTGGTGCTCGCGCGCGCCGCTAGTGCTAGTGCTAGGTGGTGCTCGCGTGCAACTGCTCGCCACCGGCTCCCACCCCGTCGACCGGAATCGATCTGCCCAGACCTCTCTCCCCCTATGCTGCAAATGTATGTCTCAATTGTTTTAGACGTTTCAAAGGCATGTTGCAATTGTTTCATATGGATGTTGTAAAAGTAGATCGGGGGATGTTGCACATGTTGCAAGTATTTCAGAGGCATGTTGCAAGCATTTGTTCAAACTGACTCATCTATTTTCAGACGTATGTTGCAAGCGTTGTGATGTCGACGTTGCATATGTTTTCACACATTTCTTGCAACATTATGTTCTAAAATGTTTCATCTGTTTTAGTCTTCTGTTGTAGTAAGTTCTTTCATGTTGCAAGTTACAAGTGTTCTATCTGCATGTTTGTGGGGGGTACGACCCCGGATACCCACGGCAGACCACATAGGCTACGCCCCTAGGGGCGGCCCAGCCCACAAGACAAAGCCTTACGGGGCACGACACTGCTAGGCGCCTCCCGCAAGACACCGGAAAGATATCCTAAAGATACTACGAGATCTGTTAGGATACGTATGATCCCAAGATTCTTGTAATTTGTTATTACTTTCCGGTTATCTCCTAGATCTAACCGACTTGTAACCTTGCCTCCCAGACTATATAAGGCGACCAGGAACCCCCTCCAAACTCACGCCATATCATACGATAGCCAATACAATCCAACAGACCACAAGAGTAGGGTATTACGTCGTACTGATGGCCTGAACCTGTCTAACTCGTGTGCCTCTGTTGCCTTCTTGTTCTTGATTACACACATCTCTGCCGATCAATCTACCTTCATGGGATACCCCTCGGAGGACTATTGATGATATTATGTCGACAGTTGACGCGCCAGGTAGGGGTGTGCGTGTTGTTTCTATATCGAACAAGATGGTACGTTCCATAGGCTCTTCGTCCCTCCCGTAGCCCGGCTAGATCTTCACGATCGAATCGATCTCGTGGATCATCAACGCTGACGAAGTCGGAGAGCTCATCAAGCCGGTGCAGATCGATTCTGCGCCGATCACCCCAACACCTACAACTACAGATCCAATCTCAGAACCGCCTCCGAGGTCGCCTTTATCGACAACTCACCGCCTGCTTCCTCGCTACCAGAGGAGGCAAATCAACAATGATGATCTGATCGCATCCATCGATCAGGTTGGTCAAAAGCTCGCTGATTGCCTCTCCATTGCCGAATCGGCTCTGAACACTCTTGTTCAGCGCCGACCACCCTCCGATCTAGATCTATCAGAGGCTGCTCGGGAAACTCTAGGGGTTACAGCCCTACCCTTCGGGCTCACCAACGTCGCTGCCACCTACCAAGACGCCCTAAGGGACAAATTCGCCGACCAGGTTGGAGATGTCCATCCTCTCGCTGACCAGCTCCCGCCGGCTATCAACATGCTACACGTCGGTCGATGCCCCGGAGCATCCCTCTAGACCATCCTAGAGGAGAATCCGGACTCTGAGTCCTAGGGCTCTACGGAGACTCTCGTCGAAACCACCACCTAGCAACTTCCTCTCCCTCCTTTCCGTGGGGGCGTAATCTTCAACGTCAGCGTCGATAGCCCCCCCACGGGAAAGGGAGACCGAGGAGGACCACGCCGCCTGTGTCAACAGGAACATCAATCGTGCACAGCACCGAGCAAACGAGGCTGTCCTTGCGATTGCTGAGGCTCAGCTTGACTCGCAAGGAAGGCCATGCCAACTCCAACGCAACCTCGATGACGAGTTTGTCCATGTCAACGTCTACAAGACCCCAAGCGATAATTTGGCCGTGACCGCCAACGAGCTCGCCCGGCTCCCGTAGACACTAGAGGTCGCTAAGGTCACCGTCAAGCTTAAAGCGGCGCACTGATGGGTCAACGAGATCCGCTAGGATCAGAGACCTTCGTACTCCACAAGCTCGATTCGTCGATTAGCCGTGCTAAGATCCGATCACTGCCCAAGCCGCTTCACTGACCAGCATCACGATGACAGGCAACCCCTCTAGGGGGAGCTAGGGACAACCATGTCGAGCACCTTCGCCAACATGACTAGGAGGTCGACCAGGACGTCCGAGTGCACCTCAATAATCTCCAAGACGCACGAGACGTACCGACAAGCGCCGCTTCAGTCGCCATGAAGAAGAAGTACGCTATCGCCAAGAGTACGAGCAAGAGTACGATAACCCAGACTCAGCTTTGGAGCCGCTCAATGCCGGGAACCCGCAGATCACGGTGCCGACAACCCCGAAGGGACCCCAACATTCACGAGGGCACTCCAAACACTCCAGTGGCCCCGTGGTTTCAAAATCACTGGGGTCGAGCCCTACGAGTGAAGGATGAACCCCACACAGTGGCTACAGGCTTATGCCACTGTTGTGCACGCCGCCGGAGGAGATACCAGTGTCATGGTGAATTATCTTCCTATCATGCTCACGCCAACCACCTTTAACTAGTTCACAAGCTTTGCCCCGGACTCCATCGGATCCTAGGAAGAGCTGAAAAAAGTCTTCACTGACAACTATATGGCTACCTATACTCAGCCAGGCACCAAGCATGATCCGAACCGCATCTACCAGAAGTCGTCCGAGCTCCTCCGTAGCTACATCAGACGCTTTTCTGAGATGAGGAATTCTATTCCTAACATCACGGAAGCTGAGGTCATCACCGCCTTCGTCCGAGGACTCCATCACCATGATCTTCGCTCCAAGTTCAACCATAAGCCACCCACGAGGATTGGCGAGATGATTATGACCACCAACCAGTACGCCGACGCCAAAGAAGCTGAAGTGCGCTTCAACGAGGATGCGGGCATTCATCGCCCAACTCGCCGTAGCGACGATCGCCTCGACGACCGACGCCACAACGACCGCCGCTACGACGACCGCAGTCATGATCGGGACAGTGGCTGTAATCAGCTAGAAGGCTCCAAGTCTGGTCAATATTGAAAGGATCAAGATGCCCAAGAGGGGGGTGAATTGGGCTAATTCTAAATTTTCTTGCAATAATCAAATCCTATGGATAGTCCAATTAACCCCTTGTGCCTAGAAAAGTGTTTCTACCAAGCTAACGCACAAAGGACTTGCAACCTATGTTCCAAACTTACTCTAGCATGGCAATTCTATGAATGTAAATACAAGTATTGAATTGCTCAAAGTAAATACTCAAAGTAAATGCTCAAAGTAAAGAGAGAGAGGAATGCGGCGATGTTTTGTCGAGGTATCGGAGAGTCGTCACTCCCCACTAGTCCTCGTTGGAGCACCCGCGCAAGGGTGTAGCTCCCCCTTGATCCGCGCAAGGATCAAGTGCTCTCTATGGGTTGATTCTTCGACACTCCGTCATGGCGAATCACCCAAAGCCGCTCACAACTTGAGTTGGGTCACCCACAACCTCCGTCGGGTGATCACCAAGCTCCCAATCACCACCAAGCCGTCTAGGTGATGGCGATCACCAAGAGTAACAAGCACGAACTCTCACTTGACCACGTGAAGCCTAATGAGAAGATGGATGCACACTTGACTACTCTTGATTCACTAATGAGGCTACTCTCTTGGATTCTCAAATCTCAATCACCTCACTAGGACCTTTCTCTTCTTGGCACTCACAAACGTGTTTCTCAGCTGTTGGAATGAGCAAAAGTGACTCCACACACGAGTGGAGCTTCTATTTATAAGGCAGCCTGAAAAATGAACCGTTATGAGCTTCTATGGGGTGACCGGACGCTCCGGTCAGTTCAACCCGCGAACCAGTAAAAATGTGTTGATCGGACGCTGGCAGGGTCCGGTCAGCACTGACCGGACGCGTCCGGTCGCATAAAACCCTTACTAGAACCTTACTGGACTCGACCGGACGTAGAACCCTCAGGGTCCGGTCAGTACTGACCAAACGCGTCCAGTCGCAGATTCCCTTCTCTGGAACCTTACTGGAGTCGACCGGACGCTGCCTTTCAGTGTCCGGTGACTTGACCTCTCCAGCGTCCGGTCGCACCGAACGTAGACTGCTGATCAAATGAACTGACCGGACCCTGCGGCCAGCATCCGGTCACACCGGGGCCAGCGTCCGGTCAGCATTTGACCCTCCATTCACTTCCAACTCTCGATCATATGTGAATGAAGTTTGCTCCAAAGGATCTTAGGCATTCATAGGAGCTACCTAGAGCTAGTTTTAACAAGTGTGCACCACACCTAACTCATTAGACTCACCTAGGTCAAACTACCCATCCATACCCCCCTTAATAGTACGGCCAAAGGAAAAACAAAGTCCTAAACTACTCTAAGTGTCTCTCCAACTCCAATCGACACTTAAAACTAGTCATCCTTAACCTTGTCGTCCATCCTTTGAAAACCGAAACGATTTCCGTCGTAGGGGCATGACAACTTTGATTGCCCAATCGATCTCCATTACCATGACCTAACTTAATTGCATCTGCAAAATACACGTTAGTCATAGTAATCTTGTATTGTCATTAATCACCGAAACCCAACTAGGGGCCTAGATGCTTTCAAATATCGCCGCCACCAACCAGACCATATCATCGCCGCTGTTGACGAGCCTCGAGCCAAGCACAACTACGACGAGTAGACAGAAGATCCTTAATGGCCCATGCCCTCTCCACAAGAACGCCAAACATAAGATAAAGGATTGCCTCGGCTTGGCTAAGGAATTCTAGGCCAAAAAGCCGGACGACGACAACAACGACGGCGCCGGAGGCCGTCGACCACCTGGGGGTAATAACAATGCCTTCTAGGATCACAACAAGGTGGTTGACACCATCTTCGGGGGCCTCGCCTACACCGAGAGCAGAAGAGAACGGAAGCTCGCCGTCAACGCAGAAGACGCCGCCGCCATCCCTAGCTATCTCCCCTTGTCCAAGGTCCCCATCACCTTCAGTAGGGCCGACTAGTGGGCGGATATCTGTTACACAGGGTGTTTCTCCCTCGCTCTCGACGCAACTGTCCAGAAAGTGCTTTTTAGAAAAGTGCTCCTCGACGGTGGGAGCGCTCTAAACCTCCTCTTTGCCGGAGCCCTAAAGGAGTTGGGCCTCGGGATAACAGATCTCACACCATCATACTCCTCCTTCTAAGGTGTGGTACCTAGTAGGGCATTGAAACCACTTGGAGAGATCACCCTACCAGTATAGTTTGGCACGACAAGCAACTACCGCGTCGAGCACATCAACTTCTACGTCGCCGACTTCAACGCCGCCTATCACGTCATAGTTGGTCGGCCAGCTCTGGCCAAGTTCATGGCTGTACCGCACTACGCTTATTTGGTGCTAAAGATGCCTTCGCCTGTAGGAGTCCTGGCCCTGCAGGCCAACCTCTCCATCGCCTACGCCTGCGAGACAGAGAGTCTCGCCCTCACCGAAGCCATCGACCTCTCCATCCAGATGGCCAGTGTGGTCACTGACACCAAGACGGTGCCCGTCGATGACCCGGAGATCCCATCACTGGAACCTCCTCGCGCCTCTGCCAAGTCCAAAGAAACAAAGGAAGTCGACCTTGGTCTCGACGACCCCTCCAAGACCGTGAAGATTGGGGCTCCCCTCGACCCCAAGTAGGAAAGCGCACTCGTCTCCTTCCTACATGCCAACACCGATGTGTTTGTTTGGAAACCTAAAGACATGCTGGGGGTACCACAGGAGAAGATCGAGCACTCCTTGAATGTCTCGCCGACCGCCAAACCGATCAAGCAGAAACTCCGACGATTCGCGCCAAACAAGAAGGAGGCTATTAGGGTAGAAATAAAATGGCTCCTAGCTGTCGGATTCATAAAAGAAGTGTATCATCCTGAGTGGTTAGCAAACCCTGTTCTCGTTCAAAAAAAGAATAAAGAATAAAGAATGTGTGTTGATTACATTGATCTTAACAAACACTGCCCTAAGGACCCCTTCGGTCTGCCTCAGATAGATGAGGTTGTAGACTCCACCGCCGACTGTGAACTGCTCTCCTTCCTCAACTGTTACTTCAGCTATCACCAAATCTCCCTCAAGGAAGAAGACCAGATCAAGACATCGTTCATCACGCCTTTCGGTGCTTACTGCTACACCACCATGTCCTTCGGACTCAAGAACGCTGGGGCAACTTACCAAAGAGCCATCCATATGTGCCTTGATCAACAGATCGGTCGCAATGTCAAAGCATACATCGACGACGTGGTCGTCAAGTCCAAGACTGCCGATAATCTTATCGCTGACCTCAAAGAGACGTTCGCCAACTTGAAAAGGAACCGATGGAAGCTAAACCCTTCAACGTGCATCTTTGGAGTTCCATCCGGTATACTCCTGGGCTACATCGTCAGCGCTCGCGACATCGAACCCAACCCCGATAAGGTCTCCGCCATCCCCAACATGAAACGACCAACGTCCGTAAAGGATATTCAGAAGCTTACGGGTTGGATGGCTGCTCTCAGCCGCTCCATATTGCGCCTCGGCAAAAAGGGTCTATCGTTCTTCAAACTCCTCAAGGCTTTCGAGCGCTTTTCCTAGTCGGAGGAAGTAGATACAGCTTTTGAGCAGCTCAAGTTGTTTTTAACAAAGCCTCTGATCATGACGGCGCCTCAGCCACACAAAACTTATTGATCTACATCATCATCACTTCTCGTGTCGTTAGCACAACTATCATCGTCAAATGTGAGGAGGCCGGGCACACCTATATGGTGCAATGTCCGATCTATTTCATTAGCAAGGTCCTTAACGAGCCCAAAACTCGTTACCCTCAAGTTCAGAAACTGCTATATGCTATTCTGATCACGTTATGCAAGCTCCGCCATTACTTCAAGTATTACAAGATCGCCGTGGTCACCGAGTTCCCTCTGGGGGACATTCTCCGCAACAAAGAGGCCAACGGCTGCATCATCAAGTGGGCTGTCAGCTCGGCACTTACTCCATCGAATTCAGAAGCAGGCCTACCATCAAGTCTCAGGCGCTCATTGATTTCGTCGCTGAGTGGACCGAGATCCATGAGCCCATCGTCGCTACTTGCCCCGAGCACTGGGTGATGTACTTCGACGGCGCCCTCAACATCAATGGTGCTAGTGTGGGTATTCTGTTTATCACGCAGACCAAGGATAAGCTCCGATACGTTCTCCGAATATATTTTTTGGCCTCCAACAACGTCGCCGAATACGAAGCGTGTCTCCACGGACTTCGTATAGCCATTGAGTTCGGCGTCAAACGCCTCATGGTATACGGGGACTCCGCGTTGGTCATCAACTAGCTCAACAAAGACTGGTCCTGCTCCAGTGAAAAGGTGGATGCATATTGCGCAGAAATCAGGAAGCTTGAAGAAAAATTCTACGGTATCGAGTACCACCACGTGGTACGAGATCAAAATCAGCTCGCCGACCACCTATCCAAGATAGGCTCTTCTCGCGCCGCGATTTCGCCTGGGGTCTTCGTTCAAGATCTTTTGGCGCCATCCATTAAGGAAGAGAAGAAAGTTAAGGAAATTCCCCCTGCCGAGCAGCTGGTATTTACGGTACCTTCGTCGGCCGCCGATTGGAGGGAAGAGTTCATCAAGTACCTCACCAGCGCCGAAGTACCCGCCGACAAGACTGAAACCGAACACCTAATCCGTCGTAGCAAGCATTACGTGCTAGTGGACGACAACTTGATGAGGAAAAGTATCAAGGAAGGGATACTGCAAAAATGCATCACCCAAGAAGAGGGAGTGAACCTAGTTCTCGAAATTCACTCTGGTTCCTGCGGCAACCACGCGGCCTCGAGAAACCTGGTCGGCAAAGCTTTCCGAGCTGGTTTTTACTGGCCCATGGCCATCTCCGATGCAGAAGACCTCGTCCGACGTTGCGAAGGATGTCAATTTTTTGCCAAGCAAATACATGTGCCGGCACAAGAACTGCAGACCATCCTAGCTTCCTGGCCTTTCGCATGCTGGGGACTGGACATGATCAGGCCTTTCAAGCCAGCGCCAGGTGGTTTCCGGTATGTATACGTCGCCATCGATAAGTTCTCCAAGTAGATCGAGTACAAACCGCTTGTCTCGGCTACTGCAAAGAAGGCAGTCAAGCTTTTCGAAGATATCATCCATGAATATTGCATTTTTTTCCTAGGACGGAGGAACTAGTGTGTAGCATGCTAGCTCAGTTGGAACGTAAGAAAACTTATTGCTAATCGTGCGTTTTTATGTGAATTTGAACTGATTTATATTAAATTCCTATATAATTTCCATGAGTTTTCTTGTTAAACTTTGCTATACAATTTGTGTGGAATTTTCTATGTTTTAAATGGAAGAGATGTTTCTCATATATTGCAGGAGTATTGGCAGTTAAACATATCAGTAAATTAGGAAATGGAATGGAATCCGCTCGTTGCATTCAGATGATCGTATGTATTGGAGTATTTTCAGATGTAATAACCACTCGCCACTGGCACATGTCTAGATGGGTAAGTTGAGTTTTACTACTAACAGACAATGTACTGTGCTTGACAGCGCTGGCGCGCCTTGAGTTTTTGGGCTTGGCAGCATGGTACACTCGGTTACCGCTGCTTGGTGCTTGCACCTACACTCAGTACACTTCTCTCTGGGGTATTATCTCACCACCTTGCAGTTCGACGGCCTCTTCCTATAAATGCCATTCACTCTCTCTCTCTCTCAAGACTTCATAAGTACTTACAGTACAGTGTGTAATTGCAACTTACCAGTAGTCTCTTGGACCATTGTCTTGCAAGTGTACAAGACTGTAGGAGTACTTGTGTGTCCTGCTACGCACTGGGGCTGAGGTCCACACTCCACAGTATCTACAGCGGCGTCGTTGACCATCAATCTCGGAGAAAGCGTAACTGAAGAAATATGAGGACACATCCTACGTACACACTGTTCAATGTTGAAGGACCATGAGTACTCTGTGTGTTCAATGTTGCTCTAGGGATGAACCTATGGTACATCAGATTCGTCATCAATTACAATCGTAAGATTTTTTCCAAATCTCTGACTTTGGGATGCTACGTTACAATATTTATACACCTGATATATAACTGGAACTTTCTGACATATAATATGTATATCACTAGTGTTTAGGTACTGTCATATATAAAGCCATGTACTAGTAGTATTTATCAACGTATAGTACGCATAAGGTACTGTCAGAACCATGTATAGATAGATAAATGAACATTACCTTTAATGGGGAGCGTTGGGAGCAGACAGACACTCCATAGGACCAGCTCTGCAAATCAGTGCGTTACTTCAATGTTTCATGTTTGGAGATTTTTTTTCCCCCAAACGACGAACGGGCAATGCTATGGTAATTAGGGACTGTCAATACAACTGTACAAGCAAAACAAAACAGCTCAAAATCGTTGGAGGAGTGAGTCACCCTTGATTTAATTTTCTGGAGTACACTCTGATTTGATTTGTTGATTCAATAATGTGCTCGAAAAAACCCTCACATTCATTTCTTCCCAAACTCCTCATCAGCATCTAAGATAATGGCCTCGTTCACTGGAAAAAATTTTGGAGGGATCTGGAAGAATATGTAGGAATTTGTGAGAGGAAAACACTGTTTCAGATGAAAAAAGAAGCGGATCAAGCCAGGTTTAAGGGCACGCGAACGGGATCAATTAGGGCAAGTAAACCTCTTATATATGCACATGTTTTCTCGTCATTGTGGAAATAATGTGTACAGCTTCGATGGATTTTTGCAACATGTACATGTACGTACATATATGTATGTACATCATCCTAAGCCATGACGTTTCAGTGGTTCTGAACTTGTCTCACGACTTATGGCCAGTTTGAGGACGATCGAGGCCTGGCCTGCACGGAGCTGCAGCAACCGGAATTCACCTGAAAGTCCACTGGAGTAAACGTTACGAGTTGACGTGCATTTACTATGGGAACAGCTGTAGCATTTCGTGCGGGCTCATGAGTTTTATGGTATGGCCAGAGGCCCAGTTGTGCTCGTATCGTATGCATGGACGGACGCATATGCATTCATTGCAACATGAATAATGATGTCGTTTTTTTCATTATTATATATTCTCACGAAATATAGTACTACGGTAGTAAATATTGGCAGTATTGTGCGTACATATGTTTTTAGAAAGATACTGAAACAAGAGTACCAAGTTTCCTTTTTCCCTTTTCTGTTCAAAACCGCGTTTTTAAATTTTGAAGAAAACTAAAGCATTTACACGGTGCATATCTGTCAACCTGTAAGGTGCCATGAGAGCCGAATACTCTCTCCGTTCAAGAAAAAAAATATAATTCTAGCACGATACAACTATCATGTTTTGTAATCTTAAGTTTGCATAATTATAAAAAAAGTACGAAGATGCGTTGTAGGACTTTCACCAACGAGACGACAAGTCCACACGGCGGTTGAATACTACGCTGGGGAAACAAATCGTTGACGACACAGAAATGGACTTTACTCCTAGTTGGAAAACCTCTTCAGTCCCGATTTTTCAACCGGGAGCACGAATCTAGGACTAAAGGGCCTCTTCTTTAGTTCCGGTTTCTCGTCCAGGACTAAAGGTGCACTTTTAGTCCTGGTTGGTAAGACCAACCGGGACTAAAGAGGCCTCCCGGTCTAGCTACGTGGGGCGGCCCTTTAGTCCCGGTTGGTATTACTAACCGAGATTAAAGGTTTTCTTTTTTTTGTTTCTATTTTCAATTGATGATTCGTTTTGGTTTTCGAATAGGTTTTCGAATACGCATTCTACGCTGCCAGTAATATACGTATTCTACACGTTTATAATGTTTAAACATTTTGTACAAACTAAAGTATGAAACTAACGTATATATTACATGCATATACATATATTGTACATTATTTTATGTACATATAATATGTGTATATATATATATATATTACAAATAAAGCTTGCATTGTATATTCTATCATATCCTTGGGATAACAAATCCACTCTATCTGGTTTGGCTTGCATGTTTCGTTGACGTCATTGTAGAACTCGTCGGCGGGGTCGAGGACATGGTCATTAAGAAATCCTGCTATGGTCTCTTGAATTGCTTTCAGTTGGTCACGTCGTATGACTTTTTCCTTCAACCATAGAGTCTTCAATAAAAGTTAAAGGAAAAAGTATTAATATATATATATGTATATATATATGTGTGTTGGTCACGTGATTACTTATATATATGAGCAACAAAAGAAATTGTGAATATATGAATATATTTATATAACGTACTTTGAGGATCTCTTCAGGAGTTCTTTTTGCGTACGCCACGATGAACTCGCAAACATAGTATCCACAGTAGTTGTTCCCCTGTTCTTGCCTCAGAACCCACTTTTACGAGAAAAAAGATCCGATGAATTGAAAGCATGCATGGTGTTATATATATATATATATATATATATATATATATATATATATATATATATATATATATATATATATATATATATATATATATATATATATATATATAAATGTAACTAGTACTTACTTTGTGTGCGATTACATCCAGTGGCGCTTTGTAATGTTTCATGTGGTGTTCCTCAATGATACTTTTCGCCTAATAAAATAAAAAATTAATTTGGCCTTTAATAATTGTTGCAGTTAAGAGATCGGGGTATATATAGTTGCTAGAGAGACCAAATTACCCTTGGATAATATCTATCATGTCTTGGTACTCTGTTTGCTCTTTTCTTAACGAGTCTAAGATGCTCAACCGACTATTGGCCATATCGATGACCATCAATATCCAGTGATTGCTGCATATGTTTTTATACACAAATATGATCGACATTAACTAGAGTCAACATATATATATATATATATATATATATATATATATATATATATATATATATATATATATATATATATATATATATATATATATGGGAGATAGCTTAGCTAGTAAGCAAATAATTGAACAAATGTCCATATGATCGACATTAATTATTTAACACTCACTTGAAATTGTAGGGGAAGGGTATGTTCTTGTTTTGTTGGTTCACTGAGAACCTCATGAGATTTTTCTCGAGTTTAGCTTTCCATTGAGGCGGGGGGGTTAGGGTGTTTGAATACGACATTTGGATCAATGAAACCAACATCATTATCCGTTCTCTTTCTAAGTTCTGTCATCTCATATCTGCATATATAAAAATATAGTGTGAGGATATATAATCTATATATACATGTAGCTTTATATATATACACTTTAATAGTAGAAAATAATCACACTTACAAACAATAGCAGCTAATGAGACTTTTGTCGAGAGAGTCCAGGTGGCATAGTTGGTGTAATTCTACAAACTCGACATATATAACGTCATCGCCACGGAAGTAATGTTGGTTTCTAACTCTGACAGGAACAAAGGCCTCTCCCCGTTCACACGCCGCCATGTACCACTTGTTTAGCAGGTACATTTGCGTACCCAGTTCACCTAAGGCCTCAAGGTTGTATAGACTCTTTCCATGTTCAAATTTATTCCAAGGATCCACTTTCGGAGCAGATGGTCCTTCAGCGAGCACTTGGGTAAGGTCCAAACCAGTTTCCTCGTAATATCGAGCCAGCTCCTCAAAATCGACGTCTAAGTCTAAGTTCGAACCATATTCATTACGAACGACAAGAGGGGGGACTGATTGTTGCGATTGTTGTCCGAGTTGTGCAACACCTTTCCCTGGTCTAGTCTTTTTCTGCGCCGCCTCAAATGACTTGGTGAGAGAGCGGTCGTAGTCCGATTTTGGCAGGGTCTTTTGAGATTCCCGCTTTTTTTGGTCCACCTTCTTTCTTAGAACATCTGGAGATAGGTAGAAGTATGGTTTCTTTGGGTTCTCCCTCGCTTCTCGTTGCTTTTTCACTTTTTCGAAGAAACTGTCCACATCTTTTTGTACTGCAGCATTTAATTCCTTTTCACTTTTCTCATAAGATAGTTTTTGGGGAATAACTGGATTAGATGAGGCTTTCTTCTTTGCCGGCTGGTGGGCCAACGGCTTTGTTTGCGGGGCGGACCTCTTAGGAGCTGGCTTCTTCTTAGTCATCAAAGGAGGCGGGAAAGCCATTGGAGACCTCCTTGGAGGAGTTGGAGACCTCCTTGGAGGTGGCGGCAGTGGCAGCGTTGCCACCTGATTTCCCGGAGCACTATGATGATCTGGAGATTGAATAATTGGACTTAGGTTGGCGGAGACCCTGCTGTGTGAGTACAAAAAAGAATAATTAGGTATAAGAAATTATTATTTTTAATCATGCATGTCAATAGAAAATTAGTGAAAAAATTTTTGTTCACTTTTGTCCGCACCTATTGTCTGGCAATTGAGGAAGCGACGGTGGACTAGAGACCCCGGGAATAATGATGTAGCGCTTGCGCCATAGTATGAATGTCTTCTCTGCTTCTCCTAGAGTCTTCTCCCCATCACCTCCTGGAATGTCAAGAGCCAGATCACTAAAACCTTTGTTAACTCTATCCACTGAGACGCTAATATATCCAGGTGGTATTATTGCCCCATGGATTCTTGGTGTCTTGGTAGGATCTGGAGGAGAAAAAACACCGAGAGCCACCTTGATTGTGGCATTCTCTTTTGGAATATGTAGCTCACATGATGTAAACGGTGCAGTGATGTCATCCACAGGGAAACGTAGCATTGCGTCATCTTGATTTGGCAACTCCGTGGAAACGCAGCTGCTTTTCAACTGATCAGGGGGGCTAATATTAATGTTGATTCCTGGATCTGATGCCTGCGTTTGGGCACTCATTGCTATTTGCACTTGCTTTATGATTTCGTCCTGCATTCTTGTGCTTCTTTTCGCGCTCTTGTGCTTAAAGCAATGCCTCCCGTGACTCACGAACATATTCCTCCAACCTGCTGATCCGCGCCGCTTCCTCGTCCTTCCTTCTCTACCAGCTTCTGTAGGTATCTCTGTCGTTAGGGAAACCATGCTCCCAAGAAATGTTCCGTCCTAAACCTCTTGTTCGGCCACTGTGTTCAGCAGTCCCGATGGCATACGTCAATTTATCCTTCTCTCTATTGGACCTAAACGCACCAATAGCTTTAGCTTGTAGAGCATAAGAAAATCTTTGTGTTGCTCTTTCGATTTTTGGGTCATGAACCAGCTTCCCGGTCTCTAGGTCCAGTCTTCCCCCATGAGCGAAAAACCAATTCTTCGCGCGTTTGGGCCAATTGAGTGATTCTGGTGTGATACCCTTGGCAAGAATGTCCGCTTCCATTTTTTCCCACTTGGGAATGGCAATCACGTAGCCACCAGATCCCATGCCATGGTGGTATACCTTCTGTCGGGCATTCTCTTTGTTCCTTCTCACCCGTTCCTCACCCTCTTCTGATGTCTTGTACTGTACAAAATCATTCCAGTAGGGCCTCAACTTCGCGAGCGGGCCCCTAGTATTGAAATTGAACGTTATGTTCTTGACGTATTTCGTGTATAGGGATTTCTTCCAAGTCTAGAATTGTGTGGCCATCTTCTTCATAGCCCACTTTCGAACTAGCTCCTTCAATTCATCATCGTTGATATCATCATAATCATCCGCTTGCAACGTGAAATATTGAAGGATATCATCCCAAATTAAATTCTTATCAAAATCAGAGACAAAACTAACATGAGGCTTGTTGATCTTTTGCTTCCATTCACGGGCACTGATCGGAAGTCTATCCCTTACAAGGCACCCACAGTGCTGCACGAATTTCCTTGCATGTGGACCAAGTGGTTCGCGTGTCTCGATATTGAATTCCGATATTATGTAGCGCCCCTCCAATGGCTTTTTCGGGCCTCGAATATTTTTGCTTTTCGCCATTGTGGTCGTCGATCCAGAGGGCTACGTATAAAAAAAAGAATAAATAAATATCATGTGTACACATAATAGATGATAGATATTCAAATATATATATATACAATATTCAAATATATATATATAAATATATATACCTCGTCAGTACTTTCTTGCACAATATTTTCTTGGTTATCTTCAAGAGCCAGGTATTGACTCCCGTCATCTACATCCTACTGGTCACCATCGGCAAATTGAGTGCCGGTGTTGATAATATTAATCATTTCTTCATCCATGTTGTCTCTCGGGGCAGCCATCTAGCTTTTACTCCACTAGATATATCTATAAAAAATAAAACATGTTTCAATAAATAACCATCCATACTAGTTGACATTGCTTACGTGATCATCTCAGCGAGCATTTCTCCACCGGACGGCACCGTACTTGTCCAAGGAAGAGCTCCGATTCTACGAGGAAGGGAACACGGTCTTCCACGACCGTTGCCGCTCTCCCTCGTAGAATCAAAGCTCCTCCTTGACATCCGTTACCGCTCGGCAGAGAATATGCTCGCCGAGATGAACATGGTCCGCAAATTCAACTAATACGGATTTTCTACAATTTTCTAACTATTTTCTAAGTTTTTCATTTCATGGAAAATTAATTCTAAAAAATAAAAGGCATGATTTCTAAGTATTTCATTTCATGGAAAAAATAATTCTAAATGACCTGCTCGATATCAGCGAGCTCACGGGCGTTTAGGTTGCCGAGGATAGTAACATTTCTGACATTTGTAGGTCTAAAGTTATCAAATATCCAACAAATTATAGCTCAAGAATATGTTTCAATAAATAACCATCCGTACTAGTTGATCTTGCTTACGTGATCATCTCGGCAAGCATTTCTCCACCGGACGGCACCGTACTTTGCCAAGGAAGAGCTCCGATTCTACGAGGAAGGAAACACGATCTTCCACGACCGTTGCCGCTCTCCCTCGTAGAATCAAAGCTCCTCCTTGACGTCCGTTACCGCCCGGCAGAGAACATGCTCGCCGAGCTGAACACGGTCCGCAAGTTCAACTAGTACGGATTTTCTACAACTTTCTAACTATTTTCTAAGTTTTTCATTTCATGGAAAAATTAATTCTAAAAAATAAAAGGCATGATTTCTAAGTATTTCATTTCATAGAAAAAATAATTCTAAATAACATGCTCGATATCGGCGAGCTCGCGGGCGTTTAGGTTGCCGAGGATAGTAACATTTGTGACATTTGTAGGTCTAAAGTTATCAAATATCCATCAAATTATAGCTCAAAAACATGTTTCAATAAACTAAACTACCGTACTAGTTGACATTGCTTACGTGATCATCTCGGCGAGCATTTTCTAAGTTTTTCATTTCATAAAAAGTTAAAATAAAATATTCAGTCGCGGAGTCCATAGAAATGACCATATTTTGACCTAGCAACGCATTGTCAATTGTTATTGCGTTGCATTGCACCCCGGACCGCAGCAACGCAATGAAAACTGTCAGGCCGGCTGTTTGGGCTCTGATTCTACGAACGAAGTGCACAAGACAGCAACGCAACCGCAAAACCATGACCGGCAGAACTGAACGACAACTGACGCCTGCCTGGCGCTAACGATGGAAACGAGCCGCACCGCTGGGCACCGCAGCCGTGTGGAGTCGGCAGCACGAGTTCTCTGCCGTCCCGCACGTCATGTTTTCAAGTGTTATAGAAACTCAAACATATAATGCTACTGACAGGCACATACAAGAGAAACTAATTACAACATAAAATCTCGGCAGCGCTCCAGTGAGGCACATACAAGGCTCGGCCGCGCTCCGGTGAGGCAGCGCGCATGGGCAAGGCTCGGGCGAGCTTCGGTGAGGCAGCGCGGGGAAGGCTCGGCCGCCCTCTGATGAAGCAGCACGCACGGGGAAGGCTCGGGCGAGCTCCGGTGAGGTAGCGCGGGGAAGGCTCAGCGCGCTCCGGTGAGCATGAGCGAGGTGGGGGCCGGGGAGGAGGACGGCACGCGCTCCAGCGAGGACGAGCGAGGCACGCTGGCTGGCCGGCCGGAGAAGAGGCGCGCTGACGAGGCGAGGCTAGGGTGGTCGCCTGGGAGCGGCGGCACTGCTGGATCGATCTGGTGGAGAAGATGAGACGATGGCGTGGCAGAGACAGAGAGGAAGAGAACTAGGGCGTGGTTTATAAAGGGATATCTTTAGTCCCGATTGGAGCTACCAACCGGGACTAAAGACTCTTTAGTCCCGGGCTATTATTAGAACCGGAACTAAAGGTCTGAGCTTTAGTCCCGGGTGTACCCACGACTCGGGAGTAAAGTGCATTTGGGCGGGTCACGAAAACTGCAGCTCTACCTTTAGTCCCGGGTGGTTGATCCACCTAGAAGTAAAGGGAGGTCTGTCACGCCTAGTGGATACACCCGGGACTAAAGCTCCATCTTTAGTCCCGGGTGGTTGATCCACCCGGGAGTAAAGGGGGAGCTGCAGTTGGCTTTCTCCAATTACCATACGTTTTTTTCCTTTTTTTATATATTTCTTTTATATAAATATGTAGAGAGTTATTAATTGCCTAATAAATAAAATATTATCCAAAAAAATTATAAAAAAATTTTTGGACTCGGTTTTGCATTATTATACGCAACAAAAATTTGTAAACTAAACTCTTTTGTTTTACTGTATAAATATTTGACATAGTGTAAATAATAATTACAATTTACACCATGGAAAAATATACTACTTAATTAAAATCATTAAAACTATTGTTTTTTGATAGGAAATTAGTTTTCACATCTTATTAACGTTCATCATTTGGTTTTTCATCACAACATCTCCACGGGAAATCCACCGTCTAGCAGAAAATTCATTTAAACCGTAGAAAATATGAAAACACGACAAAAATCTGAAGTCACAATTATTACATAATAGGTCTAATACATCACTATATATATCAAGCGTTCACAGTAGTGAACTTCTTCTTAACATATATCCCTTGGTTATGATCGCGCCGTAACCATGGAGTGTCCTCATCATTTAGCTGGATGCTTGGGTCTTTGTTCACTGTGAAGGGTGGAATTCGGTCAATCTTTTCATAATCTTCTGATATGTTTGACTTGTCTTCAATTCCGACGATGTTTCTTCTCCCTGAAAGAACTATGTGGCGCTTTGGCTCATTGATTGGGTCGTTGTTGTTTTTTCCTCTCTTTGGTTTTGTAGCCATGTCCTTGACATAGAACACCTGATTCACATCCTTGGCAAGGACGAACGGTTCGTCTTTGTACCCAACATTGTTGAGGTCCATGGTTGTCATTCCATACTGGTTATCGACTGCTACCCCGCCTCCAGTCGCCTTTACCCATTGGCACTTGAACAAAGGTACCTTAAAAGTAGGTGCATAGTTTAGTTCCCATATCTCCTCTATGCGGCCATAATATGTTTGCTTATTTCCATTAGGGTCGGTGGCATCTATGCGAACACCACTGTTTTGGTTGGTGCTCCTTTTATCTTGGGCTACTGTGTAAAATGTATTCCCATTTATCTCGTACCCTTTGTATGTGAGGATATGCCACGATAGCTGCCTAGCCAATAAATAAAGTTGCTTATCAATACTCTCATCACCCTGACATTCTTTTCGCAACCAGTCGCTAAAAGTTTCCATGTGCTGACGCGTAATCCAAGCTTCAGACTTCCCTTCAAACTCGGATCGGAGCAACTCTTTATGTGTCTCGATATACGGATCCACCAAAGAGGAGTTTTGCAGAACTGTGTAGTGTGCTTTATTAAAATAATTGTCCTGCATACCAATATATGGTTTCTTCCCTAGTGTCCCCTTTCCACTTAGTCTCCCCTCGTGTCGCGATTCAGGAAAACCAATTGGGTCAAGGTCAGGAATAAAGTAAACACAAAACTCAATGACCTCCTCTGTTCCATAGCCCTTGGCGATACTTCCTTCTGGTCGAGCACGGTTATGAACATATTTCTTTAGGACTCCCATGAACCTCTCAAAGGGGAACATGTTGTGCAGGAACACAGGACCGAGAATGCTAATCTCCTTGATCAGGTGAACTAGGAGGTGGGTCATGATATTAAAGAAGGAAGGAGGGAACACCAACTCAAAGCTGACAAGACATTGAACCACATCATTCTGTAGTTTAGCTAGATTCATTGGATTGATTGCCTTCTGAGAAATTGCATTTAGGAATGCACATAGCTTCACGGTGGCTAGACGTACATTTGGAGGTAGAATTCCTCTTAATGCAACGGGAAGCAATTGTGTCATGAGCACGTGGCAGTCATGGGACTTTAAGTTTAGGAATTTCTTCTCTGGCACATTTATTATACCCTTATATTCGAGGAGAATCCAGATGGTACCTTGATGCTTGCTAGGCATTCAAACATGCTTTCCTTCTCTTCTTTGCTAAGAGTGTAGCTGGTAGGACTTAAGTAATGGCGTCCATCATCTGTCTTTTCTGGATGCAGGTTGTCTCGTTCTTTCAAACACCGTAGGTCCTGTCGTGCTTCAAGTGTGTCCTTAGGCTTCCCATACACACCCATGAAGCCTAGCAGGTTCACACAAAGATTCTTCATCAGGTGCATCATGTCGATCGCACTACGGACCTCTAGAACTTGCCAATAGGGTAGCTCCCAAAATATGGACTTCTTCCACATGGGTGCATGACCGTCAGCGTCGTTCGGAACAGGTTCGCTGCCATGTGCCTTTCCAAATACTACTTTGACATCCTTGACCATATTGAGTACATCCTCACCAGTTCGGTTGCCCGGCTTGGTCTGGTGGTCTGCCTTACCTTTAAAATGCTTGCCTTTCTTTCTTAGGGGGTGATTCGCAGGAAGAAATCGACGATGGCCAAGGTACACGACCTTTTGACATTTTTTCAAGAATATACCTTTAATGTCATCGAAACAGTGCGTGCACACATTATATCCCTTGTTTGATTGTCCTAAAAGATTACTTAGAGCAGGTCAATCATTGATTATTACAAACAACAATGCTCGCAGGTCAAAGTGCTCCTGTTTGTGCTCATCTCACACACGTACACCTGGTCTGTTCCACAAAAGTAGAAGTTCTTCAACTAGTGGCCTCAGGTACACATCGATGTCGTTGCCAGGTTGCCTTGGGCCTTGGATGAGCACTGGCATCATAATAAACTTACGCTTCATGCATAACCAGGGAGGAAGGTTGTAGATACATAGAGTAACAGGCCAAGTGCTATGACTACTGCTCTGCTCCCCGAAAGGATTCATACCATCCGTACTTAAAGCAAACCTTAAGTTTCTTGCGTCATTTGCAAACTCTGGGAATTCTCTATCGATTGCTCTCCACTAGGGACCCATCAGCAGGGTGTCTCAACATATTGTCTACCTTACGGTCTTCTTTGTGCCATCGCAACAACTTTGCATGGTCTTTGTTTCTGAACAGACGTTTCAAGCGTGGTATTATAGGAGCATACCACATAATCTCGGCAGGGATTTTCTTCGTGGGACGTTCGCCCTCAACATCACCAGGGTCATCTCGCTTGATCTTATACCGCGATGCATGACATACCGGGCATGCATCTAACTTCTCGGACTCCTCGCCATGGTAGAGGATGCAGTCATTAGGACATGCATGTATCTTCTGGATTTGTAATCCCAAAGGGCAAACTACCTGTTTTGCTTCGTACGTAGTGACAGGGCAATTCGTTATCCTTCGGAAGCATCTTCTTTTGGATTTTCAGTAGCTCCCAAATCCCTTGTTAGGATACACCATTCTTTGCTTTCATTACAACAATTCCAGTGTGGTACCCAACTTTTTTTGCTCCGCATCACAAGTTGGGTATAGCATTTCTTGTGATCCTCTAGCATGCGCTCGAACTTGATCTTCTCCTTTTCACTTTCGCATTCTCTTTGTGCATCACGAATGGCCTGACCAAGATCATCAGCGGGCTCATCTTCTGCCCCCTACCTCTTCTTCAGCTTCCTCCATTGCAGTATCATTGAAGGCCCCATATTCAGCAATAATGTCATCATCGTCCCATTGTTCTTCTTCATCTTCTTCCATTACAACCCCCGGTTCTCCATGCTTCGTCCAACAAATATAGTTTAGCATGAAACCCGACTTCAACAAGTGTGAATGAAGACTCCTTGAGCTAGCATATTCCTTCAAATTCTTACATATGGCACAAGGGCAGCACATGAAACCATCACGTTTGTTTGCCTCGGCCACACGTAAGAAAGAATGCACGCCCTCAATAAACTCTTGGGAGCGGCGATCAGCATTGTACATCCAATGCCGTCTCATCTGCATTACATGACATACATACCATATTAAAACCTATAACATAATTAGTTAATTATACGACATGCATGCCACCACACAAGGTATTAATTTATGAAAGTCTCGCTACAATGTAGACAATTCCAACTATCACTAAAAAAACTAAAGCTAAAATGCACTTCAGTAGTATAAGGATTTCGCGACCAATCCCAACTAAAATAGACAGATCATGCGTTTGTTCAACATCTATGGGCTTCTTCCGCAGGATCACTACCTCATCAGCCACCGTAACCGCCTATGCAAGAGAGTTTTGCACGTGTTCAACATACTCTTCCTCCCAGTACCAGCCTAAACATCTAGTGCCATCCCACTGAAATTAAAACAAAAAATTAGAACTTTAATCACAATCATCGTGAAAATAATTATAAATTAACCATAATCATCAAATGTGAAATAACTCACATTGTGATCCGGACACTTGTAGAAGATACGGCCCTTGTTGGGACACTCCTTCCTCACCCAGTACTCCATCATAATCATCTCCTCACACTTGCCGCCTGCAATGAGAGGGAGGTCCGGCCTCAGTCGCTTTGTAACCCGATGAGAGGCCGAGGACCCGGAAGCAGTTGCCATCTACTCTCTATACTCATTTTTAATATAATATAAATTTCTCATTTTATAAACAAATAATATTAAAAAAAACTCTAAAATTCTCTATATCTCTAAAGCATGAAGTGTGCTATGCATGCTAGAAATGAAAACTCAATACTAGTTTTGAATAACTACTTTAACCTTCCTTCATCCAAATATGCAAACTTTAAAATGATTTTGAGCTTAAATGGCTTACAAATAAAAAAAATCTACCATAAAAAAACCACATATATCTAGTCCACAAAATGAAATAAGCTACTGATGAAACATGAGAGTATAAAGTTGGTAACCTTTAGAACCGAAGAATCGAGGGCGGAATGGAAGAAATCTTGTGATCACCGGTGATGAGGAAGAAGAGAGGCCGGCGATGAAGCAAGAACACTGAGCTCGAAGTGGCTCGGGCTCGGGGAATGTAACAACCCAAAAATCCACACACCAAAAATCACAACTACAAAATTTTTGTTGTTACCCCATGCAATGTTGAGTGACATCTGTAGGAGCCAACCCTAGGTGTTGCATTAGTTGTAACCCAACTAGACAACTTCATGAGCATGGCATGTTATTTGTTAATTATGTTTATTTAAATCATGATAAATAAAATGTAGCATACATTGTTAATTCAAATGGTGATTTGGATTTCCATTTGCTTTATGTAATGCTTAACAGCTTCTTTAAAGTAATAAACCATAAAGTAATTATTAATCAAACCAAAGAATAAATGCTTAAAGAGAAAACTATTTCTATTTTTGTATAACAAAACTACACCTATTTTTGTTATACAAATAAAGTCCCTAATATATATAAAAGGGTGTTGTGGGCCTCATATCTAAAACTCCAATGAATAAGGTACACTAGTTTTGAATTCAAATTCCAAATCAGATTTGAATTCAAACAAAGAAGAAGAAAAATAAAAAAAAAGAAAAGAAAGGGAGAAGGCCTCGTAGCCGGCTCGGCCTGCTCGGCCCACAAGCTAGCCCCGCTTCGCGCGCAGGCCGACCCAACTCACACGACCGAGCGACCGGCCCAGCAAGCCAGCCCAGCACGCGCTCACGCCCGCGCGCCCGTCTGCCCCACCAGCTGCCGCTGCCACCGGACCCCACGCGTCAGCCACTCCCCGGCATAGTGTCTTCTTCCTGCCCACGCCGGCACCTCCTCCGACCGAGTCCTGACCAAAACAACAGGCGCGGGCCTGGGGTCACGCGAATCACCTAGCCCTGTCCCCTTGGTGCCGTGCCCACGCAACCTTTGCGCCAACCACCCACGCCCGTGATACTGTCCGATGCAATCGGTGCATCGTCAACCGTCCGCCCCGTCCGCCATGGGTGGAGCTTGGACCTCGGGGCTATAAAGCAATGCCTAGAGCGCCCTAGGGATTCCTCAGCCCACGACGCCGCAGCTCGGTGGCCCAACTGCCCGTACCACTCTGAGAGAAGAGGGCCGAGAAGGAAATTCGAAAGGGGGGAGGCGAGCAGAGAGCTCGGAGACGACGATCACCGGAGCCCTGGCGCCGCCCTGAGCACCTACCCCGACGACGCGCCTCGCCACCACACTACCACCGAACACCGCTAGCACCACTCGATGAGTCCTTTGCTGAGACCTCCTCCTAGCCCATGGACACCGTAGCAGTGCACGCGCCCGCCACGCTCATGACACCGCCGTCATGGCGCGGCCACCCCGTGCGCACCCGGCCACCTCGCTAGACTAGGACGCAGCCGTAGAGCACCGTCGTGATGACCGGAGGATAGCCGCATAGACCGAGACCCCATTAGCCGGCCGTAGCGCCTTGGCCACAAGAACCAGACCACCGGCCGGAGCTCCACCGTGCACCACCACCGCGTGCGGACTCCACCGCACCCTAAGGTCGTCGTCGACACTATATCCTGTCTCCCGCTAACCGTCTGAAAGAGAACGGGGCACCAGGACCCCTGGAACTACCCCTAGATGCCCCGCCGACGAGCACCGCCATGACTAAGCCACCAACCACTGTGGCCGAAGCCCCATGAAGCCCTGGCCGCCACCTTGACCACACCACCATACACGCCGAGGCTTGGTGAAGCTTTCCCCACCTCAATTGGACGCCAACGCCGCTGTGGGAGCTCGCCGGTGAGCACACCACCGGCGGGAACACACCGGGAAAGGAAGTAGAGGAATCCTTCCTCGCCGGCCGCACACACCTGCACCCCGTGCACGTAGACTAAGCCAAAGGGAAGAAGGATAGACTCGGTCCACCGAAGACCTAGCCTACGGTCCATGGACCGTGAACACCCGTTCACCGTGAGCCATGCGGTGTGGGCCAAGCTGTGGACGAAGCCTAGTGGAGGCCCTTGGCTATGATGTGGCAGCGCCACAGCATGCCACGTGGTGGGCCAAAGCCTAGCCCATATCCAGGCCCAACCGGCCTAGTTCGGACTCGGTCCGTGTTGACCATTGACCAGTCAACGTTGACCGATTGACCGGACCCACATGTCAGCGACACAGAGACTCTAGACCCACTTGTCAGTAGGTGACGTCATGCTGACATCATGACGATGTCACGCGGGTCCCACCTGTCAGTAACAAACACAGCCGAGGTGACATCATGATGACATCACGGTGACGTTAGCTGCTGACGATAGCAACTCTGGCCCCACCTGTCAATGACTATGATCCGTTAACCGTTGACTCGCCCGTTGACTTGACGTTGACTTTGACCGGACCCACATGTCAGTGACCTAAGAGCCCCGGTCCCACCTGTCGGAACTGATGACGTTGATGATGTCATGCTGACGTCAAGATGACGTCAGCAGGACCCCCACTTGTCAGCTCGGAGCCGAGACGATGACGTCATGCTGATGTCATGCTGACGTCAGCATGCCACGTGGACCAGTCATAGTGTGACACGTGTCAGCCCAGGATTAATTCAGCCTTTTCCATTTTCAGAGATGAATTAAACTTCGGAAATTCATAACTAATTCATACGACCTCAGAAAAATATGAAACCAGGGCCAAAATTCATCTAAAATCGAGCTTTACGCAATGAACCCATGTTTGAGTGCATTTGGTTCTTTTGAATTTTTATTGCTTCTTTGTGCTATTCTATAAACGTCGCTAACGCGACTATAATTCGATCGTATGTAGACTCGGAGGAGAACTAGACGGACGAGGATCGTGAGTACCGTGAGGAGTACGGGGACAACTACACTGAAGGTGCCATATCCCACCCAACCACGTAGCACCTATTACGCATGGCTAATATAGAACTGCTATTGCTTTACTTTATTGTTATATTCACACTATGATAGGACTTGCATGGTAGTATGCTTACTTGATAGCCTTTACCTTGACGCAACCTTACCCCGGCATACCCTGCTATTAGGCTAGACACACGCTTACTGCTATATTTTGCTTGTACTTCTACTACGCTATTACTACATTGATGCGTGGTGTTATCTGGACTATGGGGAGAGTGCTGCGTGTGTGACTTGGGTGTGTGGAGGGTGAGGGTTGTGTCGACCAAGTTGGAGTATACGACGAGCCTGGGGCAAGTCTTGCCATGGGGTGCTACCTAGGCACCCTTGGAATGAATACATGTGGTGGGTAAATGGTATATGAGGTGGTCCTGGGTGTGAACCTGTGATGGGAGGAGCCCGTGATGGAGGTGCTGTGGTCGCACGGTAAATGGAAACCCTGATGAAGACATTCTGGCTTGGTCATCCCTAAGGACTTACTAGTACTCAGATTCACCGGGAAGCCTTACGTACCACTCGCCCTATATGGTGCGGGACGGCCGGACTACTTGGTAGGATATTGCCACTACTGCTAGGTTGATAGCGGACAGTGTAAGGAGGTACGGGGCGCGGAGGATTCCCCACACCCTTCCGAGACTTCATAGAGACCTTGTGGACCCGTCTCATGACTCACAGTTTCAGCCACCCCAGACTAGACTTGGGGCGTACCAGGGCTGAATGGTAGAGTGGCATTATCCTAGGCTAGCAAGCGGCCGGAATCAGCCCAGTTGACGACGGTCAGCGAGGAAGGCGGATCTTGTGGTTATGTAAAACCTCTGCAGAGTGTATGGTTGATCGATCGATACATGTGCCGACTTGTCGGCTATGGACCTTTCCTGGGTTTCGCTTAAACTAGATAGAGAGATGAGTCCTTCTCTTCTTCCCCCATAAGAGAGTGTCGGTCGTAGCCAGGGGCTACGGGCCATGAGACAGTATCGAGAGGAAGTTGGCCTGTCGACTGAGCGATGGTATGGTGATGGTGTGGAGATGGTGGTATATTGATCCCGGGATCAAAATCTGGCTCTGGACGGGAATGGGGTGGAATGTGTGTGGGAATGGTGTTAAAACTTAACCAACTATTATTATATACTTGATATGCTAAAACATAGAAAACCCTAGCCTTATAGGTTCCTTTTGATTATATCTCACTTGCATCCAATTTCCACAAAGCAATGCTCATAGGGTGGGAGTGGCCAGTACAAATCGTACTGATAAATTTTGGCACACAGGTTCTGCTGGGGATTATAGCTCTGAGGAGTTTGACGGTTGAGGGGTTCGTTCCTACGCTCGAGTTTGGCGATCTTATCTTCAAGCTGTTCTGAATGAATGCTACTTTTGATTCCGCCAATGCGGCGATGTAATAAATTATGTAATTCCGCACTATTTGTACTATGATATTATCGTTGTATAGATGTGGTATTCGACTAGAATTTGAGTAATATGATCTACAACGGTCATAATACACTTCGACTCTGTGGATTTCCCTTCGCGAAAATCAGGTCGTTTCACGGAGGAACAAGGGGTATATAGGAGGGGATCTTTAGTCCCGGTTGTAGACAGAAACCGGGACTAAATGTCCCTTTCTAGTCCCGGACGGAGTCTTCAGCCGGGAGTAGACTTTTACTCCCGGTTGGAGGTACAAACCGGGAGTAAAAGTGAACCTTTAGTCCCGGTTGGTAGCTCCAACCGGGACTAAAGGTCCCTCCAGCAAAAGCCTGTCACAGTAGCCGTTGGGCAGGGACCTTTAGTCCCGGTTGGAGCTACCAACCGGGACTAAAGGTTTCTCTAGTCCCGAGCGCGAAAAATACCGGAACTACCGCCAAATTTCAAAGTGGATCGAAGGTCGTTTCTCTACTAGTGCAACTTGTACTCAGCTGTCTCCGTCCGTCATTCCGTCATGTATATGCAATGACTTCGTTTCGGTGAAGCAGTTTAGGCTGTATTTAGTTTCCAAAAAAATTTCCAAAAAATGCTACAGTAGCCGTCACATCGAATCTTGCGATACGTGCATGGAGCATTAAATGTAGACGAAAAAAACTAATTACACAGTTTGGTTGGAAATCGCGAGACGAATATTTTGAGCCTAATTAGTCCATGATTGAACACTAATTGCCAAATAAAAACGAAAGTGCTACAGTAGTCAAATTCCCAAATTTCGCGAACTAAACAGAGCCTTAGTCCTCGTTTGATATAGCTTCTGTGTGTTGTGGCTCCTTCTGAGAAATACCGTTAGTAGTATTGTTTGAATTGTAGTGCGGAGCCATCTCGGTTTTTGAGGTAAAAAAATAAACTAGTAAGAAGAGGAGCCAGCCGAGGTACAGTTTTAGCTCAATCAGCTCTTGTTACACTGAGAACGAGCTCTGGCTCGGTTGGCACGCGGTGCAGGTGATCACGCTGCCCACCAGCGTTCGAACCCCGGGTTTGGCGCTGGTGTTTTCACCGGGATTTATTCCCATAATAATTTTTAGTGAAGTCTCTCAACGCGTGGTGCCACAAAGGGACTGCGATGTTCCCGTCGTCTATAGAGCCTACTCGTTTCTGATGATCTCTCTAGGACGCGTCTTCATATCTGTGTATAGTTATAGGTCTACTCGTGTACTAGTGGTGTGAGTGTGGTGTTCGTGTGTGTGGTGTAGGTGTGTGTCTGTATACCAACAGATACTACAGTTGTATCCAGATGAGAGGTGACAAAAAAAGCTCTTGTTACACCGTCCTACAGTAATCAACGGTCATGGAGCCGAAGGAGATAAGAGTCGTGCCAAACGGCCTCTTATTTTGGCTTCGACTTCATTGAAACTGAGGCCCTATTCGCTTGTCTTATAATCTGTACTTTTCAGCTTATTTTTCAGTCAGAATAGTATTTTTCTCTCACAACAAATCAGCCAGAATAGTGTTTTGATTTTTTTAGTGAAGCGATGGGGGCCTGAAATTATTTGTTTTAGAAAAAAAGTTAGGTAAAACCAATTGTTGGCAACATTGCTTTGTGTATATTACTAGTTCCTACCATGCTTCAAGTACAACTACTGTTACAATCGAATGCACACGCACTAGAGGGCAGGAGGGGAGTAGTTTAGTTGTTAGGTTATGTTTAGTTGTTAGTTTTATAAGACAGGACGATTTTATTTTCTGTTTAGTTGAGAGGATAAAGATGTTCCTATTTTATGTTTGGTTGGAGGATAAAATAAGATGGGTCGAATGGAGTTTCTCTGTGTCGTTACCTTCCGTCAACCATCCGTCCACTTGTCAACCACTTACCTAGCATGGGCCCACTTGTCGGTCACTTACCTAACATTGGCCCACTAGTCAGCCGACCCAACTTCTTCCTCCGGCTGTACCCGCACGCCCACGCGCCATGCGGCCATGCTTGTGCTCGCCCCCTTCCCACACGTCCACGCTCGAGCTCACCACCATCCTCAAGCGGCCATGCCATGCCAGAGGTCGCCGCCTGTACCCGTGCCCAGGCCTAGACCGGTGCTCGCCTGTGCTAGATCTCGCCTGGATTAGGACCAGGGCACCGACGACGATGAGATGTCGCGGGTGGAGCCAGGCTGGCGGCTCGGGATGTAGACTTAGGGGCGAGAATGAGGCGGAGCTATGTGGACATCGGGGCTGGGACGAGGCCGGCATCGATGTCGATGGGTAGGGTCAGGACGGAGCCTTCATGGGAAGTGGCGGATTAGGACATGATTGAAGGAGGAGCTTGTCTTTTTTTCTTTCTCTCTTTTTTTTCTTTTTTCCTCCACCTCTTCTTCTTTATCCTCTCTATATTTCCATTGATGCACCAATTGTAAGGGGCCTGGAGCACCCCAGCCCCCTTAGATCCGCCCCTGTTCATGGGAACAATACGACATTGAAGAGGCACGACTAAGTTCGACCTTTTTGTGGGGATGAGCTTGCCAGTAGATTCACTCTAATGACCCTGTTCGCTTGTGTTATAATCTGTACTTTTCGACTTGTCTTTTCAGCCGGAACAGTATTTTTCTCTCACAACAAATCAGCTGGAACAATGTTTCAGCTTGTTTTTTCAGTGAAGCGAACAGGGCCATTCTATATGAGAACAGTGTTTTGCTCTCACAACCAATCAGCTTCAGCCAGGTTATCAATCGTAGAAACCATCAGCCGAACAGCTCCTGTTCGTTTCCCAACCAAACAACTACAAAAATTGGTCCATTCCATCCCATCCCATCTTTCTCATCCCTCGAACTAAACACTACCATACTGTTGCCTGCTCTATGCTTAGGTCTGGTTTAGTTCCCAAAAATTTTCACCCCAAACTATCACATCGAATCTTGCGGCACATGCATGGAGTATTAAATATAGACGAAAAAAACTAATTGCACAGTTTGGATGGAAATCGCGAGACGAATGTTTTAAGACTAAGTAGTCCTTGATTAGCCATAAAATGCTACAGTAACTAATATGTGCTAATGATGGATTAATTAGGCTTAATAAATTTGTCTCGCAGTTTTCAGGAGCTATGTAATTAGTTTTTTTATTAGTATCCGAAAACCCCTTCCGGCATCCCCGAAACATCCGATGTGATATCCAAAAATTTTCATTTCGCGAACTAAACTCAGCCTTAATTGGAGTCTCTTAGAGTTCTTAGAGTACACAAATACCAGTACAAAATGAGGCCGTTCTTCTCATTGGTAGATGAAGACCATGCTCATCCGCGCGTACCTACACAGTGAACATTTGTCGCCTGGAGAGACCGAGTGCACATCTGTCACGAATACCTTACTTCTACACAAAAACAAGGAAAAAAAAATCAAGCACTCGTCTCCTATGTGTTCACTTTTTGGAAGGATGGGCTTCTGCTGCTGTGCGTCGTGTTCCATCGCAAAAGCGAGAGAGAGAGAGAGCTGTTGCCAAGAACATGGGAGTGATCTGCTACCGCCTGATGACTTGCCTTGGCGGCAACCACCACCATCAGTCCAGTTCATCTCACACACGGCATGACAGGCGCATGCAGCAGCGGCTGAGCGAGCTGACACACATGTGCTGGCCGCTGGCCGGCAGCGGCAGAGGGCTGTCCTGCTCGTGCAGGCTGCAGCAGCAAGTGATGGAGCACTGCACTGCCTCTCCCATCGCAAACCAGACCATAATAGGGAGATGGCAATCAAATTCTGCATTTGCTCGCCAAAGAGACAAACAAGCGGCCATGATGGGGCACGGCCTCTGCCCTGCTCACCAAAGCATCCCCTCCTCTTGTGTGATCATTTCGTCATGGGGTTATGTCACCCTTGTTGCTTGCTTCATTTCATTTTTTTTTGTTTTGGTTTCAACTTTCAATTCTAGAGTTAGGCCCCGTTTAGATGCGAAAATTTTTGGCTTTTGGCTACTGTAGCACTTTCGTTTGTATTTGGCAAAAATTGTCCAATTATGGACTATTTAGGCTTAAAAGATTCGTCTCGCCAATTACAGGCAAACTGTGCAATTAGTTATTCTTTTTACCTACATTTAATGCTCCATGCATGTGCCGTAAGATTTGATGTGACGGGAAATCTTAAATTTTTTTTGTTTTTGGGTGGGATCTAAACACGGCCTTAGAGGGGAGGCGTCCAAACTGTTGGTTTGATCATAATTTGCTACTCTGTACGTACCACGTGTTGTGTGGTACAGTACAGCACTCTAAAATGAGTTGCGGCCAAACCTTATTACAAAGTTTTTTTTTAAAAAAACTATAATACCCCTTTCATACACATTTTTTAAGCCTTTCGTGTTCGGGTACAGCTGTAGTATCTTGATCATGTACGAATACATGCCCATGCCATCCACACACCGCACTCACACAACGCGTGCACAATTAGACCTCCCTCCCATACACCTTGAAAAGCCTTTGGACTAAAAGTATAGTAACGTTTACTATCTTTTGACTCACATGCATGCTACAGTAGGTGTTGTGCGTTCTCTCACCTCACCAACGTTTCACCATTTCACATGTGTGCTGCCAGTGTGGTTCAGCAGTGCCATGATTAAAGAGATCCCATGCCTGTCTCTATTCACCGTCGTGCATGCATGAGATAATAGTGGGGATCGATGTGACACTACAGCTAGTATGTTAAACTTTGGTTGTTTGGCTGTTCTCATCAGTGCTACTGGAAAACCTTAGCTGCATGTTTTGGAGGAGCACTCAGATCTTAGGTGGTGTTTGGATTTGGTGACTAAAATTTAGAAGGTCTATCGGAAGAATATTGCATGTGGTGTTCGGATACTAATAAAAAACAAATTACATAATCCGTCAGTACTCTACGAGACGAATTTTTTAAGTCTAATTAATCTGTCATTAGCACATGTTTACTGTAACATCACGTTGTCAAATCATAGACTAATTATGCTTAAAAGATTCGTCTCGTAAATTAGTCGCAAACTATACAATTAGTTTCGTAATTAATCTATATTTAATACTCCATACATGTATCAAACATTCAATGAGACATCGACTAAAATTTAGGAAGAGCAAACAAACACCATCCTAGATGGCCAGAAACTCCCTTGTCACCAAGGAGCTAATAATAAGGCCAAATAATAATACTGTGTTCGTCCTAAAATAAGTAACATTGTTTTATTTTTATACTTCTTGTTTGACTATTCATCTTATTTAATTTATTTTTATATAAATAATAAAATAAATTAAGTTATTATTAAAATATCTCTTATAATAGCATAAGTTATAACAAAATAAATATTATTTATATAAAAAATTAGAATAAGACAAATGGTCAAATGATTAAAAGTCGAAAACATCGCTTATTTTGAGACGGAGCGAGTAACAAATAATGCAACTGCACGCTTGCCATTGCTGGCTGGTGTTCAAGTACTAGAAATGCATGGCGCGTAGCCGTACCTAATGAAGGCAGGGCAACAACCGTGCGCGTAGGGGTGCGTAGCACCAACAGGGTCTTCGGTGTAAGTAGTTACTCCTACTAGGCAGGAAGCATATATTCCAACGCTCGTACAGAATATTGGCATTCCAGGACGAAATTCAAACACAAGACTACTGCAGGTTCCAACTCATCCAGTTTTGTTACGTACTTTTTGTTCTTATGGCAATAATATTAAAATTTTAGCACTGCCTGTTTGGTTCATGCCTAAACTTGCCACACCTGACTCTTTAGCTAACTGTGGCAGCCACCGGAAATATAGCGAGAAAAAATGAAGCCAAATTTATGGAAAAAATTTGGTAAGAAAATGAGTCTATAGCGTGTGGGACAGAGTGCTAAGAAGGTGCGGCATGCCATAATTACAGCAGTGAACCATGTGTAAGAAACTGTGGATGGTAATTTGTGGTCACGAACCAAACAGACCCTGATAAAAACACAAGGTGACCAAACGTCCGAGCATAGCGTAGATTTGCACTCCTACTTTTCGTCTAGCTGATTTTCGGCGGATGTTGATGCTGATCTGTTGTGAGAGCAAAACATTGTTTCATGGCTGAAAAGTAGTGCTGATTTTGATTGATAAGCTCAAGCGAACAGAGCAAAAAATGTTTGAACTGCTACTTTGCACTCAGCTGGATTTCAAGTGTAAGAAATTTCGGTGGAATCTATTCCTGCAAAAAAAAAGTTGAGGCTCTCTTTGGAGCATGAGTTTTTTTTCTTTCATGTTGCTGTTTTTTTCCAGTGAAATATAAACTGATGTACGTGAAATTCTTATACGATTGTTATGAAACTTTTGAATTCCTAAGACTGTCTCCAACATGGAACCCATATGGGCACTCAAATCCAAAATGAATAGCTAGAGACCCAAAATCAGCCTCCAACAGAGTACCTATACGGGAAACCTATTTTAGGTTGTCTGAGAGGCACAACCCAAATATGGGTATCCTGTATCCTGAAAACCCATTTACAGAAAGGTTTCTCTTTTGGGTCTTGTTGTTGGAGAATATGCCGAATAGTGTCGGTGTTTCGAATAAACACCAACTAGTAAATTTATATTTGTTGCGCGTTAGGCCCGGATGGTGTGCTAAAGAACACAAGGTTTATACTGGTTCGGACAGAATGTCCCTACGTCCTGTCTGCTGCTGCTCGTGTTATTAGCACCTAAAAAGGTTCGTAGTAGGGGGTACAAACGGTCGAGAGTGGGACAGGTCCCAAGTCTCTGATGGAATGGTCGAAAGGATGCCAAGAGCTCGATTGCTGCTTGGATGTGTGTTGTGTATGAAAATTGATCCGTCCCCTTAGTGGGGTGTCCTGCCCTCCCTTTTATAGACCAAGTGGTAACATGGGTTACAGATGGGAGAAAGAGGAAAAACCAAAAGGTAGAGACGGTCCTTCAAAGGCGCTGGGTCTTCCTTTTCCCTTGAGCCTGCCCTGCTGACATGGCAGACCATGCCAGGGATAACATGTTCGCTGATCCTGACATGGCCGTGTTCTAGCTTCATTTCAGCAAGTGGTTACGTCCCATCCCACTCTGACGGACGGTGCGGCGTGCTGGGGTGCTGAGCCATGATCCTACGGAATGCAGACGGGGAAGTGACTATACGTCCATAATTGTAGATGATGTGAGTTCTCTCTTGGATTGTAGTGGTTGTCGTATGCTTATGTCAGGATCCACGTCCGAGGGCTGATGGCGGCGCCCACAACACTGTAAGACAAAAGTCGGCGCCTACAACACTATTTGGGCTCTGCTGTGCCTGGAAGGGCTTAAAGCACCCGTTCCGTCGTATCCTGATGGTATTTTCCTGCAGGTGTGCAGGGCATTGTCCTCGGTACTGCAATTGACTCGAATGTCCAGTCTTACCCTATGCCCGTCATTATGAAGGAGCAGGGTGCAGTCGCCCGGCGAGGCGGAGCTAGCCCTGGGACATCGGGCGAGGTGGAGCCAGCCCTCAGTCGTCGGGTGAGGTGGAGCCAGCCCTTAGCCATCATTCGAGGCGGAGCCAGCCCTCCAATGTCGGGTGAGGTGGAGCCAACCCTCAGTCATCGGGCGAGGTGCAGCTAGCCCTGAATCGTTGGGCGAGGCGGAGCTAGTCCTCAGTCGTCGGGCAAGGTGGAGCCAGCCCTCAACCGTCGGGCGAGGCGGAGTCTGCCCCTAGACGTTGGGCAAGGCGGAGTCTGCCCCCAGACATCGAGCGAGGCGGAGTCCAGCCCTCAGGGGTCGGGCGAGGCACGGCCAACCTCCGGTCGTATGGACAAGAAGCGCAGTTGCGTTCTTGTCTGCTTGAGAGCATCAACGTTTAATGGTTATTAGCTCCACCTCATTGGGTACCCCAGTATTAGGTCCTCGACAGTAGCCCCCAAGCCCCTGGGTGATTTGACTTGCTAGAGGGTGCGCACGAGCGCACCCGATGGGTGTAGCCCCGAGCCTTGGGTGATTTGGATAGAATCGTTCGAGGAGGGGGGTTTTGATTCGCTAGAGGGTGCTCACGAGCGTACCCGTCGGCTATAGCCCCCGAGCCCCTACGCGATTCGGATAGAATCGCTCGGGGGGTATTTCGGACCCTTCGCGGGTATGGCTGCGAGATTTGGTATTTTGACAACTGGATAGCTTAAAGGGAACCTTGGTATCCCATTCACGGGGATTCGTCTAGGGTTAGTCCGGTTGAGACTCAATCGTGGATCAAGACTCCCTTGAGGTTCGTGTGCCTGAGTTCTGGCCGCTTGCGGGCCCATCCCTCATTGGGACGGCCATCGAAACTATTGGGCTAGCCCTCGAACTTCTAGGCCTGGGTGGGCTAGAGAAATGGTTCTTGACCCATATCCCCTCTGTGGGAAAAGAGTCCTAGTCTGCCCGGGAAGGCAAAACGTCCGGCGTAACTTTGGTGGGAAAGGATATGGATTGTGGGCGCATATCCCACGACGTTATGTGGTGGTGTATCGTGGCAGGCACAGAGATCTAGGAGGACAGTTGCCCTTCTGGTATCGATCGCCCCTATAACTTTGCCTTCTTGCCTTTCCATCTACAACTTCAGCCGCCAATCACCTAAGCCTCCCGCACCCGCATCGTAGCTGCCGTCAAGCTCGCATCTACCCCCTCCTAATCTTCCAATGGAGCCGTGGTGTAGATCCGATATCACCCTTCAGTGCCTGGAGGGCCTCGTTCGTCGTGGCCTCCTTTGCCCGTGGACCGCCGCCGAGGAGTGGCAACTGCCCGGTATGAAGATGTGTCGTTGCCGCTCGAAGGTTATGTTGTGTCCTTTGCTCGCTTTCACAAGAGGGGATTTGCCACCCCCGCCCACAAGTTCCTTCGGGGGCTGCTGGATTACTACAAGGTGGAGTTGCAGCACCTTACTCCTAATGGGGTCTAGCACATTACGACGTTCGTCGCCCTGTGTGAGGGGTTCTTGGGGATTAGTCCCCACTTCGACCTGTGGCGGTATCTCTTCGCCGTCAACCTTTTGAAGAAGCGGGTTAGGAAGCAAGAGCTGAGCGTGCCGGTGGGATGTGTCGGCATTCATCTTCGCAACAACCGGGTGAACGAATACTCGTCGATGCGTCTGTCGACCTCCAACAAGGGGTGGCATTCGCATTGGTTTTACATCAAAGACGACATTGCCACCCCCTTGCCAGCGTTCTCCGAGCGCATCATCGAAGAGGTCCTAGAGTCGTGGAAGTGGGGTGTCCCGGACAAAGATAAGAAGAAGATCAAGGACCATCTCGCCGCCCTCCAAATTCTGAAGGAGAGGGGCATGAAGGGGTCAGGGATCATCGGCGCCTACCCCATGAGGAGGGTGGCACCACTGATGGCGCACGTGCTTCCCCTACACCTGATGGTGCCTGGAGCGTCACTCATAGGGACGGTGCTTGCCGAGGGAGCGCTTCCCCTCTCTAAAGTGGCGTAGCGCATCAAGGAGGCGATGGAGCCCTTGAAGGACAGTGCTGGCACCGCTTTTGATTTTGTGTACCTAGTGCCGGGGCATCCCCCAATGCGGCTAGAATCAGGGTACATTGACTTCATAAGTTCTCTTTCCCCGTGCCTCCTTTTTAATTGAACTCCCGACCCCTTGGTGCTGACATTGGGATAGCGGGTCCAACCAAAGAAACTTGTCTTTATGGATTGCCTGGCTCCGCTGCCGAAGGACAAGTTCGTGGCGGTGGCCAACCACGCCATGGGCGAGTGGTAGAGGAAGACAAAGGAGTTCGAGCGGAAGAAGAAACAACAGAAACAGTAGGCACGGGAGCGAGGAGAGGAGACAGACAGCGAAGACCACGACGACGTTGACGATGAGGTAGTTGCCGATGTGGAGTGGGATGACCTAGAGGGCGAGGATACGCTGACAAGTACCCACTCATCCATGCAGGGACCCTTCCCATTTCATGCAGGGGGAAGTGAGTCTATGAGGCCAACGAAGACGGGCCAAACCATCGGTTCGTCCTCAGCACCAGTGGGAGCGAACGGATCCGCCGCCGCGCCCGGGGTGCCGGTGGAGGGGGGCGGCTCCACTGCCGTGCCCCATGAGCTGATAGGGGCGGCGGAGATGGGCCAAACCATTGGCCTGTCCTCAGGACCGGTGGGAGCGGACGGATCCGCCGCCGCGCTCGAGGTGCCGACAGAGAGGGGTGGATCCGCCGCCGCGCCCTTGTAGGCAAGAGAGATGAGCCCCAGTTCCCAGGAGCAGGGGGTAGGCTCAAAATAGTCCCGCCTAGACGAATTGGAGCAGGAATCTGGGGGTTCGTCCCCAAAACGTCCCTACCGCCCAACAGCGCCAGCATAAGTCATCGATTTCTCTGTTTTTCCTATTTTTTCAGTGTGACCTATGCCTTTTAACTCTTGCAGAGTCTTGAGACGGGGCCGTTCTTTGGCGCTGGCACCCATGAAGAGCGTTGCTCTTTAGGTGAGACGGGCGCCATCGCCTGACGTTGCTCCAATTTTGGGCAGGAGCGAAGCCGATGTTGCAGCCTCGTCGGCCGGTCAGGCGTCGCCCATGGTGGCGCTCGTGCCCTCAACTGGTCAAGCAGACACCAGGGCTGGAAGAGCGCCCTCGGGGGTTGTCAAGCAAACGACGATGGAGGCAATTCTACCGCCTACGTCGGAGCGGACGAAGCTGCCGCTCGCAATTGTGGCGCTCTCTGTGGTGGGTGCGGTGCCGCAAGCCGAGGCCCTGGCATCGCAAGCGGAGGTGGCCACGACTATGATAAGCCAGGCGTAGCTAGATGCAGCCATGGTGGTGTCCGAGGGAGCAGCTGAAAGGTCCTAATATGGCTAGAGGGGGAGTAAATAGCCTATTTAAAATCTACTAATCAACTAGAGCAAATAGATTAGTATGACAAATAGAGAAATGCAAACTTGCTCTAGCTCTACAAGGGTTGCAAGCCACCTATCCAATAATTCTAGTTGCAATGATTACTAGGCACACAACTTGCAATGTTACTACTCACTAAGAGCTCTCAATCTTGCTACTATAAAGAGCTCCACTAGATGAACTTAAAATAACAAAGCAAGCTCTCAATTCTAATTACACTAAAGAGCTTGCTACAACTAGTTTGCAAGAATATAAATGAGTGAGTAGGGTGATTATACCGCCGTATAGGGGAGTAAACCAATCACAAGATGAATACTAAATCAATCACCGAGAGAATACCAAAGGGCAAGAGACAACTAATTTTTCTCCTGAGGTTCACATGCTTGCCGGCATGCTAGTCCCTATTATGTCGACCAACACTTGGTGGTTCAGTGGCTAAGAGGTGTTGCACGAACCTCGTCCACACAATTTGACACCGCAAGAACCTACCCTCAAGTGAGGTAACTCAATGACACGAGCAATCCACTAGAGTTACCTTTTGGCTCTCCACCGGGGAAGGCATAAGACCCCTCACAATCACCATGATCAGTGCCGGAGACAATCACCAACCTCCGCTCAACGATCCTCGCTGCTCCAAGCCATCTTGGTGGCAGCAACCACCAAAAGTAACAAGTGAATCCCACAGCAAAACACGAATGCCATGTGCCTCTAGATGCAATCACTCAAGCAATGCACTTGGATTCTCTCCTAATCTCACAATGATGATGAAACAATGATGGAGATGAGTGGGTGGGTTTTGGCTAAGCTCACAAGGTTGCTATGTCAATGCAAATGGCCAAGAGGGTGAGCTTGAGCCGGCCATGGGGCTTAAATAGAAGCCCCACGAAATAGAGTTGTTGTACCTCTTCACTGGGCACAACACGGGGTGATCGGACGCTCCGGTCAGTTCGATCGGATGCAGGACCCCAGCGTCCGGTCGTCCGATGCTTGCCATGTGTCATCGGCTTCAAACGCCGATCGCTCGGTCTCAACAGTCAAGTGATGACCGGACGCGTCAGTTAAAAAGTGACCGAACATAGGACCCCAGCGTCCAGTCGTTTCTAGTAAGGTTCCAAACGCGAAATTTCATGACCGAACATGTCCGTTCATGCTCGACCGAACTCACCCGGTGTCCGGTCACTCAACGTTCCCTCTGTGCGCCTCACTTCAGCGTACGTCAGCACTGACCGGACTCAGACCATGAAAGTCCGGTCAGTTTACACGCCAGCATTCGGTCACAAGACCAAGACCGTGTGCTTACTGCTATCACTGACCGGACTCTGAACCCAGCGTCTGGTCACTCGGTGAACCCCTGTCTTTTCTGTATAGGGCGCCGGTGGCACCGTCGGACTGTCCGTACTCTACGGGCATACACTCCGCCGGTGAAGTTTCTAACCCTTGCTTAAATGTGCCAACCACCAAGTGTATCACCTTGTGCATATGTGTTAGCATATTTTCACAAACATTTTCAAGGGTGTTAGCACTCCACTAGATCCTAAATGCATATGCAATGAGTTAGAGCATCTAGTGGCACTTTGATAACCGCATTCCGATACGAGTTTCACCCCTCTTAATAGTACGGCTATCTAACCTAAATGTGATCACACTCGCTAAGTGTCTTGATCACTGAAACAAAATGGCTCCTATTATTTATACCTTTGCCTTGAACCTTTTATTTTTCTCTTTCTTCTTTTCCAAGTTCAAGCATTTGATCATCACCATGCCATCACCATCATCATGATCTTCGCCATTGCTTCATCACTTGGAGTTGTGCTACCTATCTCATAATCACTTTGATAAACTAGGTTAGCACTTAGGGTTTCATCAATTAACCAAAACCAAACTATAGCTTTCAGCAGCGCGATCCGTGCCACTGACGGCCCAGGCAATGGCACCCGAGGCGGGCCGGACGGAGGCATGGCCGAAGAGTCCCCGAGCATCGTGGTGGTGATGGAGAGGACCAGTGGGGGTCACCTATGGCCCTGATGTCGGGGGGGGGGGGGGGGGGGGTAGCCACTCGCCCGCATGGGGTGAGTCGCTGCTCCAGTGGATGGATCCTCAAGACCCAACGTCGATTCTCTTCTCGCTCGATGATGCTACCGAGAGCGCAGAGCGGGAGAGTATCAACAGAGGGATCTCGGCTATGAAGGATGTCCTGAACTAGGTCAGGGGCGTTCTACGTGACATCATCGTTCCCACTAGCTGGGTATCCGCTTGATCTTCCCTCTCGCTTTCATCTTTCTTCATGTATTTTTGAGTTTTTGACACTGGTCTTCTTTTTAGTCCCTCATTGCTTGTAGCCGAGAGAAATTCTAGTTCCTCCACGAGCAAAAGGTGGAATGGGACTGCCTTACTGAGGAGGCCCAGCTGCATGGAGATGTGAGCGCCTAGCTTGCTGCCGCCCAACAACAGGAAGCCGAGGCGCGTCGGGACGCGGAGGAGGCCCATGGGATGTTTTAGGATCTATCAGTGAGGGTGTGGTAGGACAAGGAGGCGGCCGCTAGGGTCTGAAAGGAGCATGACGAGCTGCTCCTGAAGGATGTCGAGGCCCGCCAGCGGGTCATCGACCTCCTGGCTGAGGTGGAAAGGGAGCGGGATCTCAAGCTGGAAGCCAAGGAGAGGTCCGTGGCCCTGCAGCAGAAGGCGAATCTGGATGCCAAGGTGGTTGCCCGGCTACGCAGGGAGCAAGATGTGTTGTGCCAGACTATAGAAAGACTCCACTCGGAGTGCAGCACGGCCTGCGAGGAGCACAACCAGGCCGTCCAAGAGCGCGACGAGGTGCGTCAGGGGGTCAGCTCCCTACGGGTGGATCTTGGAGCTGCTGTGGCCCGAAGGTTGGAGGCCAAGAGCGTCTCTGCCAGGTTGGGCATGGAGCTTGCCAAGGTACGGGGGATTCTTTAGGCCAAGAGTGATGAGCATGATCTCTTACGCACTACCATCAGGGTGGTTTTCGATGACCTGGGGGTGGCACGGCTGGAGGAAACCGGCTCACTTGCGGCCCGTGCCATAGATATTATGGCACGGGTGTGCCAGCTTGAGGAGAACGCCTTTCACGCTGGATCACCCAAGCCTTTGATGTTGCCCACTCTCATTATGACCAGGAAATTAACTTGGAGATAATGAGCCTTGGTTTCGTGCCTGGCTACGAAGCCTCCGAGCTGGATGAGATTGAGAAGGCGGTGACTCCTATTGCGCGGAACCTGGCGGACAGGATGAAAGACATAGTTCTCCCCCAAGGAGGTAGTTAGTCGAATGAGTTTGATAAAAATTTATCTATAATCTGTGGACAAGTGTCGGCACTTTTGTGTCCGAAAACAGATTCGTAATTTTGTTTCATAATTTTGTTTCGTTTGTCTAAACTTATTTTCTTCCCTTTTGCATTCAAGAAAAAGGTTTATGTGATCCGACCCTTACATTCGTTAAGACCGTAGGGCCCGAGGTGTATAAGGGGGAAATTTCGATTATGCTGGTGAGCAAAGTTACCATAACCGTCGGGGCGTGGGTTTTTTGTGGTCTTACCAGGCATGCTCGTTTATCTATTCCCACAAACCTTGCCGCTAACCTTAACACGAGGAAGAGGTCTGATGCAACGACTGTTTCGAAACAAAGGAGGTATTTATACCTTTATCAGCCCCTGAGTGAGATCCAACCCCTTGCGGTCGCTGGGGCCGGATGTTATTAGAGACCGAAGCGAGGATAGCGAACTTACTCTTATATTCGCACGTACCCCTTACTTAGTATTTTAACGATCATTCCGTGACCATGTGTTTGGTCTCATTGCTGGCCTGGCCTTCCATGAGCCCCTGCGCGTGGTGGGGATTCGATCAAGGGTCGGCGCGTTTTGTGACTGTCGCTCCGTTCGTGGTTTTCGCAACTGGAGGGGTTGAGGCGACGTCGCCTGCCTCGACGGCTCAAGGGACGCACTTGATGAGCTCGCTAACGGGGATGTTCAAACGGAATCCGGTCCCGCCGCTCGTGACAGGGTCGGCAAAGCCCTCGAGTGGCATTCCGTTGTTCCGTAACCCACCTTCCAATAGACCCCCCCTCAATAGGGATTCTATGGGCTCGGCTAGAGGCTAGATTGAACTAGAATGTTGAGATGACCCTATCCGCCTCTATGCGGGTTGGGCAAAGGCTGCTGAGGCTCATCTGTGGTTTCTCTCCTGGCTCTTGTTCAATGTGAGGCGGTCTTGGGCCCTTTGTGGGCCAGCCTTCGAACCTCGGTCTCCCGATCTAGGATCGGGCGTCTCAAGCCCCTGAGCCCCTTGGGGTCTGATAGGGGTCGGCCGTGTTTTATGTGTCACCCCATCCTCGGTTTCTACAATTAGAGGGGCTGAGCTGACGATACTTGCCTCGATGGCTTAAGTGTCGCGCTCAATGAGCTCGCTAACGTGCATGTTCATGTAGAATTTGGATCTGCCATTCGCTGACGGGGTCAGCAGAGCCCTCATGTGGCATTCCACTACTTCTTAACCCGCCTCCCAGCAGATGCCCGAGCCATTCGATAGGCTCAGGTTGCCGTTGGCGTCTCCTCGACGAAGATTCTGTGGGTTTGGCTTGAGGTTAGAATCAAACGAGAAAGGTCGAGATGTCCCTGTCCGCTTCTGAGCGGGGTTGGGCAAGGCCGCTGGGGCTCATCTTGGTTTTTCTACCCTGGCTTTGTTTGACGTGAGGTGGCCTTGAGCCCTTCACAGGCCAGCCTTTGAACCTCAGTTACTTGCCGCTCATATCGAATGAGGCGACTGCCGCTTCGTGACGCGACACGAAGTGTTGAGATGCAGCGATTGCATATGCAACGTTTGGATGTATGGGTTTAATGTACAATTTAATTGAAATGAAAGCGGGGGTCGGTGATGTTACCTTGGTGGTATGAGCGATGAGAAGCTCTTATCATACATGTCCATGTGGGGTTCGGGTCCGGCATTTGCGATGGGGCCGGCGTGACCTGCACGAGCATCATAATTTTTTGTTTCTGTCTCTCGGCGGCGATCCGAGCCGTTCAATTGACTTTAGGCGACCAGACAGCTTCTCCTTGAAGGAGATTCTGCAGGCGAACCCCTCCGAACCCTTCTTGAGAAGGCAGATGCGAAAGCTTGGGGTGCGGGGAACTGTGAATTCGATTATTCTGGTGAACAAAAACACCGTAGCCGCCGGGGCGTAGGATCTAGCGGTTCATCCAAATTTACTCAAAGTTTTACACCCGCACACCCGCCTCTAGTTTTAAACGTAAGGAGGGGTCGAGTGAAGAGGGTGTCTAAACAAGTAGACACTCTCGGTAGCCCCCGAGCGATTTTCGTGCCCCTACCGTTGCTGGGGTCGGAGGCTCAGTAGTGAAATTAACACACAAAGTAAGTAAACAAATGTGCTTATCTTTCAGCAGTCATTCGTTTGGCATTTTACCTAGGCTATCCAATCGACCCAGGAGGCCCGTTGGGCTCCCCTTGATGGGGGTTCCGTCGTCGGGTCCTTCCAGGTCCTACATGGGTAAGCGGAGAGTCGCCCGCATGCGGGTGCCCTTGTTTCTCGTGCCCAGCGCGCGGTAGTGGCGGGCCATGCCTGGGCCACGTCCTATTCGACCAGGAGCCGTCTCATCGAGCAGGGTGCGTCCCGTCGGTCAAGGCGTGTCCCCTCGAATTCCCATCAGCATCGAATTCCCATTTGCATTGAATAGGGGAAGGGAGAGGGTTTTTCGTCCCAACCTTTCACCTTTCTCCAACAGCTGCGTCTCATCCTTGAATAGTGTAACATCCCGGCCCAGGGCTTAACGGGATTAATAGGATACTCATACCAATAAGTTACAACTTCTTTTCCGAAAGCCCATCTGCAAATAACTCCGAGGTTAAGCGTGCTTGGCCTGGAGCGATGGGTGACCGACCGGGAAGTTCTTCCCGGGTGCGCACGAGTGAGGACAAAGTGCGCAGAAAAGACCTGTGTTAGTCTGTGAGGGCAGTCTATATCCTAGAGAAGCTGCCAGATGTAAGCGGGCCCGGCCTCGGAGAGGCGGGACATTACAGAATGGTATCAGAGCCGACTCTCGCGGTTTCACGGGCGCGTGTGTCGCAGTTGCGCAGGCATGGTGCGCATGGCTGGTCTAGATCCGGCGTGGTCACACAGCATGGCACATGCGCTGGCTCTGGACACACGGACGTGGCCAAGAGAGGATGCTCCTGGCTTGGGATTGATCGACGAGGACGTCGATCTCTTAAGGGGGTGAGGATGTAACATCCCGGCCCAGGGCTTAACAGGATTAATAGGATACTCATACCAATAAGTTGTAACTTCTTTTCCGGAAGCCCATATGCAAATAACTCCGAGGTTAAGCGTGCTTGGCCTGGAGCGATGGGTGACCGACCGGGAAGTTCTTCCCGGGTACGCACGAGTGAGGACAAAGTGCGCAGAAAAGACCTGTGTTGGTCTGTGAGGGCAGTCTATATCCTAGAGAAGCTGCCAGATGTAAGCGGGCCCGGCCTCGGAGAGGCGGGACGGTTACAAATAGGGGGGGAGAGGAGTTCTCGTCCCATTCCTCCGCCCATTCCTCAGCTACCGCTTCTCCTCCTTCCTTTTCACCGCACGTGTCCGCATGTCGCGGCGGTTCCTAAGTGACAGAGGGTAATGCGAGGGAGAGGAGAACTCATAGATCCATTCATGAATATAGAGTGTGATGTCGAGCTGGAGGTCATCCAACGTAGATGAGATGGTGTCGGACGCCTTCGCCGAGAAGGGGCTGCTTCCACCGAAGGAGGAGGCGCACTGAAGTGTGCTGAGCGTCGTTGGACTTGTCGTCATCCGCGAGGCCCTCGTCGGGATGGATTCGGACGGGGCCTCCTCTAGTGAAGCTTCTTCGGACGAGCCTTGTTGGTGGGGAAGCCACCCAGGACTGCATTGATGGGGGGTTTCACCCTTGCAGCTGCTCAGATCGGCCAGTTCATGAAGCTTGATGAGATGTCAGAGACATCCATCAGCCATGGCGGCCATTCTTCGGTAGGCAGCGCCCCTCGTCCAGATGCCATTGTTAGGGTTGCGGCTGATCATGATGGTGTAGTCCCTGATCGCCCTAGTGAAGACGCCGCGGTCACTGCCGTGGTGCTCAATGTTGCAGATGACAACGCCCTGAAGGATCCGCGGAGCGGTAGGATGTTGCTGATGGAGAGCGTGGCGCGGCGACCATAGTAGTATCTAGAGTAGAACTGGGCAGAAAATGTAATCGTTTAAGTTGTGGGGGAGCCCCCGTGTGAACAGTTTTTTGTATTCATGAATACATCAGTCCCTTTTTGTTATGAAATCACTTTGTAAGCGATGAATTTGTGCAAAAAATGAACTGGTTCTCAAATTTCGTTAAACAACTTTTCAGCTCTTCTCCCCCTCTTTGTAAAAGAGGTTCAGTGCCTTTCGACCCTTCCCATAGCTAAGGTCGCAAAAAGGCTTGGAGTGTGGGAGAGCCAATTCTGATTACACTAGTGAGCAAAGAGACCGTAGCCGCTAGGGCGTGGGCTTCTCGCAGTCCCACCAGTTATACTCAGTTTTTTGTTCCCGAAATCCTAGACCTTAGGACTTACCATGAGAAAAGAGGGAAAACATAGAGAATGTTTTGCAAGATAACTCAGAGAAGGTTTGCAAGATAAACGTACTTATACCAGCCCCCGAGTGAGGTCCGACCCCTCGCACTTTGTAGGGGTCGGATGTCAAAAAAGATCGAGGATTTTTTATGACAAAAACTGATAAGAGAAAGTATGCGTTTATTTAAGGGTAAAAATAACGTAGTTGCTCAATGTTCCAGGCATTGGTGAAGACCTCGCCGTCGATGGTTTTCAACTTGTAGGCGCCTAGCTGGAGTACTTCCGTGATGACGTACGGCCCCTCCTAGGGCAGGGAGAGCTTGTGACGGTACTTGTTGCTCTACATGAGGTGGAGAACTAGGTCCCCGACATTGAAGGCTCAGTCCCGCACACATCGGTTGTGGTACCGATGCAGCGCCTGCTGGTACTTGGCTGAGCGGAGGAGAGCGATGTTGTGAGCTTTGTCTAGCTGGTCCATGGCATCTTCGTGGGATGCCTCAGCTCCCTATTCGTCGTATGCTCTGATCCTTGGCACTCCATAGTCAAGGTCGGTTGGGAGGATGGCCTTGGAACCGTAGACCATGAAGAAAGGCGTGTAGCCGGTGGCTCGACTGGGATTTGTCCTTAGGCTCCAGAGCACCGTAGGGAGCTCAGTGACCCAGCATGCACTAAACTTGTTCAACCGGTTGAATATCCTAGGCTTGAGGCCCTGTAGGTGCATGCCGTTTGTGCGCTCGACCTGCTCGTTCATTCGGGGGTGCTCGACGGTGGCCCAATCGACCTGGATGTGTTGTTCATCGCAGAATTGAAGGAATTTCTTGTCGCTGAACTATGTGCCGTTGTCCGTGATGATGGAGTCCGGTACTCCAAAGCGATGGATGATGTCGAGGAAGAACAACACAGCTTGCTCGGACTTGATCACAGAGATCGCCTGAGCTTCGATCCATTTTGTGAACTTGTCTATGGTGACTAGTAAGTGAGTGTATCTGTGACAGAACCGCCCAATTTATACAAGATCAAGTACGGTTGTCCCCGCTAACACGTTGACACACCCATACTTTCACTCATATAAACCCGGTAGTCCGCCGAGTGTCCCGAAAGACCTCGGTAAATCAACATCACAACCAAGATCGCGTGATTAAGCAAATACGCATCACATACATCAGGTTGCAGCGGAAATAATATTACAAAGGGGTTAACAAATAATAGTACAAGTTTGGGTTTTAAAACCGCTTAGTGAAAACAACATAGCTTTCAAATGATTACATTAATATAAGTTCCAAATATATTGCTAGCATAGTGACAGCATCCGACAAAAGCATATAGATGAGAAGTAAGTATAGAATCACCGAGCCCACCGGTGGTTAGCCACCATCATCAACAGGTCGAGAACATCACCTGCAACAAGGTGGGATAAACCCTGAGTACTCGAATGTACTCAGCCAGACTTACCCGTCGGAAACCAAAACAAATGACACCAAGGATCATGCAAGGCTTTCTTTAGTGGGCTAGCTGACTTGTTTGCGAAAAGCATAAGCTATCATGAAGAAACCATTTTAAGTACTTTGCATCGTCTTTATTATGGCCTATCCATCTAGGTAAGCACCTGTACTATAGCAATCACTTGATTAACCAATAACATCCAGTTACCAATTTAGATTTAGCATATCCCATACCATCCAGATAACCATCATTGTTCCATAATAATTACTACGATGCAGTAACTCGAGTCAAGTGCTCACTATCCAGGAGCGATGGCGATTCGAATCGATTCCTAACCAGCTGGTGATTTATTCCTTACACAAACCTCACTCACCCGCTAAAGTGAGATATTGATCACCGAGTCAACTTTCTAGGAATCTCGAGTTTGCCAGGAACCACATGTACCCGGGGGCCGACCGACTGCACTTTGGTCTTATCATCTCGCCCCCGTGTTCTACCACACCTGCTCCGGCACAGTGCGCTGCGGGCAATCTACTCGGCCCGAAAAATCTCCCAGCTTCACGGTCGGAAGGTACTTTATCCGGCCAGCTAAATGTAAGGCATGCGTTCAACATGACTCGAGGCCCAACAACGGTCGGTCCTTAATCGACATAGACGGAAACTAACAGCACCCCAGAACCCTGTCTGGTTGCCTCCAACTTTTCTGTCCGGTCTCCAATTATCCATCACACATGGTTAATTCCAGGATATCATTCTTTTCATGGCTAAATTCTTCCAGTAACCACCTATAAATGTAGGTGATCGGATATCACCGATCGCTACCGGTCTAAGCAAGGCTAAGCAGTTATTCGATCCTGACCTAATAGGGTAAAAAGGTAATAAGGTAGGCAAGGATAGTAATAAATGCATCAACGGTTTCAATCAACTCCTACAACTTAATGCAACAATATATAACTCATATATAGAAAGAATTGCTTTTATAAATTAGGAGACTTATAATGCTCCGGGGCTTGCCTGGGATCCGCCACAAGTCAGTTTAGTTAGCTTGCACCATCCTGGTAACATCTCCGGTTCTAGCATTCGCTTAGTCCTTCCATCTCCGGGATAGATCCATCAAACATTGTCTTCGGGTTTGGCTCCAACATCACGTCCTTCATGTGGTTCATCTAGCGTACCTAGATGAGATGCAATATGCAAGTGCATAAATATAAAGAATAGTACCATGAGACACATCACAAAATAGCAAGCAAGACAAGCATAGTTTACACTAACACACTTAAGTACTTTGCGATGCTTAACTTAAACATCACACAATCAATCATGCTAAGATGGCAAACGGAGACAACAACACCAAGCATGACACAAGTTTCCCAAGATCTCAGGTGCTCTAACTCAGTCATCATTCAAGGCATAAGTCACACTTAACAATATACAAGCAAACACTATAATTGGAATCTGCCAATTTCTGGACATGCAAACAGCAGCTACAAGATTTAGCTATAACTAGAGTTACACAAATCCAAATGACTTGCAAGAAGACATTATGGAAAGCTTATGAAATTTTCTACAATTCATCTTTAATCATCTTAGCATGATTCTCAAGTTAACTAAGTCAAATATATCTATTTACAGAAACTGGTCTACAATTGACAGAAAGCAGCCATTTCTGAAACCCAACTTTAAACAGCTGTAACTCTTAAACTACTTGGCCAAATGACACCAAATTTTAATAGAAGCTAGATACATGAATTATCTACAACTTTTGTATAAACAAGTTTCACAACAAAGCACATTATCATGAAGAACTTTGCTAAGTTCCCAGATCTGTCCAAAAACACATTTGCAAGAAAATAAATATTAACTTATGTTGCAAACACATAATTGGGCAAAACCAACTTTACCAACATTTCACACATGACTAAAGAACACCAGAAAACCTAGTGTCCATGACCAAATAAATTCTTTGAATGCATTTCTTAATTTATTTTAGATAACAAGGTGACTTAATGAACATATACCAAAAGTGCACAATAACTTCTACAAAAATTACAGTGGCTCACATATCCTCTGAATAGTCTACTGTACAAATTTCACTCCATTTGGATATGTATAGCAACCTCTATGAAAAAGACAAGTTGCTAAAGCAAGAATTCATGTGAGAGCAAGATAAACCAATAACTCACTCATACTTCATCCAATACTCATGAAATTTTTACCACACATCAAATATCACATGAGTAGCATGCCACAAAAATTTCACTTCATTTGGAGCCCTAGATCTACAGTTATGAAAAATAACAAATTCAACTAGCATTACAACCTTACTGCACAAATCTATTTTTACCGCAAAATATTTAAACTAAAACATGCCATATTATAGATCCGCTGTATAGACAATTTCACAAGGATTCCAAAAAGTCCTCATTTACTATTTTACGAATTTTCTACGATTTACTATGAATTTCCAAAGTTCCTGCAAAATAATTACAAACCAGTCCTTATGGCACTATTCACCTGAGTCTATGACATTGCAGTTACACCCCTCCCTTTAGTCGAATTGCTGCGCGAGGTCCCTGGTCGGAAAAACAGAGCAGAGGATGGCCGGAGCTTGCTGTTGCGGCCGGAGAAGGTACGTCGTCGGCGGCTGAGGGGCGGGGGAGCACCAGGGGGCCCTTGCGCACCCACTGGTGGTTGGAGGCGGCCGAGAGAGGGCTCGTGGCGGCCTAGCCACGTGAGGTCACGGCGTCAAGGTGACCGCGCCGGCGGCTGCTGCTCTCCGGCGGAATTCAGTCGCGACAAGCGCACGCGAGGGAGAAGTAGAGGCGATGCGGAGATGGTGGCGCACGCGGGGAAGCTCGGAGGCAGCGAGGACGCGACGGCGGCAAGCTCAGCGGCGGCGCCCATGGTGGCCGCGCTCTGGCACTCGCGCGCAGGCTCTGGAGAGCGAGAGGGAGCGAGCAGGGAGTGGAGAGGGGGATGGAGAGGGCGTACTGGTGCCCCTCCTCATCGGCAGCAAGGCGTAGGGCGCGTGGCCAAAGGTGGGACGTGCGGCAGCGGCGGAGGCGCATGGCGGCCACGTACAGGGCGCGTGTCGTCCGTTGGGGCGTTTTCGCGAACAGTTGGCGGGCGACGACGGGATCAGCGTGGGACGCGATTTTGGGCTATTTCCGGGCCGAATCAGGACCTGGGCCAAATACGAAGATCGAAGCCCGCACGAAGCTCTATGTTTTTCATTAAGGGGGTTCAGCCATTAGCAAAACATATTAGAAGATAAATGTATGTCAAAACAGCAGTGTCAACACCTTGACGGTAGTCACGGAAACTCGCTTTCGGTGGTCAAAACTTCTTCAAACTGAATCCAACTTTTTGTATGCTCTTCACCAAGGTGTAAACTCCAACTTTTGTTTTTGTACCAAATCAAGTTGCTTAACAAAATTTGGAGAACGCGGAATGCCAACGTCGTTGCTTAGCGAAACTCCAGACTTAGAATAATTCTAAGTGTTGAAATCAGCAGCAGGTTCCAACTTCGGGCCTCTATTTGACTTATTTTCAAGTTGATCTAGCTCTTGGTCCAAAAACAAAGTTTGTTCTACATGATATGTACTACAACTTTCATTTAAGGTCCAACCTCAAAAATGGTATAGAACCTACTGTTCTACTTTGACCAAAGTAGGATCACGATGAAGCTTAAATTATCCTTTTTGATCCATTGGAGCATTTTCTTGGCATTTGCCCAACATGAACCTTTCATGACTTTTGTTGTAGAGTTCATCATCACTTAATATACCATGTTTTAGCTCAAACCCATTGCTTAACTGGTGGCAAACACCTGGGGTGTTACAGTCCTCCCCCCTTAAAGGAATCGCGTCCCGAGATTCGATGCGAAAGACTTTTAAGGGAAGAGAAACATGTCATCCAGTTTCCAACATCAGTGATAGCATTAGGCTACTTAACTTCGGAGCATCAGAGAGGCTAATTTGGTCATGACACTTTCTGATACTTGCTCTTCGTCGTAAGCTCTATCGCTGGATTCTCTTCAAGCTCTATGACCTCGGTGCCGAACGGAGCTGTCGGTTGGTTAGCCCAAGTTGGCCTGTTTTGACCCTTCGTAGTGCACCAAGGGTTTGTGTTGGTCGCTGGCAAAGACACCCGTTGGCACCAGCTCTCGACCGGACACCGCTTTTGCAATCGCGTCGGCCGTCTCATTGAGGCACCTTGGGATGTGATTGAGTTCGAGGCCGTTGAATTTGTCCTCCACCCGTTGGACTTCTTGGCAGTACGTAGCCATCTTAGTGTCGTGATAGCTCGAATCCTTCATGACTTGATTGACGACCAGCTGGGAGTCGCCCTGGATGTTGAGGCGTCAGATGCCCAACTCGATGATGATGCATAGACCATTGATGAGTGCTTCATACTCAGCCACATTATTGGATGAGGGGAAAGAGAGATGAACCATGTACCTCATGCGAACCTCGAGGGGTGATACGAAGTCTAGCCCCACACCAGCGCCCTTCTTCATCAGTGATTCATCAAAGTACATCGTCTAGTACTCTTGATCGATGACCGCCGGTGGTGTTTGGACCTCGGTCCATTCCGCGATGAAGTCAGCCAACACCTAGGTCTTGATTGCCGTTCAGGAGGCATACATGATGCCTTGATCCATCAACTCAAGCGCCCACTTTGCGGTTCTTCCCATGGCGTCCTAGCTCTGGACGACCTCGCCAAAGGGGAACGACATCACAACCGTCATGGGGTGTGACTCGAAGTAGTGGCGTAGCTTCCTCTTGGTGATGAGGATGGCATATAGGAGCTTCTGGATTTGGGAGTAGCGCGTCTTAGAGTCAGATAGACCTCACTGATGAAGTACACAGGGCACTGCACCTTGAGGGCATGCCCCTCTTCCTCCCGCTCTACTACCAGGGCGGCGCTGACCACTTGCGTGGTGGCCGCTATGTATAGCTAGAGGGATTCTCCGTTGCTTGGCGAAACCAGGATCAAGGCCCTTGTCAAAAGAAGTTTGACCATGTCAAGTGCCTCCTAGGCCTCGGATGTTCACTCGAAGCGGTCGGCTATCTTCAAGAGTCGATAAAGGGGAAGACCTCGTTTGCCGAGGTGTGAGATGAATCAGCTGAGTGCGATAAGGCACCCTGTGATTCATTGAGCTCCCTTTATGTTCTGAATTGGGCCCATCCTTATGATGGCTGAGATTTTCTCCGGGTTGGCTTCGATGCCACGCTCAAAGGCGATGAAGCCGAGCAACATGCCCCTCAGGACCCAAAAACACACTTCTCGGGATTGAGTTTGATGCTATTCACTCGAAGTTTTGTAAAGGTCTACTCAAGATCGACAATGGGGTGGTTAGCCCATTTGGACTTAACTACGATGTCATCGACGTGGGCCTCAGTGGTCCACCCGATGAGGTCCCTGAAGCATTTGAGCATACAGTGCTAGTACGTAGCCCCAGCGTTCTTCAGTCTGAACGGCATTGAAACATAGCAGAACGATCCGAAAGGGGTGATGAAAGACGTCGCGAGCTGGTCGGACACTTTCATCGCTGTTTGATTATAGCCGGAGTATGCATCAAGGAAGCAGAAGGTTTCGCACCCCGAGGTAGAGTCGACTATTTGGTTTATGCGCGGCAAAGGAAACGGATCATTTGGGCATGCCTTGTTGAGACCCATATAGTCAACACACATCCACCATTTCCCACTCTTCTTTCATATAAGAACGGGATTAGCTAACCACTCTAGGTGGTACACTTCCTTAATGAATCCGGCCACCGAAAGTTTGGCTGTCTCCTCACCGATGGCCCTGTGTTTCTCATCGTCGAAGCGACGTAGGCATTGCTTCACCGGCCTGGAGCCCAGGTGGATCTTCAAGGTATGCTTGGCGACCTCCCTTGGAATGCCTGGCATATCTGAGGGTTTCCATACAAAGGTGTCTTTGTTGTCGCGGAGGAAGTCGACGAGCGTGATTTCCTATTCGAAGAAAGTGTGGTACCATTGCGTACTGTTTTGCCCTCGAAGCTGTTGGGGTCTACGAGGACTTCCTTAGAGCCCTCTACTAGTTCAAATGACCTGGTCGACTTCTTGGCGTCGGGCGCTTCTTCGGTGACCTCTTCTCTGAGGGTGGCGAGCTCTCCGGAGGTGACGAATGCTGTGGCGTGACCGTAGCACTCGACTTTGCACTCATAGGCGCGCTGGAAGGAGGTGTCGACGGTGATGACCCCGTGGGGGCCCAGCATCATCAGCTTGAGGTATGTATAGTCGAAGACGGTCATGAACTTCACGTAGCATGGATGTCCCAGGATGGCGTGGAAGATTCCAGGGAACCCAACCACCTCGAAGGTGAGGGTTTCAGCCCTGTAATTAAATTGATCCCCAAAGGTAACGGGCAGATCGATCTGCCCGAGTGGCATGGCCTATTTCTCAGGCATGATGCCATGGAAAGGTGCTCGGGTTGGGCGGAGGCATGTCCAATCGATGCCCATCTCGTCGAGCGTCTTGGCGTACATGATGTTGAGGTCACTGCCTCCATCCATCAGTATTTTGGTGAGTCGCTTTAGGCCAACGATCGGGTCGACTATAAGCGGATATCTCCCTGGGTGTGGGACGCTATCCAGATGGTTGGTCCGGTCGAAGGTTATGGCGGACTCTGACCACCGGAGGAAGGCAGGCGTGGCCGGTTCGGTCGTATAGACCTCACGGCGCGTGACCTTCTGGCGGCGTTTAGAGTCGTAGGTCACTGATCCTCCGAAGATCATAAGGCAGCCATTTAGCATCGAAAAGCTGTCGTGCTTCTCCTCGGTGCCGTCTGTGGTGGGGGCAGGGTCCTTTCCTTGCTCCCCTTTGTTGGAGCCTCCGGAGAGGAACCATTGCATGAGGCTGCAGTCCTTGATTAGATGTTTTAACGGGAAGGCGTGGTTCGGCCACGGCCCCTCAAGTAATTTTTCAAAGTGGTTCAGAGTGCCCTCTGTGGGCTTTCGACCACCCTTGCGGTTAGCGGTGGCCACGAGCGAGTCCTTACGTCGTTGCTTCTTGTTCTTCCTTTTGGCAGAATGGTTGGAGGTGCCTTCGCCGGCGCCCTCGTCCCACCTTGCCTTGCCCTCAAGACGATCGAAGATTGCTCCGACCGCCTCTTCTTCTGAGGCGTGGCTGGTGGCGATGTCTAGGAGTTCCTTGGTGGTTCACGGGCCCTTGCGTCCCAGCTTATGAACTAAAGACTTGTAGGTAGTCCCGGACAGGAAGGCTCCTATCACGTCAGCGTCGGCGATGTTAGGGAGCTCATTGCACTGCCGGGAGAAGCGCTGGATGTACCCATGGAGGGTTTCACCGGCCTTCTAGCGGCAGTTCTTGAGGTCCCATGGGTTCCCAGGGCGCTTGTATGCGCCCAGGAAGTTCCCCACAAAGATCTCCTTCAGATCCGCCCAACTCTGGATGGCGTTGGACTATAGGTGTTCCAACCACGCTCGTGTCGAATCCGCTAAGAACAGTGGAATGTTGCGGATAATGAAGTCATCATTATCCGCACCACCGGCTTGATAGGCAAGCCGATAGTCTTCGAGCCAAAGTCTGGGGTTTGTCTCCCCAGAGTACTTAGGGATATTGGTAGGTGGTCGGTACCTTAGCGGGAAAGCAGCGTTGAGGATGTGCCGGTGGAAGGCCTGAGGACCTAGTAGGCCGTGGCTCGGGCTCTAGTCCTCGCCGCTATGGTAGCGTCCGCTGCGATGAGGGTGATAGCCATGGTTAGCCATCTGTGGCCTGATGTGGAACGCGCAAAGGTCCCCTACCTGGCGCGCCAATTGTCGGTGTTTCGAATAAGCACCAACTAGTAAATTTATATTTATTGCGCTTTAGGCCCGGTTGGTGTGCTAAAGGACACAAGGTTTATACTGGTTTGAGCAGAATGTCCCTACATCTAGTCTGCTGTTGCTCGTGTTATTAGCACTGAAAAAGGTTCGTAGTAGGGGGTACAAACGGTCGAGAGAGCGACAGGTCCCAAGTCTCTGATGGATGGGTCGAAAGGATGTCAAGAGCTCGGTTGCTGCTTGGCTGTGTGTTGTATGATGTGTTGTGTATGAAAATCGATCCATCCCCTTAGTGGTGTGTCCTGCCCTCCCTTTTATAGACCAAGGGGGAGCAGGGGTTACAGATGGGAGAAAGAGAAAAAACCAAAGGTAGAGACGGTCCTTCGAAGGCGCCAGGTCTTCCTTTTCCCTTGAGCCTGCCCTGCTGACATGGCAGACCATGCGAGGGATAGCACGTTTGTTGATCCTGACATGGCCGTGTTCTGGCTTCGTTTCAGCAAGTGGTTACGTCCCATCCCACTCCGATGGACGGTGCGGTGTGCCGGGGTGCCGAGTCGTGATCCTACGGAGAGCGGACGGGGAAGTTACTATACGTCCGTAACTGTAGATGATACGGGTTCTCTCTTGTATTGTAGTGGTTGTCGTATGCTTATGTCTGGATCCGTGTCCGAGGGCTGATGGCGGCGCCCACAATACTGTAGACAAAAGTCAGCGCCTACGACACTGTTTGGGCCCTGCAATGACTGGAAGGGCTTAAAGCGCCCGTCTCGTCGTATCCTGACGGTACTTGCCTGCAGGCATGCAGGGCATGGTCCTCGGTACTGTGGTTGACTCGAATGTCCTGTCTTACCCTGTGCCCGTCATTATGAAGGAGCATGGTGCAGTCGCCGGGCGAGGCGGAGCCAGCCCTGGGACGTCGGGCGAGGCGGAGCCAGCCCTCAGCCGTCGGGCGAGGCGGAGCCAGCCCTCGGAGGTCGGGCGAGGCGGAGCCAGCCCTCCGACGTCGGACGGGGCGAAGTCTGCCCCCAGACGTCGGGCGAGGCGGAGTCCAGCCCTCGGGGGTCGGGCGAGGCACGGCCAACCTCCGGTCGTATGGACAAGAAGCGCAGTTGTGTTCTTGTCTGCTTGAGAGCATCAACGTTTAATGATTATTAGCTCAACCTTATTGGGTATCCAGTATTAGGTTCCCGATAAATAGGTATCGAACCTTTTAGCTGTAGCGCTGTCAAACAGAGCCCGAATGGAATTAAGGAAACGAAACCCCTGCCTGTGTGCTTCAGTGGCGTCGGGGCAAGGACGACACACTGTGCAAGTACTACTTCCTCCGTTTGTCTTGTAGCGACGCGGCGTTGCAGACGGAAAAGATTCACAAGCGAGCAAGCAAACAAAAGAGATGGGCCGGGTGCGCGGCCACGTACGTCGTGACACGACACGACCCTGGGTGCAGACCAAGGAGTGAAGAATGCACGGGCGTTTTCGCCCCCTCCAAAGTACAGCATCGCTCGAGCAGGCGGGGCCGTAGGCCGTGTAGCCTGCCTGTCTGTAGGCTCTGCTTCTCCTACTAGGCCGTGGTTGCCACTTGCTTTTAAAGCTGATGAACACCATGCATCTGCGTTCTGTACGGAGTACCTAGCACAATCCAAAACATTACGAGGGCCTTCTCTTTGCAAATTTTTTTGAACCCGATAAATAGTACTATTTTTGTCTTATTTAATAAATATTGTTCAATCGTGGACAAACTAGGCTCAAAAGATTCATCTCGTGATTTTCAACTAAACTGTGTAATTAGTTATTTTTTTACCTACATTTAATACTCCATATAAGCGGCTAAAAATTGATGTGATGAAGAGAGAGTGAAAAAACTTGGAATTTGAATGGCATCTAAACAAGCCCAGGATCTCTTTGGTATTAGTAATACAGGATTTTCTGGCTGATCGATACAAACAAATAGCGCTGATTCCTGTGAAATTCCACGGACAAGGAGATGTCGCCGTCCCGTCCTCAGCGCATCTCCGATGGCAAGAAACAGAGAATGTCAGGATATATGTGTCCAAAAACCCCGGTGTGCTGCGGGAGCACGGGGAGCATACGCCTTGTGCATGCGTTTTCCAGTTCCCCGTCCCTTTGTTGGGTTCGTTCGTTTCCACAGTGTCCCTGGCTGGCTGGCTCCCTCCAAGAAGCAGCAGCCTCAGCCACCAAGAATGGGGTTCGACGATGTGGGGTTCGGCGGCCACATGCTCCCCTGCACACCCACACATGCATGATGGATTGGTTTGGCTTTTCATTGCGTTGCAATATTGCACTGGGGGGACACGGACAAACCCCAATGTGCGTCCGGTTGCACCACATGCTTGCATCTGCATTTTGAGACCCCAAAACAATTCCCTCCCCGAAAAAAAAACCCAAAGAGACAAAGTGATAAATTGGGTTATGCACATCTCTTCTTCAGCCCAGTTTCAGCGGGGTTCAATTCCCATTTAAGCTATGATAAAATCAGCAAATTTTCTTAGTGGGCATGATATTTATAAAAATAAAAAAGAGAAATAAGGTTCCATAACAATGAAACAGAAAATAAGGTTTCATAATAAGAACGAAACTCATCCATCACATTTACCAACACAATGAAATGCAACGAAACCTCCAATGAGACCAATTTGTTTTATTCTCACACGCTCTCAAGGATCTTCTGCAGAAGTTAACTACAAAACTTATGCAATTGCAAGGTTATATATTTCATAAGTCACATTTGACTATAACACTATATATAAATTAAATGATGTGGTTAATTAGTCTATGAAATTGTGTCATGAAACCGAAATATAATGTGATGGACTATTACATTCAATTATACTGTAAAAGCTAATGTAACACCCTTGGTAACTATGTATTAAAACTCTATATTGAGACTGACCCAATAGCTACTGGCTCATTGTCGACAAAAGATGCTCGGCGGTCCGCCGAGGGGTATCCCCACGATGGTAGATTTGTCGTAGAGGTGAGCGAGATGGTAATACAAACACCAAGACACAAGATTTAGACAGGTTCGACCATCAGTATGATGTAATACCTACATCCTATGTCATGATGTATGGATCGTGTCCCTTAGGAGACCCCTGCCTCTCCTTATATACTCTGGAGGGGTAGGGTTACAAGGAAAGTAGCCTATTTTGTACTATACAATATCTTGCGTTGCACGCCAAGCAGCGCCGTGCACGCCTTGATCTTGTGGGCTGGGCCACCTCTGATGGTGCGGCCCATGTCTTGTCTTGTGGATACCGGGGCCATACCCCCACAGCTAGTCCTCGAGCCTGACAGTAGGTGACGTAGTCACGTGGTGCCAGGGTCAGAAAGTATAAGACCAGCCGAGCAGGCAGCCAGTCCCTGGGCGTAGCATCGAGATGAGAACAAGCACATTCACCGCAAGGTGAAGTGTGCCCACTTAGTCCCCGAGCCTGCTGGAAGATGAAGAATGAATCTTGTAGCAGGGTCAAAGAAAAAGAAGTCTGAAAGCTTTGCCGACGTCATCTAACATGCACGTATCAAGACCCCAGATGTGGTACCCAAGATCAGCACCCTAATCCGAACAGCATGGAGCAGCTTGATAGCACACCGATGAGACGTAGCAAGATCCGACCACCAAGGGAGCAACAAGGAATCCCCGGCGTCGCTGGCGATATCCGAGCACCGAGGAGCGAGGAGTCCCCGGCATCGCTGGCGATGTTCGAGCACCGAGGAGCGAGGAGTCCCCGACGTCGCTGGCGATGACCTAGGAGCGAGGAGTCACCGGCGTCGCTGGCGATGTTCGAGCACCGAGGAGCGAGGTGTTCCAACGTCGCTGGCGATGTCTGAGCACCGAGGAGCGAGGAGACCCCAGCGTCGCTGGCGATGTCCGAGCACCGAGAAGCAAGGAGTCCCTAATGTCACTGGCGATGACCGAGCATCGAGGAGATAGGAGTCCCCGGCGTCGATGATGATGTCCGAGCACCGAGGAGTGAGGAGTCCCCGGCGTCTCTGGCGGTGACCGAGCACTGAGGAGCGAGGAGTCCCGGCGTCGCTGGCGATGTCCGAGCACCGAGGAGGGAGGAGTCCCCAGCGTCGCTGGCGATATCCGAGCACCAAGGAGCGAGGAGTCCCCGACGTCGCTGGCGATATCCGAGCACCGAGGAGTGAGGAGTCCCCGGTGTCCATGGCGATGTCTGAGCACCGAGGAGCGAGGAGTCCCCGACGTCACTGGCGATGACCGAGCACCGAGGAGGGAGGAGTCCCCGGCATCCCTGGCGATGTTCGAGCACCGAGGAGCGAGGAGTCCCTGGCGTCACTGGCGATGACCGAGCACCTCGGAGCGAGGAGTCCCCGGTGTCGTTGGCGATGTCCGAGCACCGAGGAGCAAGGAGTCCCCGACGTCGCTGGCGATGACCGAGCACCGAGGAGCGAGGAGTCCCCGACGTCGCTGGCGATGACCGAGCACCAAGGAGCGAGGAGTCCCCGGCGTCGCTGGCGATGACCGAGCACCGAGGAGCGAGGAGTTCTCAGCGTCGCTGGCGATGTCCGAGCACCAAGGAGCGAGGAGTTCTCGGCGTCGCTGGCGATGTTCGAGCACCGAGAAGCGAGGTGTTCCAACGTCGCTGGCAATGTCTGAGCACCGAGAAGCGAGGAGTCCCCAACGTCGCTGGCGATGTCCGAGCATCGAGAAGCGAGGAGTCCCCGGCGTCGCTGATGATGTCCGAGCACCGAGGAGTGAGGAGTCCCCGGCGTCCCTGGCGATGACCGAGCACCGAGGAGGGAGGAGTCCCCGGCGTCCCTGGCGATGTTCGAGCACCAAGGAGCGAGGAGTCCCTGGCGTCACTGGCGATGACCGAGCACCTCGGAGCGAGGAGTCCCCGGTGTCGTTGGCGATGTCCGAGCACCGAGGAGCGAGGAGTCCCCGACGTCGCTGGCGATGACCGAGCACCGAGGAGCGAGGAGTCCCCGACGTCGCTGGCGATGACCGAGCACCGAGGAGCGAGGAGTCCCTGGCGTCGCTAGCGATGTCTGAGCACCAAGGAGCGAGGAGTCCCCGGCGTAGGTGGCGAGGTCCGAGCACCGAGGAGTCCCCGGTGTAGGCGGTGATGTCCGAGCACCGAGGAGTCCTTGGCGTAGGCGGCGAGGTCCGAGCACCGAGGAGTGCCCAGCGTAGGCGGCGAGGTTCGAGCACCGAGGAGTCCCCGACATCGCTGGCGATGTCCGAGCACCGAGGAGCGAGGAGTCCCCAATGTCGCTGGTGATGATCGAGCACCAAGGAGCGAGGAGTCCCCGGCGTCGCTGGCAATGACCGAGCACCGATGAGCGAGGAGTTCTCAGCGTCGTTGGCGATGTCCGAGCACCGAGGAGCGAGGAGTTCCGACGTCGCTTGTGATGTCTGAGCACCATGGAGCGAGGAGTCCCCGGCGTTGCTGGCGATGTCCGAGCACCAACGAGCGAGGAGTCCCCAATGTCGCTAGCGATGACCGAGCCCGAGGAGCGAGGAGTCCCCGGCGTCGCTGACGATGTCCGAGCACCGAGGAGGGAGGTGTCCCCGGCGTCGCTGGCGTTATCCGAGCACCGAGGAGCGAGGAGTCCCCGACGTCGCTGGAGATATCCGAGCACCGAGGAGCGAGGAGTCCCCGGTGTCCCTGGCGATGTTCGAGCACCGAGGAGCGAGGAGTCCCCGACGTCGCTGGCGATGATCGAGCACCGAGGAGTGAGGAGTCCCCGGCGTCCCTGGCGATGTCCGAGCACCTCGGAGCGAGGAGTCCCCAGCGTCGCTGGCGAGGATCGAGCACCTCGGAGCGAGGAGTCCTCGGAGTCGTTGGCGATGTCCGAGCATCGAGGAGCGAGGAGTCCCCGACGTCGCTGGCGATGACCGAGCACCGAGGAACGAGGAGTCCCCGGCGTCGCTGGTGATGACCGAGCACCGAGGAGCGAGGAGTTCCCGACGTCACTGGTGATGTCTGAGCACCGAGGAGCGAGGTGTCCCGACGTCGCTGGCGATGTCCAAGCACCGAGCAGCGAGGAGTCCCCGACGTCCCTGGCGATGTCCGAGCACCAAGGAGTGAGGAGTCCCCGGCGTCGCTAGCGATGACCGAGCACCGAGGAACGAGGATTCCCAACGTCGCTGGCGATGTCCGAGCACCAGCGAGGGAGGAGTCCCCGGCGTCGCTGGCGATGTCCGAGCACCGACAAGCGAGGAGTCCTCGACGTCACTGGCGATGATCGAGCACCGAGGAGGGAGGAGTCCCCGATGTTGCTGGCGATGTTCGAGCACCGAGGAGCGAGGAGTCCTCGATGTCGCTGGCGATGATCGAGGAAAGAGGAGCGAGGAGTCCCCGTCGTCGCTGGCGATGACCGAGCACCGAGGAGGTAGGAGTCCCCGGCGTCCCTGGTGAAAGGTCCTTTTTTGGTTTTGGTAATTGAGTGACAACCTAGGTGGACTAATTGTGTTTATGTGAGATACACAGGTGATTAGTTCACAGGTACATATGTGTGAGCAACATATGCCATGAAGGTGAAAATGGCTTGGAAATGTTGCAAAGCTCACACATGTGATGATGAAGGAGCTTAAATGCACATGAGACATGACATTGAGTCATGTGATCAAGGTGGAGAAGATCAAGACAAGACTTGGCTTGATGGACCGGTTGCAAGCGTGAAGGGCAAGTCGAAGGCTTTGGAGTGATGGACCGCGTGGCGGTGAAGCTTGAGCATGACTTGGCGCCGATGGACGATGGCAACGGTGAAGAGCAAGTGAAGTCAAGATCGATGAACCAATATGATCACGTGATGATATGAAGTGGATCATATCATTGTTGATCATGTTGGTGCATGTGTTGCATCAACATTGGAGGAGATGGAATGGAATGCGCAAGGCAAAGGTATAACCTAGGGCATTTCATTTCACCGGTCATAGGTGTGTAGAGAAGTTTATGACCGGGTTTAGGATAGATAGCCGTACTATCAAGAGGGGCAAACTTGTTTGCATATCAGTCATCTAGTGTCACTCGAGTGATCTAACTTTGCATCATCGCTAGGATCGAGTGACGTGGCAAGTTGAGTGGCTAACATCCTTTGGGAAATGATTGTGAAAAGCTAACACACATACACATGGTGGTGTACACTTGGTGGTGTTGGCACATTTACAAAGGAGATGGAGTTGGAGTTGATGTGGATCAACTTGGTGAAGAAACTCCACCGGCGGAGTGTCCGCCCATAGAGTGCGGACAGTCCGACCGTGCCACCGGCACCCTAGACAGAAAAGACTGGGTCTCACAGAATGCACCGGACGCTGGTCACGTGGTGACCGGACGCTGGGGTCCTGCGTTCGGTCAGTGGTGGCCGAGAGCATGCAGCGCCGGTCTTCGACCGGACGCTGGCACTGGAAGTGACCGGATGCTGGCAGGGTGCGTCCGGTCAGGCTGACGTACGGTGACGCAGAAGCTGGAGTGTGACCGGACGCTGGGCTACGTCCGATCACGTGTGATCGGACGCGTCCGGTCATGTCTGGTACCTTACTGGAAACGACCGGACGCTGGGGTTGCTGCGTCCGGTCAGTTGAAGCTGCTGCGTCCGGTCAGAAGATGACCGTTGAGATCGGAAGAATGCCGTTGAATGCAGTGACATGTGACTGTCATCGGGCGACCGGACGCTAAGGTCCAGCGTCCGGTCGACCCGACAGTTGCCCAGTGAAGGGGTAACGGCTAGTTTAGCCCTTGGGGCTATAAATAGAAGTGGCCTTTGGCCATGGCTGGAGCTGAGCACCTTGGGGGACTTTGTGTCCATGCTTGAGAGTGCTTGGGAGCCCTCCATCTCACACATACTTGATAGTGATCATCCGATTGTGTGAGTGAGCGATTCTAGTGCGATTGCATCGTGAGGTTGCATCGAGTGGCACTAGGTGATCGAGTTGCAAGCCGGTGGTGCTTGTTACTCTTGGAGGTTGCCACCTCCTAGATGGCTTGGTGGTGGTCTCCGTGGAAGCCCGCAAGAAGCTTGTGCGGCGCTCCGGAGAAGAGCTTGTGAGGGGCATTGTGCTCGCCCCGCGGGAGCCACGAAGAGCAACTTTAGTAAAGCGTGTCATTGAGCTACCGTCACTTTCGGGGTAGGTTCTTGCGGCGCTTGACGTGCGGGCTTGGCGGGTGATGCCAATTAGCCGCCGAACCACCAAGTGAGCGGTCGACGCAACGGGGACTAGCGTGTTGGCAAACACGTGAACCTCGGGAGAAAAATCATCGTGTCAACCTTGTTCTTCCCGTTGGATTGCATTCCTGTTACAGAAGCTTGCAATTACTTTTATATACATTGAGCTTGTGTTGTTGCTTTAATAATTAGTTAGCTTACGTAGCTTGCTAATTATCTTCTTGCTTGTGTAGCATAGAAGTAGCTCCCTTGCGTGGCTAATTTGGTTTGTGTAACCTTGTTAGTCACATTGCTTAGTTTGTGTAGCTAAGTAATTGCACTCTCTAATTTGGCATTGGTTGCCTTGTTATTGAGCATTGCTAGTGAGCTTAGTTGGCTTTGTGCTTTTGCTTACTAGCATGTGTAGGAGCTCCCTTGTTGCTTAAAGTACTAGTGGCATAGGTTTCTGTGACCTTGCTCCTAGAATTGGTTAGGTGAGCTCTAGCTAGCCTGGCACCTTTGTTGCTTGATTAGTATCTTTGCAAGGTGCTAGTGAACATAGATAGAGGGGTGTAGTCTTGGCTAGACCGATAGTTTTAATTCTGCACTTGTTTTGGTTAGCCAACGTGATTAAGTTTTAAAAAGGACTATTCACCGAGGACGTAGGAGTACCCGGCGTCCCTGGCAAAGACCGAGCACCGAGGAGCAAGGAGTCCTCGGTGTCACTAGCGAAGACCGAGCACCTTGGAGCGAGGAGTCCCCGGTGTCGTTGGCGATGTCCGAGCACTGAGGAGCGAGGAGTCCCAGACGTCGCTGGTGATGACCGAGCACCGAGGAGCGAGGAGTCCCCGGCGTCGCTGGCGATGACCGAGCACCGAGGAGCGAGGAGTCCCTGGCATCACTAGCGATGTCCGAGCACCAAGGAGCGAGGAGTCCCCGGCATAGGCGGCTAGGTCCGAGCACCGAGGAGTCCCCGGCGTAGGCGGCGATGTCTGAGCACCAAGGAGTACCCAGCATAGGCGGCGAGGTCCGAGCACCGAGGAGCAAGGAGTCCACGGCGTAGGCGGCGAGGTCCGAGCACCGAGGAGTGCCCAGCGTAGGCGGCGAGGTCCGAGCACCGAGGAGCGAGGAGTCCCCGATGTCGCTGGCGATGACCGAGCACCGAGGAGTCCCCGACGTCGCTGGCGATGACCAAGCACCAAGGAACGAGGAGTCCCCAGCGTCGCTGGCGATGACCGAGCACCGAGGAGTTCTCGGCGTCGCTAGCGATGTCCGAGCACCGAGGAGCGAGGAGTTCCAACGTCGCTGGCGATGTCTGAGCACCGTGGAGCGAGGAGTCCTCGGCATCGCTGGCGATGTCCGAGCACCAAGGAGCGAGGAGTCCCCAACATCGCTGGCGATGACCGAGCCCGAGGAGCGAGGAGTCCCCGGCGTCCCTGACGATGTCCGAGCACCGAGGAGTGAGGAGTCCCCGACGTCCCTGTCGGTGACCGAGCACCGAGGAGCGAGGAGTCCCGGCATCGCTGGTGATGTCCGAGCACCGAGGAGGGAGGAGTCCCCGGCGTCGCTGGCGATCTCCGAGCACCGAGGAGCGAGGAGTCCCCGACGTCGCTGGCGATATCCGAGCACCGAGGCGCGAGGAGTCCCCGGTGTCCCTGGCGATGTTCGAGCCCCGAGGAGCGAGGAGTCCCCGACGTCGCTGGCGATGTTCGAGCACCGAGGAGCGAGGAGTCCTCGACGTTGCTGGCGATGATCGAGGAAAGAGGAGCGAGGAGTCCCCGTCGTCGCTGGCGATGACCGAGCACCGAGGAGCGAGGAGTCCCCGACATCACTGGCGATGTTTGAGCACCGAGGAGCGAGGAGTCCCCGACGTCGCTGGCGATGTTCGAGCACCGAGGAGCGAGGGGTTCCGATGTCGCTGGCGATGTCTGAGCACCGTGGAGCAAGGAGTCCTCGGCGTCGCTGGCGATGTCCGAGCACCAAGGAGCGAGGAGTCCCCAACATCGCTGGCGATGACCGAGCCCGAGGAGCAAGGAGTCCTCGGCGTCGCTGACGATGTCCGAGCACCGAGGAGCGAGGAGTCCCGGCGTCCCTGGCGATGTCCGAGCACCGAGGAGGGAGGAGTCCCCGGCGTCGCTGGTGATCTCCGAGCACCGAGGAGCGAGGAGTCCCCGACGTCGCTGGCGATATCTGAGCACCAAGGAGCGAGGAGTCCCCGGTGTCCCTAGCGATGTTCGAGCGCCGAGGAGCGAGGAGTCCCCGACGTCGTTGGTGATGTTCGAGCACCGAGGAGCGAGGAGTAGTCGACGTCGCTGGCGATGATCGAGGAAAGAGGAGCGAGGAGTCCCCGTCGTCGTTGGCGATGACCGAGCACCGAGGAGGTAGGAGTCCCCGGCGTCCCTGGTGAAGACCGAGCACCGAGGAGCGAGGAGCCCTTGGCGTCACTAGCGAAGACCGAGCACCTTGGAGCGAGGAGTCCCCGGTGTCGTTGGCGATGTCCGAGCAATGAGGAGCGAGGAGTCCTAGACGTCGCTGGCGATGACCGAGCACCGAGGAGCGAGGAGTCCCCGGCGTCGCTGGCGATGACCGAGCACCGAGGAGTCCCCGGCATCGCTAGCGATGTCCGAGCACCAAGGAGCGAGGAGTTCCCGGCGTAGGCGGCTAGGTCCGAGCACCGAGGAGTCCCCGGCGTAGGCAGCGATGTCTGAGCACCGAGGAGTACCTAGCGTAGGCGGCGAGGTCCGAGCACCGAGGAGCGAGGAGTCCCCGGCGTAGGCGGCGAGGTTCGAGCACCGAGGAGTGCCCAGCGTAGGCGGCGAGGTCCGAGCACCGAGGAGCAAGGAGTCCCCGACGTCGCTGGCGATGACCGAGCACCGAGGAGCGAGGAGTCCCCGACGTCGCTGGCGATGACCGAGCACCAAGGAGCGAGGAGTCCCCGGCGTCGCTGGAGATGACCGAGCACCGAGGAGTTCTCGGCGTCGCTGGCGATGTCCGAGCACCGAGGAGCGAGGAGTTCTGACGTCGCTGGCGATGTCTGAGCACCGTGGAGCGAGGAGTCCTCGGCGTCGCTGGCGATGTCCGAGCACCAAGGAGCGAGGAGTCCCCAACGTCGCTGGCGATGACCGAGCCCGAGGAGCGAGGAGTCCCTGGCGTCACTGACGATGTCCGAGCACCGAGGAGTGAGGAGTCCCCGACGTCCCTGTCGGTGACCGAGCACCGAGGAACGAGGAGTCCCGACATCGCTGGTGATGTCCGAGCACCGAGGAGGGAGGAGTCCCCGGCGTCGCTGGCGATCTCCGAGCACCGAGGAGCGAGGAGTCCCCGACGTCGCTGGCGATATCTGAGCACCAAGGAGCGAGGAGTCCCCGGTGTCCCTGGCGATGTTCGAGCGCCGAGGAGCGAGGAGTCCCCGACGTCGATGGCGATGTACGAGCACCGAGGAGCGAGGAGTACTCGACGTCGCTGGCGATGATCGAGGAAAGAGGAGCGAGGAGTCCCCGTCGTCGTTGGCGATGACCGAGCACCGAGGAGGTAGGAGTCCCCGGCGTCCCTGGCAATGACCGAGCACCGAGGAGCGAGAAGTCCTCGGCGTCACTAGCGAAGACCGAGCACCTTGGAGCGAGGAGTCCCCGGTGTCGTTGGCGATGTCCGAGCACCGAGGAGCGAGGAGTCCCCGACCTCGCTGGCGATGACCGAGCACCGAGGAGCGAGGAGTCCCCGGCGTCGCTGGCGATGACCGAGCACCGAGGAGCGAGGAGTCCCCGACATCGCTAGCGATGTCTGAGCACCAAGGAGCCAGGAGTCCCCGGCGTAGGCCGCTAGGTCCGAGCACCGAGGAGTCCCTGGCGTAGGCGGCGATGTCCGAGCACCGAGGAGTACCCAGCGTAGGCGGCGAGGTTCGAGCACCGAGGAGCGAGGAGTCCCTGGCGTAGGCGGCGATGTCCGAGCACCGAGGAGTGCCCAGCGTAGGGCGGCGAGGTCCGAGCACCGAGGAGCGAGGAGTCCCCGACGTCGCTGGCGATGACCAAGCACCGAGGAGCGAGGAGTCCCCGACGTCGCTGGTGATGACCGAGCACCAAGGAACGAGGAGTCCCCGGCGTCGCTAGCGATATCCGAGCATCGAGGAGCGAGGAGTCCCCGACGTCACTGGCGATATCCGAGCACCGAGGAGCGAGGAGTCCCCGGTGTCCCTGGCGATGTTTGAGCACCGAGGAGCGAGGAGTCCCCGACGTCGCTGGCGATGATCGAGCACCGAGGAGGGAGGAGCCCCCGGCGTCTCTGGCGATGTCCGAGCACCGAGGAGCGAGGAGTCGCCGACGTCGCTGTCGATGACTGAGCACCTCGGAGCGAGGAGTCCCCGGTGTTGTTGGCGATGTCCGAGCATTGAGGAGCGAGGAGTCCCCGATGTCGCTGGCGATGACCGAGCACCGAGGAGCGAGGAGTCCCCGGCGTCGCTGGTGATGACCGAGCACCGAGAAGCGAGGAGTTCCCGACGTAACTGGCGATGTCTGAGCACCGAGGAGCGAGGAGTCCCGACATCGCTGGCGATGTCCGTGCACCGAGCAGCGAGGAGTCCCCGACGTCCCTGGCGATGTCCGAGCACTGAGGAGCGAGGAGTCCCCGGCGTCGCTAGCGATGATCGAGCATCGAGGAGCGAGGATTCCCGACGTCACTGGCGATGTCCGAGCACCAACGAGGGAGGAGTCCCCGGCGTCGCTGGCGATGTCCGAGCATCGACAAGCGAGGAGTCCTCGATGTCACTAGCGATGATCGAGCACCGAGGAGGGAGGAGTCGTCGACGTCGCTGGTGATGTTCGAGCACCGAGGAGCGAGGAGTCCTCGACGTCGCTGGCGATGATCGAGGAAAGAGGAGCGAGGAGTCCCCGTCGTCGCTGGCGATGATCGAGCACCGATAAGGGAGGAGTCCCCGGCGTCCCTAGCGATGACCGAGTACCGAGGAGCGAGGAGTCCTCGGCGTCACTAGCGAAGACCGAGCACCTCGGAGCGAGGAGTCCCCGGGGTCGTTGGCGATGTCCGAGCACCGAGGAGCGACAAGTCCCCGACGTTGCTGGCGATGACCGAGCATCGAGGAGCGAGGAGTCCCCGGCGTCGCTGGCGATGATCGAGCACCGAGGAGCGAGGAGTCCCCGGCGTCGCTAGCGATGTTCGAGCACCAAGGAGCGATGAGTCCCCGGCGTAGGCGGCGAGGTCCGAGCACCGAGGAGTCCTCGGTGTAGGCGGTGATGTCCGAGCACCGAGGAGTCCTTGGCATAGGCAGCAATGTCCGAGTACCGAGGAGTGCCCAGCATAGGCGGCGAGGTCCGAGCACAGAGGAGCGAGGAGTCCCCGACGTCGCTGGCGATGACCGAGCACTGAGGAGCGAGGAGTCCCCGACGTCGCTGGCGATGACCAAGCACCAAGGAGCGAGGAGTCCCCGGCGTCGCTGGTGATGGCCGAGCATTGAGGAGCGAGGAGTTCTCAGCGTCGCCGGCGATGTCCGAGCACCGAGGAGCGAGGAGTTCTGATGTCGCTGGCGATGTCTGAGCACCGAGGAGTGAGGAGTCCTCGGCGTCGCTGGCGATGTCCGAGCACCAAGGAGCGAGGAGTCCCCAATGTCGCTGGCGATGACCGAGCACTGAGGAACGAGGAGTCCCCGGCGTCGTTGGCAATGTCCGAGCATCGAGGAGCGAGGAGTCCCCGATGTTGCTGGCGATGACCGAGCACCGAGGAGCGAGGAGTCCCCGGCGTCGCTGGTGATGACCGAGCACCGAGAAGCGAGGAGTTCCCGACGTCACTGGCGATGTCTGAGCACCGAGGAGCGAGGAGTCCCGACGTCGCTGGCGATGTCCGAGCACCGAGCAGCGAGGAGTCCCCGGCGTCCCTGGCGATGTCCGAGCACCGAGGAGCGAGGAGTCCCCGGCGTCGCTAGCGATGACCGAGCACCAAGGAGCGAGGATTCCCGACGTTGCTAGCGATGTCCGAGCACCAATGAGGGAGGAGTCCCCAGCGTCGCTGGCGATGTCCTAGCACCGACAAGCGAGGAGTCCTCGACGTCATTGGCGATGATCGAGCACCGAGGAGGGAGGAGTCACCGATATCGCTGGCGATGTTCGAGCACCGAGGAGCGAGGAGTCCTCGACGTCGCTGGTGATGATCGAGGAAAGATGAGCGAGGAGTCCCCATCATCGCTGGCGATGACCGAGCACCGAGGAGGGAGGAGTCCCCGGTGTCCCTGACGATGACCGAGCACCGAGGAGCGAGGAGTCCTCAGCATCACTAGCGAAGACCGAGCACCTCGAAGCAAGGAGTCCCCGGTGTCATTGGCGATGTCCGAGCACCGAGGAGCGAGGAGTCCTCGACGTCGCTGGCGATGATCGAGCCCGAGGAGCGAGGAGTCCCCGGCATCGCTGGTGATGACCGAGCACCGAGGAGCGAGGAGTCCCCGGCGTCGCTAGCGATGTCCGAGCACCAAGGAGCGAGGACTCCCCGACGTAGGCGGCAAGGTTCGAGCACCGAGGAGTCCCCTGCGTAGGCGGCGATGTCCGAGCACCGAGGAGTCCTTGGCATAGGCGGCGAGGTCCGAGCACCGAGGAGTGCCCAGCGTAGGCAGAGAGGTCCGAGCACCGAGGCAAGAGGAGTCCCCGACGTCGCTGGCGATGACCGAGCACCGAAGAGCGAGGAGTCCCCAACGTCGCTAGCGATGACCGAGCACCGAGGAGCGAGGAGTCCCCGGCGTCGCTGGCGATGACCGAGCACTGAGGAGCGAGGAGTTCTCGGCGTCACTGGCGATGTCCGAGCACCGAGGAGCGAGGAGTTCCGACGTCGCTGGCGATGTCAGAGCATCGAGGAGCGAGGAGTCCCCGGCGTCGCTGGCGATGTCCGAGCACCAAGGAGTGAGGAGTCCCCAACATCGCTGGCGATGACCGAGCACCGAGGAACGAGGAGTCCTCGGCGTCCCTGACGATGTCCGAGCACCGAGGAGTGAGGAGTCCCCGATGTCCCTGGCGGTGACCGAGCACCGAGGAGCGAGGAGTCCCGGCGTCGCTGGCGATGTCCGAGCACCGAGGAGGGAGGAGTCCCCGGTGTCGCTAGCGATATCCGAGCACCGAGGAGCGAGGAGTCCCCGATGTCGCTGGCGATATCCGAGCACCGAGGACCGAGGAGTCCCCGATGTCCCTGGCGATGTTCGAGCACCGAGGAGTGAGGAGTCCCTGACGTCGCTGGCGATGATCGAGCACCGAGGAGGGAGGAGGCCCCGGCGTCCCTGGCGATGTCCGAGCACCGAGGAGCGAGGAGTCCCCGGCGTCGCTGGCGATGACCGAGCACCTTGGAGCGAGGAGTCCCCGGTGTCATTGGCAATGTCCGAGCATCGAGGAGCGAGGAGTCCCCGATGTCGCTGGTGATGACCGAGCACCGAGGAGCGAGGAGTCCCCGGCATCGCTGGTGATGACCGAGCACCGAGAAGCGAGGAGAGCCCGACGTCACTGGCGATGTCTGAGCACCGAGGAGCGAGGAGTCCCGACGTCGTTGTCGATGTCCGAGCACCGAGCAGCGAGGAGTCCCCGGCGTCCCTGGCGATGTCTGAGCACCGAGGAGCGAGGAGTCCCCGGCGTCGCTGGCGATGACCGAGCACCGAGGAGCGAGGAGTCCCCGGCGTCACAGGCGATGACCGAGCACCGAGGAGCGAGGATTCCCGACGTCGCTGGCGATGTCCGAGCACTAGTGAGGGAGGAGTCCCCGGCGTCGCTGGCGATGTCCGCGCACCGACAAGCGAGGAGTCCTCGATGTCACTGGCGATGATCGAGCACCGAGGAGGGAGGAGTCCCCGACGTCGCTGGCGATGTCTGAGCACCGAGGAGCGAGGAGTCCTCGACATCGCTGGTGATGATCGAGGAAAGAGGAGCGAGGAGTCCCCATCGTCGCTGGCGATGACCGAGCACCGAGGAGGGAGGAGTCCTGGTGTCCCTGGCGATGACCGAGCACCAAGGAGCGAGGAGTCCTCGACGTCACTGGCGATGATCGAGCCCAAGGAGTGAGGAGTCCCCGGCGTCGCTGGTGATGACCGAGCACCGAGGAGTGAGGAGTCCCCGACGTCGCTAGCGATGTCCGAGCACCAAGGAGCGAGGAGTCCCCGGCGTAGGCGGCAAGGTCAGAGCACCGAGGAGTCCCCTGCGTAGGCGGCGATGTCCGAGCACCGAGGAGTCCTTGGCATAGGCGGCGAGGTCCGAGCACCGAGGAGTGCCCAGCGTAGGCGGAGAGGTCCGAGCACCGAGGAGAGAGGAGTCCCCGATGTCGCTGGCGATGACCGAGCACCGAGGAGCGAGGAGTCCCCAACGTCGCTAGCGATGATCGAGCACCAAGGAGCGAGGAGTCCCCGGCGTCGCTGGCGATGACCGAGCACCGAGGAGCGAGGAGTTCTCGGCGTCGCTGGCGATGTCCGAGCACCGAGGAGCGAGGAGTTCCGACGTCGCTGGCGATGTCGGAGCACCGAGGAGCGAGGAGTCCCCGGCATCACTGGCGATGTCCGAGCACCAAGGAGTGAGGAGTCCCCAACATCGCTGGCGATGACCGAGCATCGAGGAGCGAGGAGTCCCCGGCGTCGCTGACGATGTCCGAGCACCAAGGAGTGAGGAGTCCTCGACGTCCCTGGCGGTGACCGAGCACCGAGGAGCGAGGAGTCCCGGCGTCGCTGGCGATGTCCGAGCACCGAGGAGGGAGGAGTCCCCGGTGTCGCTAGCGATATCCGAGCACCGAGGAGCGAGGAGTCCCCGACGTCGCTGGCGATATCCGAGCACCGAGGACCGAGGAGTCCCCGGTGTCCCTGGCGATGTTCGAGCACCAAGGAGTGAGGAGTCCCTGACGTCGCTGGCGATGATCGAGCACCGAGGAGGGAGGAGCCCCCGGCGTCCCTGGCGATGTCCAAGCACCGAGGAGCGAGGAGTCCCCGGCGTCGCTGGCGATGACCGAGCACCTTGGAGCGAGGAGTCCCCGGTGTCATTGGCGATGTCCGAGCATCGAGGAGCGAGGAGTCCCCGATGTCGCTGGCGATGACCGAGCACCGAGGAGCGAGGAGTCCCCGGCATTGCTGGTGATGACCGAGCACCGAGAAGCGAGGAGAGCCCGACGTCACTGGCGATGTCTGAGCACCGAGGAGCGAGGAGTCCCGATGTCGTTGGCGATGTCTGAGCACCGAGCAGCGAGGAGTCCCCGGCGTCCCTGGCGATGTCTGAGCACCGAGGAGTGAGGAGTCCCCGGCGTCGCTGGCGATGACCGAGCACCGAGGAGCGAGGAGTCCCCGGTGTCACAGGCGATGATCGAGCACCGAGGAGCGAGGATTCCCAACGTCGCTGGCGATGTCCGAGCACTAGTGAGGGAGGAGTCCCCGACGTCGCTGGCGATGTCCGAGCACCGACAAGCGAGGAGTCCTCGATGTCACTGGCGATGATCGAGCACCGAGGAGGGAGGAGTCCCCGACGTCGCTGGCGATGTCTGAGCACCGAGGAGCGAGGAGTCCTCGACGTCACTGGCGATGATCGAGGAAAGAGGAGCGAGGAGTCCCCATCGTCGCTGGCGATGACCGAGCACCGAGGAGGGAGGAGTCCCGGTGTCCCTGGCGATGACCGAGCACCGAGGAGCGAGGAGTCCTCGGCGTCACTAGCGAAGACCGAGCACCTTGGAGCGAGGAGTCCCCGGCGTCGCTGGCGATGTCTAAGCACCGAGGAGCGAGGAGTCCCCGACGTCACTAGAGATGGCCGAGCACCGAGGAGCGAGGAGTTCCCAGCATTGCGGACGATGTTCGAGCACCAAGGAGTGAGGAATCCCGACGTTGCTGGTGATGTCCGAGCACCGAGGAGCGAGGAGTCCCCAACGGGAGTCCCCGGCGTCCCTGGCGATGTCCGAGCATCGAAGAGTCCCTGGTAATGACCAAGCACCGAGGAGCGAGGAGTCCCGGTGTCGCTGGCGATGTCCAAGAATCGAGGAGCGAGGAGTCCGGGACGTCACTGGCGATGTCCGAGCACCAAGGAGCGAGGAGTCTCCGGCGTCGCTGGCGATGACCGAGCACCTAGGAGCGAGGAGTTCTCTGCGTCGCTGGTGATGTCCAAGCACCGAGGAGCGAGGAGTCCCGACGTCGCTGGCGATGTCCGAGAACCGAGGAGCGAGGAGTCCCCGGCGTCGCTGGCGATATCGGAGCACCGAGGAGCGTGGAGTCCCCGACGTCGCTGGCGATATCCGAGCACCAAGGAGCGAGGAGTCCACAGCGTCCCTAGCGATGTCCGAGCACCGAGGAACAAGGAATCCTCGGCGTCGCTGGAGATGACCGAGCACCGAGGAGCGAGAAGTCCCCGGTGTCGCTGGCGATGTCCGATCACCGATGAGGGAGGAGTCCTCGACGTCGCTGGCAATGTTCGAGCACCGAGGAGTGAGGAGTCCCCGGCATCACTGGCGATGACTGAGCACCGTGGAGCGAGGAGTCCCCGACGTCATTGGCGATGGCCGAGCACCGAGGAGCAAGGAGTTCCCAGCGTCGCTGGCGATGTCCGAGGATTGAGGAGCAAGGAGTCCCGACGTCGCTAGCGATGTCCGAGCACCGAGGAGCGAGGAGTCCCCGATGTCACCGGCGATCTCTGAGCACCGAGGAGTGAGGAAGCCCCGACGTCACTGGCGATATCCGAGCACTGAGGAGCGAGGAGTCCCCGGCGTCCCTGGTGATGTCTGAGCACCGAGGAGCGAGGAGTCCCCGGCGTTGCTGGCGATGAACGCACACCGAGGAGCGAGGAGTCCTCGGCGTCGCTGGCGATGACCGAGCACCGAGGAGCGAGGAGTCCCCGGTGTCACTGGCGATGAACGAGCACCGAGGAGCGAGGAGTCCCCGACGTCGCTGGCGATGACCGAGCACCGAGGAGCGAGGAGTCCCCGGTGTCGCTGGCGATGTCTGAGCACCGAGGAGGGAGGAGTCCCTAGCGTCGCTGGCGATGTCCGAGCACCGAGGAGCGAGGAGTCCCGACGTCGCTAGCGATGTCTGCAAGGTGAAGTGTGCCCACTTAGTCTTCGAGCACGAAGAATCCGAGCGCTAAGGAGTACCCAGCGTAGCTGATGACGAAGCATGAGCGACGAACAATCCGGTCAACTGGTCGGCGGCGAAGTGAGCATTGAGTAGAAGCGACAGGCGAACAGTCCGATCAACTGGTCGGCGACGAAGTTGATGAACCTAGCGGTCCGACCAGTTGATCGGTGGAGAAGACCACGCACCAGGTGATCCGATCACCTAGACGATGATCCTGAAATACAAATATGTAGAATGGGTAGTACATGATGTAAAAATATATGAACTCCGGAGAAAAAATAGCGCATGTAGCTTGGCGATCAGTTGGAGCGAAGATGTATTTATATTTAATATAAACCGCCCGACTAGTTAGTGTGTAGCTGAGTCTCCAGCCCTAGCTAGCCCATAGTCCACAACGTCGAGCGCGAAACCCGTGCACGTGTAGGAGAACAAGCGTCGCTAAGGAGCCACTGCCGACCACCCATAACGCAGAGGGCAGACGCTCGTGCATGTGTAGGGAGGAGCCGGAGACAGGGCCATCTCTGGAGGCGTCCGAGCATCAACATGACTGTTCGAGGGTTCGGAAAATCGTTTGGAGAGCAAATATGGAGAAAACAGCTCGGAGAAACTTTATGGCGATTAACGAAGATTGGAGAATATTTAAAAGAATATTAAAGCGTGACTTAGCTTTAGACAGAATGTCTGGTCGAAGACGTATGGCGTTATCTGGTCGGCGTTGACGGCGAGCACCTGGCGGGCGGTGAGTTGTTGGTGAAGATGATCTCAGAGGTGGTTTCGAGATCGGATCTACTGTCGCGGGGGCTGATGTAGCCAGCGATGAATCGTTGTCGTGGACCGGCATGGATCTCCACGAGATTGATGACGAGAACACGATGTTGATTTGAGGTCTATCTGGCTCGCCATGGATCAAGCGCACACCCCTACCTGACGCGCCAACTATCGACCAAAGATGCTCGGCAGTCCACCGAGGGGTATCCCACGATGGTAGATTTGTCGTAAAGGTGAGCGAGATGGTAATACAAACACCAAGACACAAGATTTAGACAGGTTCGGCCGTCAATATGACGTAATACCTACATCCTGTGTTCTGATGTATTGCATTGAGATATATTGATCGTGTCCACTAGGGGACCCCTGCCTCTCCTTATATACCCTGGAGGCGTAGGGTTACAAGGAAAGTAGCCTATTTGGTACTATACAATATCTTGTGGTGCACGCCGAGCAGCGCTGTGCACGCCTTGATCTTGTGGGCTGAGCCACCTCTGATGATGCGGCCCATGTCTTGTCTTGTGGATACCGGAGGCCATACCCCCACACTCATATATCAAAATAGTACAGAAGTAACAATTAGTATTAGACTTACGAACTACTGGTACACTAACAGTTAGTCATATGAGATTGAAACAGTCCAAATAGTATAGAAGTAACGACTAGTCTTAGGGCGCGTTTGGTCGGGCTCCCGCCGGCTCTGGCTCCTACACTGTAGCGCAACTGTAGCGCGCAGGAGCCGGAGCCGGAGGAGCCAAAAAAACGAGCTTCTCTGGCTCCGGCGCTGTCAGTGAGAGAGGAAAGGAGGAGAGAGAAAAATGGCTCCGGTGAACAGTGTCGCTACAGGAGATGAACATGGGAGGCGTCAGAGGAGCCGGAGCCGCTCGGAGCCCGACCAAACGGGCTCTTAGATCTTATTTAGAACCCATGGTCTAAATTTGAGTCGCTAAACTATAGATCATTTTAGCTCTTATTAAGACTCCAAACACATAGTCTAAAGTGTTGTTTACTGTTCACTTGTCTTTTCAGCCGTACTTTTTCAGCGAAGTAATAGTGTTTTTCTGTAACAACAAATCAGCGCACGGTACTTTTTAGCTTGTCTTTTCAGCGAAACGACCCGCGTAAAAAAAAGTTATCGATATGCTAGACCATACAAGTGAGCTAAAGTAATCTAAATGTTAAACCATGGGATGCAAACACGCAGAAGGCTAAGCAACAACCGGCAAACTCAGTTAGTCATATGGGATCGAGAGGCGTCTTAATAGCGCCGACAGCAGATGCAGATGGATTAAGCATGGATCATATCGAGGCAGTGATCAGCATGGATCAGAGCCAAGAGCAAACAGTGATCCTGAAAGCCAAGCACATGCACCCCTGCTGGCTGCTGCCTGCTGCATCTCAATCACAACCCTCGCTCTGCCGCGTCATGCCATCATGCACGCACACCATTCCAAAACCTCGGCACACAACTCAACGAAAAGATGTTTTCCATAACGACACACCTCAATCCTTGGCCATGTTTAGTTCCCACCAAATCCAAACTTTGGTACTATGCAAAAAGAAGATTTCCTGTCACATCAAACTTGCGGTACATGCATGGAGTACTAAATGTTGACGAAATCAAAAACTAATTACACAATTTGGTTGTACTTTGCGAGACGAACATTTTGAGCCTAATTAGTCAACAATTGGACAATTATTACCAAATACAAACAAAACGCTACAGTAATCTACAGTGCCACGAAATTTTGGCGGCGCCGATTCGGGGCCTAACTAAACATGGCCCTTCTCCTTCTTCACCCCCCCAATATTCAATCAAACAATGAAATTTAAAAGGATTCAAAGTCAGAGGTCGATTCTAACAGTACTAGCAGCTAAGAAAACGAATACTAATAAATAACATAAATGAGTGATCCTACTAGTAGGATATTTAATTCTCTCCATCACCAGAAAACAAAAGGAAAATTTGAAGGAAATCCAAGTCCAGTCCAGTTGAGATCAGCTACTACTATCATGCATGCATGCATGCTTGCTCCCTACAAAGAAACAAACACAGAGAAAAAAAGAAGAAGAAAAAAGACGATAATAACCTTGACTTGTTCGTTTTGTTGTTTCAAGAAGTTCATCACCACTTCTCTCCCTGCTTGGACGACGACGGTATGCAATGGATTAATGGAACAGTGAAATGGCCATCGATGCGGTCGGTCGGTCGGCTGGTCTGCTAGCTTGCTAGGTTACCTACCAGGACGGATCAACGGCCACCACCTGACCACCATGGCCCTCTTCTTCTTCTTCTTCTTCTTCCTCTTCTTTGTCAGGTTGTAAGGCGGCACGGTCCGACCCGACGGTCGGTCGGTCACTCGAGCTTGAGCGGCAGCGGGGACCCGGGACCGCCGCGGTGGCAGGACGGCCCGGCCTGCGCCGGCGGCGGCGGCATGACTCCAGCGGGCATCTGCAGAGGCATGTGCTGCGGCGGCGACGCCATGCCCGCCATCGCCTGCTGCTCCTGCGCCGCCGGCGAGGCCTCCAGGCGCTTGTTGGCGAGGTTGTGCTTGTTGTTGTGCATCCACACCTTGAGCACGCGCCGCTTCACGCCGATTTCCTGGCAGAAGGCCTGCACCATGCCGTCGTCCAGCCGCTGGAGGCGCCACCCCACGCGCTCCGCGAACTCCAGCATGCGCGCCTTCTGCTCCGGGGTGAACTTGGTGCGGAACCGCTTCCTGGACGACGAAGACCCGCCGCCGCTGCCGCCGCGCGCCGCGTCGCCGCCTCCGCCCGCGACCGCGCCGCCGCCGCCCTCCATCTCGTCGGACTCCGAGGTGTGCATCATGTTCAGAGGCATCACGTACTGGTGGTGGTGGGCGTGCCCGTGCCCCGGCGGCGGCGGAAGCGCCGGGGGGAGAGCGCGCGCAGCCGCGTAGGCGCCGTAGGGGTCGGCACCGGAGATCAGGAGCCCGCCGCCGCTCGTGTGGTGCGGGTGCGCCATGGCGGGGGCCAGGAGGCGGCGAGCGGCGCGGTGGCCGTGCCCGTGCCCGAGGCCGAGGCCGAGGCCGCTGAAGCCGTCGGCGGCGCCGTAAATGTCGTCGTCGTCGTCGCCGTCCACCTCCTTGCGGTGGAAATTGCGGTGGCAGCCGCAGGCGGAGCACTTGAGCGCCTCCAGCGAGCCCTCCTCGCCGCTGGGCATGAACTCGCCGCACCCGTCGGTGGCGTTCCCGCCGATGGCCGCCGCGTGGTTCTTGAGGCACTCCCGGTACTTCACCGCGGAGCTGCCCCCGCCAATGCCGCCGGCCGCCGGCCCGCGCTTCTTCCCGGAGCTCTCCGTCTCCTCCGCCGCGGCAGGCGGCGACGGCGTCAGCGCCGCCGCCGCCGGAGACTGCTGGCCATTGTTGTTGCTGCCGTGGTCACGGCCGTGCAGCTGCTGCAGGACATGGCCGCCGACGCCGCCGCCTCCGTAGGGCGACGCGACGTTGGCGTGCATTGGGATCGCGAGCTCGCCCTGCGTGCCAGAAAGATCCATGCCTCCTCCTGGTCCTGATCCGTCGTCCTCTTCTCGGCGGCGCCGCTCCAGAGAGAAGATGCTTCTTGCTGACGCTGACGCTGCTGGTGCTTCTGGCCTTCTCTGCAGCGGCACATTGGAAACCATGATGAGAGAGCAAGCAAGAAAAGGCCAATGGCGCCGAGAGCTCCTTCCCCTCACTCTCTAGTCTCAAGGGTAGTAGATGCAACAAAATTCTCAGTGCTTCTTGGGACTCTCAACACAGACAGAAGGCACTAAAGGAGAGAGAGAGAGTGAGTGAACAAAAAGGGTGCTGAGGTGAGGTGCTTGGTGGGGATCTTGGGACCTTATCAACAAGATACTACTAGTTGCAATTTGCAAACCCCAGGATGGATGGAGGTGGTAAGCAAGCTGCTAAATTATGAGGCCATAGAATAATGCATATTGTTATCTGTGCTTGCTGCCATGTCCTATGCTACATATCTATCTTGCCAGCTTCTTCTTCTGCTACTACTTTCTTGGGCCCTTCCCCATGCAATGCAATGCACACAATAATACATACAAGTTGGAAGCAAGGGAGGAAGGAAGGAGAAGCTACTCGCTCGGTGGCTATAGTGGAAGAAAGATGGAAAGAGGAACAGTGAGGCTGTTCTTACCAAAAGGCAGCACTGGGTTACTTTGATCTCCTGGTTACTTGGCTCCAAGTATTTACTGGCTACTGATATACTGCTTCTACCCTTACTGGTTACTAGATGTATGTGAGCATGGGCTATGGACCAGCCTTTGACCTCTCTCTATCTCTCTTAAATCCTAGGCTTACAACACACCACCTCTCTCTCCTCGCCTTGAACGAGACACAGCACAGCAAAGACTAGAAGAAGAAGCTATGGAGGAGGAGGAGCTCTCATGCTGCTGCAGATGTTTTGTGTTTAAGCCTAGCGCAGTGTTTGCTTGTGTGTGTGTGATGGGTCTGGGACGCCACAAGACTACAAGGGGGTTTTCCACTAGCAGGCTGCTCTGTGCTCTCTCTGTCTGAACAGTAGTGGAGGAGGAGGAGAGAAGGGGGGGGGGGGGGGGGGGGGGGGGGGGGGGCGGGGGTGGTGAGAGAGAGAGAGAGACCAAGAGACAAAAAGCCAACCAACCTTGTTGCGTCAAGGGCTAATCGAGAGGACCAAGGAGCAGGGGGCAAGGCCTTCAGCCTTTGCAGCTTCCACCATTGCAGTGAGGTGACTAGCGGCCTCGCTCGCTAGGGCACGCTAACTAGCTGCTGTCATGTGGGCGATAAAAGAAAGAAAGCCGGAGACAGGAAAGAGGAGGAGACGCACTCATGGAAGATGGTTCTGTACTTCTTCTGTTTCTGGTAGGAATTTTATGAAGAGAAATATTAGTGTTTGGTGCTTGCTTTGCTTTGCTTGCACTGTCAGATATTCAAGCTTATTTCAGAGAGAAGATGGATGAGATAGAGAGGGGGGGGGGGGGGGGGGGGGGGGGGGGGGGGGTGAGGGAGGAGGCTCAGTGGCCTGTCAGGGAGAGGAGAGGAGAGAGATGATAACCAGCCAGGCACTGATATTTTTTTTCCATATTATATACTCCAAGACCCAATAGAATGACAGTAGTGGTTTTACCCTCCTCTCTCTCTCTCTCTATGGGAAAAATGCAGTTAAGCACTCAGTTAATGCCTCATGGGCATTTCACACGACCCCTGTGCTCTGGGTATTTATTTCTCATGCGTAATAGAGGCATAATATCAATTCCATTGCCGGAGCCTATTCATAGTGAGCAGTCTTTGCATCCTCATCACAAGCCATGACTACGTGAATTGTATACATATATATTCTTTTGTATTTTAATCTATACAATAGCATTGCAGTGGTCTAGACAAAATATTGCACAGCAATATGTTATGTACAAAAATCAAGACCTTTCACAAAAAAACATGCTAAGGCACGGTTCATTAAAAAGAAGCCCTTTCACAAAAAAAGAAGGAAAATAAAAGGTAATGCTTCTAAATTTAAACCAAAAAGCATTCATTCATGCCAAGATTACCTGCAGATTTGTTGCATTCACAAATTACCTAGATACTTTGTTATTTAAGATCATGTTAAGTAAAAAAAATAGTTTGAGTCACAAATCCATGACAGTGCCTCCCGATTGCCCATACCTTTCCATTGCTTCTGACGTTAACAGGACCAAAACATGACAAACTAGCACAAAGAACTACGCACACACATAGAGATAAGCTAACTTTTTCTCGAATAGACAAAAGGTTTGCATATCTTTATAGACATAAACTAATCTTTTGTGGTCTGAAGAATACGAAGCAATTAGTTTCAGGATATATCCATATCTCCATACCCTACCAGATGTTAGTGCAATCACCAAACAATTAGTACAGCTTGCAACGTACCAGATAATGTTAGTATATATAGTTGAAAAAAGTGTTTAAGGCAGCGATATAGTATAGTGATATAAGTAACAGTATTAGCAGCATGCAGCTATCTGACTGTTTTTTTAGATAATGTCGGCTATGTGACTGTACCAGAGCATATATAGTGGGTTTGTCTGTATCACACAGAAGCGTATCATTGTGCCCTAAGAGTTGACCATGCCCCCATGTCCTGATGGTACCCCACGTACAGTGACCACACAACTTCCTTCAAAAAAAAAAAAAACACAATGACCACACCAGTACTAACCAACCAATCAAATCCCCTTGTGCCACCTTGAAATGTGCAACACAGCAGGAGGATTGCAATTTGCAGACCCCAAGGCTAGGGGTCAAAACGGCATGTAGCACAAAAGTAGTGGCGCTAGCAATCAACAAAATTCAGATTAGGGGACATGGTTAGATTGACACTTTCTGTTTTGGTCAGAGCCACTGGGGTTAGACTAGTTATATATATATGATTATACCCCAATCAAGACAAATCCTACACCCCTTTTTCTTAAAAAAATTAGTTCAGTTCAGACAACAGACATGGAGCATGCTCATAGATGAGTACAAGATGTCATCTCAAAGATTCTCATAATTGGGCAGCGGCATGATTTGAGTTAGCACCTACTCCATCACCTTGGGGTGTGCAAAGGTATATGCATTGCTGCCGTCCTTAGGCCCACTACTTAACCCCAAAGCTTTGGATCCTGCAACTTTTACCTCTCTGCCTGCCTGTTGCCTGAATGAAATGTTGCTGGGGTTGTGTATGGCTATGTTGTCTAGTGGATGGTGAGTGAGTGAGTGCTCTTGTCCTTCACTGCACAAACATTCTCCTGCCTCCCTACAAAGAAAAGCTAAAATTGCCAAGTCTTTCTTTAACAGCAACCAAGTTGCACTTAGGTCACATGATGGAATCAGCTGCGGTTATATATTATTATCACCTTGCATGGGAATTAGATTCCCTCTTTTCCATGTGGGAGGGAGAAAGGTCCTAATCACTTCTTTTGGTGGTGAATATTATAAAGTGCTGCCTAAGCATGCAAAGTGCACGCAGAATGATCTTTAGGGTACATACAAGACACCCTACTTTTTCTTTCTATCAAATGTCCCCTTAGATCACAAGGAGTGTCCATTCTTTCCTCCATGAGATCTTTAGAACAATATAAGGCTGGATGATCCAGGAATATCTCTCTCCCAAGGCGAAAAGATTAAAGGTGCATCCTTAGCTTTCTCTGAATTTTTATTTTAAATTTTTTTTGCTTTCCTTTCCCCTCCCTTGTTCATGCCTGGTTGGTTCATTCCTAGCCTCGATAGGCTCAGCTCTCGTAATGCGATTATGGGTATTTTTGCTTGGCCTTTTGTTTTTCTCCCACTGGCCTTGCATATCCCTATCACTTTATTCTTCGATATCTAGTTGCTTTATTCTCACTTAAAACTCATTCTAGCTACTTTTGCAGACCTTCTGTGTATCATTGTTTTGCTTGATAATTTCCTTTTTGTTGACACTATGTCTGTTTCATGTCATTTTACCGAATATTACTAAAAAATGCCGGCAAAATTCTATTGTGCATGTATATGCCAAGAATATGTAAAACACTTTTTTAGATAATGGAAGAATATCTGGCATCATCCCCACAAGTGAGAGATCAGACCAATGCAAAATTATTACAGGACACAAAAGCTTAAAACAAAAAAACAGTCTCATATACATACATTTTATGTATGTGTGATGTATGCACCGCATATCAACACAATAAATTAATTTATATATGGATTCTTTTTGTATATCTAAATAATGTTTAGGTTGCTGAATTAAGGATTGAAGAGTTGTCATGTCAGTGACAAACATATATTCAGCCTGTTCGCTTGTTGGTTTCAGCCAGAACTTATCAGCTATGGTACAGTATTTTTCCTCTCACAACAAACCAGCACCGGCCAGGCTTATCAGCCTAGAAACTAACCATCGAATATGCTTATTGTACACTTTAGGATTTCTGAATCTGCTTGGGTTCATGCCAAGTTGAAGTTGGGCCTCGTATGGGCTCAGGATCGTGTTGGACAAGGACTGGATAGGGGCTAGAGCTAGGTCATATTGGACTGAGCTAGCGTAGTGCTTACGCTAAATATTCAGCTGAGGAAATGAATACACTCATTTAATTTAATGATGCAATTTTGTTGTTGTTATTGTGTGTGTATAACTATTAGAAACTACAAAATTAGTAGCTATTACATTATTTAATTTAGAAACACATAAGTTATATGTGTATATTCATATTAAAAAACTTGCCAAAACTCATAAATTTGAAGAAATTAGTGATGAAAAATATGCATTGAAAACAGTACAAAGTTAAATGTGTCATATAATTTTTAACCTGATGAGAGACTAACAGACAGTTTTTTTTTGCGAATAATAGAGAGTTTTTAATCATGCATGCTATAACAATGGTGGATCACGCTGGTTGAGTGATCCGACCTACGTGCCAGTGCAATAACCCTGGTCATGGACCGATCTATTGTCGCAACAACCCCCATATTATGCCTAACAACATGGAAGCCCTGCCGCAGGATATATATGATGGTTACTTGATGGCCCCCAAATTCAATGGATCACAGGATTGTCTTGGCTTTGCACATTCAATGCCATTGAATGAGCTAGAGGGTGAGTGTTGTTGATGTGAAGAGCCAACAGAGGTGAAAGGAAGGAGATAGTTAGTGCATTGATTCATCCTTAACGTTTCAATTAGTTTTAAAATATATGCTGTGCTTCATGCAATAAAATATTTATGAAATATATTGTTGAAAACACTATTGATTCCCAAATACCATACACTACAGCAGACGCGTGCTTTGCTGAGTGCAATTGCACTCGGCAAAGCCTTTGCCGAGTGCTGCACTCGGCAAAGAGCTGTCGGCATATCCCCTCACGGCAAAGGCTTCTTTGCCGAGTGCCGCATGTCGGGCACTCGGCAAAGAATTTCCCGAGTGCCACGACGGCACTCGGCAAAGAAAAGCCGCCGTGATGGCCAGGTCACAGTGACGGCCCCTTTATTGAGTGCCACGCGTCGGCACTCGGCAAAGAAATGTGTTTTTTATTTTTTTAAAAAAATGCTTTGCCGAGTGCCTGAATCTGGCACTCGGCAAAGCTTGTTTCACTACTAGGGATGTGTACATTAATGATGCTCTTCTTTCGTCACTAAAGACTCCAAAATCGTCACATATATTATTTTATTACGAAGTTGTGACGATATGGTATTCGTCATTGAATGCGCGTCATATTTTACCTACAGTGACGAAACGTGTATTTTCGTCATAGATGTGCATTTGTTCTATGACGAAATAGCCGTCGTCATAGAAGTGTATTCTTTCTATGACGATCTATTTTCGTCATTGATATAGCCCCTTTTCGTCATGACTTGCCGTCTGTTAGGCGGACAGATGACGTCTACCACGCTGGCAGCTAACGTGTCTTGTCCACATGGCGCGTCCACATTGCAGGTGACGTGTCCGACCATGTGGCAGCTGACGTGGCCAGTGATGTGGATGGTCCACGTGTCCACTTTTTATTGGGCCACAAGGCTTGCTGTGATAGGTTCTCATTTTCGTCACTGAAGTAAATAGAAATTCGTCACAGAATCAATTACCAAATCGTCACAGAAAGGTCAGATAATTCATCACAAGTGCACATGCTGATTTCATTACAGAATGCAAATAATACTAGAATGACCAAAAGCTTCCATAAATTAACAGATCCAGTATTCCAATGACCAACAACTTAATCAACAATTCTAAACTCGGTTCACATAACTCACTAGACATCACATTTGAACTACTAGTTTCATCTCAGTTCACATTAACATCACAGAAAATAATAAAAAGTTGCCAACCACCAGCAACATAAGTTACTACATAAACAAAATCACCAGCAGGCCCCTTGCTTAATGAACCAGCAGCTACGAGCAGCGCTCATGTCGAAGAAGCATTGTTGATGGCCAAGATACGCTTGAGCAGCGCATTGTTCTCCTCCATTGCCTTGTTGTTTATCTCTATCAGCTGCTTGTACTGCTCCATCTCCTTTTGTGTCCTCGCCAGCTTTTCCTCAGCTTCTTCACTTCTCTTCCTGAGTTCATCGATTTCACCTTGTATAGCAGCCGTAGCTTCAGCTGCTAGTTGCTCCCGAAGCTCGCTTTCATTTGATGATGATGATTTGGAGGATGGCACTGGTTTGATGCCAACACTCTTCAGGAAAAGGTTTGAGCTGTTCTGGGAGAGCACCTGGGACACAACCTGCACACTGGACACTGCTGTCTCACCTTCAGCAACAAGTTCTGTCCTCAAAGCTTCCATATTTGACTGAAACAACAATGACCCATCATTAGTTGATACTTATTGCATTAATTTGAGGAGGAAATATCACACAAGATGTATTTTAAAAAATAAAAACCTATGCTGCATTGACAGAAACTGATGCCAAATAGGTATGCAATCATGAGTCATTTATTTGTTGTCAGGTAAACTGAATACAAGTAGAAGTCAACAACATAGGATTATTATTTAGCAAGTATGTCTAGCTATATTGGATTATGACCAGTTTTGAGCAAAAGACAGAATACAAAATGTTTGAAACAAGACATATTATCCAATTAATGAATAGTTATTGGCACAGCGAAACAGATGTCGTGACTTACAACTGCTTCTCTTGCTAGTTCAGTCAGACCATGTTTGGAGCTGGTATGGCAGGTCTTGAAGGCCTCCACCGCATCAAGTTCTTCATTTTGTTCTGTGCTTGGTTCTGCATTGTTTTTCTTCTTCTTTTGTTTCATAGATAATCAATTACAACAAAGTTTTCTCAGATGAAATGCAAAATGAGTTGTTTAGTGCAAATATGTACAGGGTACTCTTTACTTACATATGCATGTAAGTGTGCCACATAGCTGCGAGAACCCGTAGCTTGATGATACTTGACTTTACGGTGATTCTGCTTGTTCTTTTCACTTGATTCCTACAAGATAATGAACATGTCAGATAAGATCATAGGTTTAAAATGAGAAGATCCTTTGGAAACTGATTGAGAAAGAATATATGACAAGATACCTATTTATCTGAAAAACAGTAAGATGGTAATTTTTCAACTCCTGCAAAGTTGTCTACTCTTTTATGCCCCTATACAACTTCTATGAAATGTACATCTCAAATTGTCTGAATGCTCACCATGAACTGCCTTTCTATTGTTCTGTTCATGATTTTGTCCTTTAGAATATGTTATTCTATCCTTTGATGAATGGACTGATATTTAAGGGCATATTTGTAATCCTTTTTGTTTGCAGGATATATATGACCAACCCTTTTTTCCCAAGTACATTCTGCTAATTGCTCCAATTTAGGAGCTTAGGGAATCTTTATGTTTGAAAATATTTATGTGCTACACTGCTTTTCATTGAAGGGCCTGGGTATAGCAAGAAGGATTGATGAGATGATATGTTTAAAATGAGAAGATCCTTTGGAAACTGAATGAGAAAGAATATATGAGAAGATACCCATACCATGTTTTTTGGATCAGACCACTTTGCAACTAGTGCCTTCCACTGTTCATCAGTCATGCATGCAACTGGAGAAGTTGTCCTAATCTCATTTGCAGGTACACCATTGAAGTATTTATTCTTGAGCCGATAACGCATTTGTCGCACCCTAGAGCGCAGCATATCGGTGCAAGCTTCCTCTGTTGGCTTGTCGTCAGGGTTAATGGCCAAGCGCCCCTAGTCATATGACAATTCCATATTTAGTTAGTCAATTCAGGTTAAACATATATACATGTTAACCATAGAAACAGTAATGCACTTACAGAGAGCTTTCCCACAAAGTTTTTGTAATATTGATCATCTCTCTTGTATTCTTTCCAATGAGGTAGGACAGGAACCTTATCCCGAATGATGACACCAGCCTCAGATGCAAACTTGGCTGCTTGAACAGGTTCATGAGGCCTTCTTTTGCCTTCAGCAACAGCTATGGGCATTCTCCTTCCCATAGCTGTGTTCCCTTGGTGGGTGGCCTGGGTCTCCTTGGGGCTCGCTGTGCAGGAGCTACAAAATAGAATTTGCATTAAAATGATTTAGTTTCATGCAGATAAGCAAAACAGATGACATATTTGAATGACAAAGAAACTATAACTTGCCTTCAGTGTCTTCCTCTCCAGCTACATTGTCTTCATCAGCACCTGTACTGTCTTGAGCACCAGCTCCACTGACTTCCTCTGTAGCTGTATTGTCCTGACCACCAGCTCCATTGCCTTCCTCTGCATCTGTATAAGACCTTTGTGGTGGTATTTCATCATGACCATCTGTAGGATCCTCTACATTCTGGCCATCTCTCGCTGAAGGTTGAAGCCTTTTTGATGATCTTGTTTGGGATTCAGGAGTTTGCACCTGTGATCCTTGAGATGCCCTCACTCTCTTACTAGCCCTAACTCCTGGCGCCATGGTGGGACCTATCTTCTTCTTCTTTGAAGCTAGGACTTTCCGACTATACCCTGCAGGATACTGTGGAAAAAAATCAAGTAAGTCATGTGCATTAATAAGCAAGACCATATATTAAAGAACAGGTATGCAAGAAACAAGATGCATCTAAAAGCAAGGGCATATGTTAAAGAACAGATTAAAAACATTCAAATGCAATACAAATATTCCCCATCCAGTACTTTGAAGATAGAAGAAGCACCTTAGTTGCCAGGGGTTGTGGCTGCACATCAGATTCAGTGTCATCATCATCACTATCTCCTTGATCATCATCTTCAAGGAGATATTCCGATGAATCTGAATCTTCACTATTTGTTTTCTTGTTTGCTGATTTCCCCCTTCTTTGATGCAGATTGTGATACAGAGTTATTAAATTCAGTAGATAGATTTTTAGGCCGAATTCTTGCATCTTCTTTAAATTGTTCGCCACGCGTGTATCCCAGCGTCTCTCATAATCAGTTTTTGGAGGTTCTTACAAAAACAAGCAAATTGTGTCTATTAGAAAATAAAAAGGAGTGAACTAAGTACTAAGAGGTAGTAATACTAGATGCTAGATAGATAAGAGGTAGGAGCTAGTAGTGCCTGCTGAAGAGCTAAGGGATAAGAGGTGATAGGTTATAGGCAACAAGTAATAGGTCAGAGGTAAGAGGTGCAACTTTTTTGTACTGAAGCACAAATACTCTAAATTATCTGAAAATTTTAAAGATAGCTTGTACTGAACTACTCTTTTCCTATCAACACACATGCATGCACTCTGCTACATCCAAATCCAGATCATTAAAATGGTCAAACAGACCACGCCAAAATCTATTTGAAGTCAAGAGTCACAGCTACTTTCAGAATTGTACTACAATTGCTTTCAGAAAACATCACTGCTGCTTCTATTTCAGACAAATACAAGTGCAAAATAGATTACAGATCCAAGATTCAGAATACAATTTGACTGAATGGTTAGCAAACCCTAACTAGATACCAGGGCAATACAATTGTACAACAGAATTCATCAATACAGAAGAGTTTTGCTTACCTTGTTCTTGTTCTGCAGGTCGCTTCCTACCTTGCCCCCTTGTTGCCACCATTGCGGTTGTGGCTAGGTTGCGGATGTAGACCAGGTGCTCGTCGTCGGTGGTCGTCAAAGGGGAAGCAACCCTGGTGCGGTGAACCCTAGTTGACGGGAAAGCAGATCCAGTGCGGCGACGACCCACAATCCGATGGTGGTTAGGGTTAGGTTGAGGCGAGAAAGAGGTGGATGGGGCGAGATAGGTGCATGGGGCGATGAGAGAGAGGGGGATGCGGCGATTGATGTCGGCGAGGACGCAGCTCGTGGGCGGGGACGCAGCTCGTCGACGGTGGTTGTGTCCCGGCGGTGGTGGATAGGGTTGGAGAAATGGGGGGAAGAGAGAATGAGTGGCCGAGGAGGTGACGAGTGCGGGAAATGAGTAAATATACCGGTGTTTTTGGCAGAATTTTTTGACGAGGGAAATTATTTTGGCGCCTTGAGGCGCGAGAGGTTGCGGTCTTTTTTTTGGCATTGCGGGATATGTTTATCAAAGACTGCGCTCGAGAACTAATGAAACCACTTGAGTAGCGCAATGGTATGGCCCTTTGAGTTTGATCCCGAGCTCCCGGGTTCGAACCCAATGATAGCCAATTTTTTTGGGTTTTTTCAATTTTTGGGTTTTGTCAACATTTATTGTGTTTATTCCTTTTTTTATTTCTCCATGTTCTTTTTTTTGCCAGATTTTTAATTAGTACAATATAGCTTAATGATTTACCTTATTTTAGTGTATGATCATGACATAAAAATTTCTAAAAATTTGGTAGGAAACTCTCAAGTACAGTTCTAGGGAAAGGAACTGCCTATTCCGGTCTTTCTCTAAAATAGCTATCTTTGAATTCCTACTTGTAAACAAACTAAACTAATAAATATGCCTAGCTAGCATCCGCCAATGCTTTTTACTATCCCGCGACAACAAAAACTTAGTCCCTTGCCACGCTCGCTTAAATGTGTCTTTCTTTGATAATTAAATACCAAAAGCAGAGCCTTTCTTCCCTTCCTCGACACAGTGGATTGCTTTTTTGCCAGGAAATGAGTTCCTAGACTTTGGGCTTGCATCCTTTTCTCTACTTCCTATATTGAAAGAGTGGACTATAGAGGTTGAGCGATCGATCAAATAGGATAGGATCCTAGCTATCAATTTCCTTGAGTAGAAAGGAAAAGAATTCACCTAAAATGCTTGTTGGGGTAGGTCAAAGAGTATAGGTTTCACCCGGCGTAAGACATAAATCCTAGTCTCGATAAAGCGTGTACCAAAGAGTTTAAAGGGAAAGAAGCAAGGGTAAGGGGCTTTGATGAAAAATAGGTGGTGGCTAAAGACTTCCGCGATCCTTCACTTCCTTAGGGAACAGACTTTCTTTAATAAAATAAATAGGGAGAAGAGACAATAACTAGCTGACTTAGCGTCACCGATCACAGTTCTATATTCACTAAGTGAACGAAATGCTGATTGTTTGCTTACAGCACTAGCCGCCCAACTATTATACCTTGATTGGGGAGAGCAAGGCTTTGTGCCCAAAACAAACAACCTAGCTTGCACTAGCTGATAGAAATAAGGCTCCTTTCTATCTTGACTCAGCGATATCAATATGTTATTCCCCATCTTGCACTTCTCGGAAGAAATAGTGCCCCTCTCTAGGACTTCCTTCTCTCACTCTCGAGGAAGCAAACAGGGCGGGCCAGTCCTAACTGACACTGTACTATAATTGGACAATAATAGCTAAAAATATAGGAAGAAGTTTGAAAATAACTCAAGTATTTCATTTTTAATTTTTATGATATTTTTATTTTTTTAAATGTAACTCAAATATTTTATTTCTTATAAAGATAAAATAAAATAATTACCTACAATAAATAATTATTTCTATTTTTTAAGTTGTCGATATAATTTGATTACAAATGAGTTATTATTGTATAACTTGAAATAGTTGAACTAATTAATCAAACTGTAAACTGAAATCTTAATATTAAAGTTAGATATTTTTGTGGAACCTAGAAAATCAGAAAACTAATAAGATAGTGTCATATTATTGCTAATATTTAGAAAATCACAGAACGTAATATCTAATAAAAAATGTTGCAAAAAAATGGCTACCACAGGGTTTGAACCCGGGAGCTCGATGTCAAACTCAAAGGGCCAGACCATTGCGCTATTCAAGTGGGTTCGTTAGTACTCGAGCGTAGTTTTAGATAAACTCTATGAGATCCGCATCGCCCATGCTTATGAGATCCCGTTTTACCCCTAAACCGTATCCCTTTTCTGCCGCGTCAATCTGGCCCGCTGCCCCCTGGATTCTGCGCTGTCGATGCAGATCGGACGGCCGAGCAAGCGCTTTGGAGGATCAAAAACGGCGACGCGGTGCCGGCTCCCAAAACCCTATCTCACTTCTCTTCGCCCTTTCCGGGCTCACAGTAGACGCGACGCGGGGATGGCAGCCGAGAGCTCACAGCAGACGCGACGCGACAGAGCGCAGCCGAGAGCTCACAGCAGACGCGACGCGGGGATGGCGGCTCCGCCGTGGCACCCCTCGCCGGCGCACGCGTGCGGCCAGAGCCACGCGCGGCACCGTCGAGCGGCACCACGGTGGTGCCCTTTGGCCTGAGCCTGAGGCGGAGATCTAGGCAGGCGCTCAAGCTTAAGGGCTGGCGCCTCGGGAGATCCAGGCGGCCGATGGCGGCGGCGGCTCGGAGGGCTGCTTGCGGTTGCGTCTCGGGCTCGGTCTCGGAGGACTACAATCGGCCACTCAGCCTATACAGGTACCCTCACGGCCTCACCCTCACCCTCACCATCTATTGCACCCGCCACAGCGCACAAAGGCGCCACAGGATGCCATATTTTGACAGAGTATTTTTCACTAGTTGTATGCAGTTCTGCATGAAAGTGGATACAATTTCAATAGAATTTGGACATATAGGTTCACACAATAGATAGGTAGCACTTAAGTTACAGTAACATAGGTCCAGATAACATGATAGGCGGAGATAACATGTCTAGATTACATGTTCAGATTATAGGTTCAGATAACATGTCCAGGGAAAACAAAACAGTAGTGCAGTCTAGGGACATGTCAGTGGTCCATACTAGAAATCATCATCTTCATCGTCTAGGGACATGTCATCATTGTTATCATTGCCACCATCACTACAGTACTGCAGTACTGTCTCATCTTCCTCCTCATCCTCACTATCTTCACGAATAATAGGTTGCTTCTTGCTGCTTATAAGGTCTTGTAAATTTCCTTCAATTATACTGGCTTCTCCACCTTGAATATTGTGCATAACCTCATTATCAGCCCCTGCTTGCACTACATGTTCAGTAACAGAACAATAATCATCCTGATGCACATCATGACCGGCCTCATCTTTTTTAGTGACATCATAAATATTTCTATGTTCAAATTTCTGCACAACTCGCCAATCTTTACCTAAAGATGTGTCTTGCAGGTAAAATATTTTTTTCAATTGAGTTGCTAAGATGAAAGGATCAGTCTTGTACCATAATGACTGCACATTGATGGATTTGAAATGTCCGTCATCTCGAAGGCCTATCGTCTTGCCTTCTTGCTTGAACCAATCGCATCGAAATAGAACCACCGTCCGACGGACTTGAAGATTTGAGTTATATTGCAACTCAATTACCTCTTTAAGGACTCCATAAAAATCTATGTTGTTCCCATTATGTGAACCTTCAGTCATTACACCACTATTTTGTGTCAGAAGGAAAGTCTCACGATCCACAGTGCTATACCGCACTCCATTAACCTTGCAAGCTGCACAAGTCTTAACTCGCAGATCTGGGCCACATGACAGTGCCCACAATCCTTCGCTAACCGATTCTAGATTCTCCTTGCGTTTGTTCTCAATCTGTTGCAACAAAAGTACTCAGTTAACCAATTACATATGGATACTAATGCATTTACTGAACCTAGAAACACAATGTGTAGTGACTTACATGGCACCTAAACCACTTTGCAAATCCTTGTTCAACCATTTTATCAACATCAAGTGCACCTTGCTACTCAAGGTTGTCCCTATACAAGCTGCAGGGCAAAGTTAAGTCATAAGAATAATTTGAAAAATTAGAAATAAAACAAAAACTAATCCCCAAAACATCTAATAGATACTTACTCCAAATATTCCTCAGCTTCTTCACAATTATTTAGCACATACCAAACTAACTTATTGAGGTCAACATCATCAATGTACTGGCTCCTATTAGATCCAACAAGAGTAACACCATGCTTAAAAACAGAGATGTCATCAGGCAATGGCATCTCTCCATCACTACCATCATCATGGTTAAATCTATTGTCAATATCCTCCATATACCTAGAACAAAAAGTCAAGGTGTCACTTGCCATATATGCCTCAGCAATTGATCCTTCTGGCCTAGCCCTGTTCCTTACAAAATTCTTCAAAGTGCCTAGCCGCCTTTCTATTGGGTACATCCATCCGTACTGAACAGGTCCTCTTAGCAGTGCCTCATCAGGAAGATGGACAACCAAGTGCACCATGACATCAAAGAAGGCAGGTGGAAAGATTTTCTCAAGCTTGCATAGGATCAATGGAATTTCTTCTTTTAGCCGTTTGACAACATCAATCCTCAAATTTCTACTACATAGTTCCCTGAAGAAGGTCCCGAGCTCTGCAACTGCTTCATATACATCCTTCCTCACCAGTCCTCTTAGGCCAGCAGGTATGATTCTTTGCAGGAGTATGTGGCAAGAATGTGTTTTCAGCTTTCCCTGCACCTTCGAACCATCTTCACTTATGTATCTTGCTAGGTTAGCCGCATATCCATTAGGAAACTTGATACCTTTGAGAAACTTGCAGAACTCGATTTTCTGATCCTTCCCCAAGACATACGGAGCAGGTGGAGCAGTGACTGAGTTGCCATGCTGCTATAAGTGCAATTCAGGTCTTATGCCCATATCATGCAAATCTAGCCTAGCATTGGTTGTGTCCTTGGTCTTGCCCTGCACATTGAGTAATGTGCCAAGAATGTTTTCACATATGTTTTTCTCTATGTGCATCACATCGAGATTATGTGGAAGCTTCAAATGTTTCCAATATGGCAATCTCCACAACCCAACTTTGCGGCTATAAATCCTTGGACCCTCGTTGCGCTTCCTTTTATTTCTAATAATTTCAGGATGCTGCCCTAGCCTGACATCTTTCACCTTCTCTAGCTCCTCTAGGACCTCCTCCAAAGTGAACTTGCCTGGCTGATCTTTGTTTTCATGCTTACCATCGAAAGCCAAGCTTCTCCGCCATGCATGTGTCCTTGGAAGGTAACGACGATGTCCAATGTAACATATTTTACTCCATATTGCCCGAGACAATGGATCCTTGTCGCAATGAATACATGCATAATACCCTTTTGTTGTTCGCCCTGATAACGTGCTCAACACTAGAAAATCATGTATACACCATAGCACGGCAGCACGAAGGTTAAACTTTCGACCAGTACATGCATCGTAGGTACTGACACCCTTCCATAGATCGAGCAGTTCTTCGATTAGGGGCTCAAGGAACAAATCAAAATCCTTTCCTGGAGATTTTGGACCTGGGATGAGTAAAGACATAAAGCAGTTTGCTGGATTCACTCATTCCCATGGTGGGAGATTCAGCGGTGTTAGAAGCACTGGCCACATACTGTACTGCGTACTCATGTTGCCAAATGGATTGAATCCATCGGTAGCTAAGGCAAGCCTCAAGTTCCTAAAATCATCTGCAAAGGTTGGTTCCCTCGTGTCGAACTCCTTCCATGCTTCTCCATCAGCTGGATGGCTCATTACATTGTCGACTGGCGTCCTCGTTTTCTTGTGCCATTGTGTTTCCTCAGAAGTGCGCTTTGAAGCAAAAATTCTTTTCAACCTTGGCAAAAGTGGAAAATGTCTCAATACCTTATGTGGAACCCGCTTGTTCCCAATTTCATCTCGCCATCTAGACGCCTTGCATACTGGGCACACATTCTCTTTATAATACCTCTTCCGAAACAACACACAATTGTTCTTGCACACATGGATATTTTCGAAACCAAGGCCCAGTTCTCCAAGATATTTCTTGGCCTCATCATATGATTTTGGCAACTCACTCTGAGGGTATCCTGATGACAACAACTTCAGCATTGTGGAAAATGCTATATTGCCAATTCGATAACAAGACTTGATATACAACATCCTCACCAGAAAAGAGAATTTTGAATGGCTAGATCCCGGGCTAAGTGACTTCTTCGCATCTTCAAGGACTCTTGCAAACCTTGGTTGTTCTCCATCAGCCTCTGCCACAGCATACAGATCTCCTATCATCTCTGGTACTCCGTGATCCTCATCATAATCATCATCGGCCACATCCACATGTATCCCAAAGTCATGATCACTTCCTTCGACCTCTTGCTCCAAATTTTCAACTACTACAGTATCTGCCGACTCCCCATGATGAATCCACCTGGTGTATGCAGCTGACATTCCATAAATGTGTATATGGTCATTTACATCATCCTGAGGCCGTAAACTTTGATTAAGACATTTGCTGCATGGACAAAGTATGTGGTTGTCTTCGGGGTATCTTTCACTAACAAATTTCATGAACTCTTCAACTCCTTTCACATATGCAGGTGTGAATTGTGTCCCATAAATCTAGCTTCTATCCATCTGTTTTGAGAGTAAAATAAACCTTGCACCCAGTCCTAAAATTAGAGTAAACTCGACAAAATTCAAAAACACATCCAACACATGCATATATATAAAGAAATTCAAAAACAAATCAAACCTTGTACTGCTCTGTCCCACGTGCCACTACTGCTCTGTCCCACGATCACCGGCGCTCCTCTGTCCCACGCAAACCGCCGCTGCCCTGTCCCACACAAGTCGCCGCTGCCCGACGCTGCTCTCCTTGCCCCACGATCGCCGGCGCTGCTCTGACTGCCCCACAATCGCCGACGCTGGTGCACTGACCCACGCGCGTCGCTGCTGCTCTGTCCCACGAGCGCCGCCGCTACCCAGCGCTCCTCTGCTCGCGCGCCACCAGGCCCATCCCGGGGAAAATCCGAGGCCTTGTACGAAACTAAAAATTGAGGCCTACTAGCTTGAGAAAAGATCAAAACCCATTGTGAATGAATTGGATTACATCCTCTATTCTTTGTTTTTTCTTACGCTTTTCCGAACCTGATTCAAATTTTCTAGACCTATTTGCAGACGACATGGCTTCAATATTTGAACACTATTGTAGTAGGCATCTAGATGAAAAGATGAAAAGAACAAAATTTAGAGATCGGCCCACTACTCGCTATATATATAGTTTGTTGTGATTGTGAATGAATTGAAAAAAATACGAATGATTACTATTTACCTTTAGGGCCTCAGCGCCTCGCCTCGCCTGGGTCTGGGTGCCTCGCCGCTGTCAGGTCAGTTCATCACGCTCAACGCGATACGCGGCCGATAGGGCATCAGGGCGATAGGAGACGTCGAGTCGAGACTTGGGATCGCAGCAATCTGGGAGACAAAACGATGTCCATCCAGCGGCTAGGAAATCATTTTCTATTGGGCTAATAGGCTTGCTAATGGGCGATGTTGCTATTGGGCCAAGGCTTCTGTGCTTACTGCTTAGCTATACGTTTACAAATAGAAAAACTTGCATGCCTTTATCACAAAACGGCGAGTGCTCCAGTGGTAACGCACCAACATGTCTAACAGCAGGTCGCGGGTTCGAATCTCCCTACGTGCACTATTTTTTGGCAAAAAAAGGGAGGCGGAAGGATGCAGGATCAGCTAGACCGTGTGGGCCACGCTGCCCCACTTGTTCGCCGCCACGTCCTCAGGCTGAGACCCACTGGTGGGACCGCATCGCCACATCTTCGTGGTTGGGACCCAATGGTGGGACCACATTGCCATGTCCTCGAGGTGGGACCTGCTGGTGGGACCACGGCGCCACGTCCTCGAGGTGGTACATGAGCCAAACGATCTATGGCGATTTAGTTTTGTTGTTTTATGACGATTCTTTTGTTTTCGTCATTATTCTTCATGCTAAAGCTCCGTCACTTGTTACTTATGACGAAGCTAGAAATTTCGTCATAGAAAGCGCTTGTTCTGTGACGAAATTTGTAAGCGTCATGACTGAATCGTCATTGGTGAACACATTTCTAGTAGTGTTTTCTTTTTTTTTCGATTTTCTTTGCCGAGTGCTGTAGGTAGGCACTCGGCAAAGCGGTTTATTTTTTTTATTTTCTTTGCCGAGTGCCGTGACAATGGCACTCGGCAAAGCTGGGAAGCTTAGTGTCCCAGATTCCCAGCTTTGCCGAGTGTCATGGTCATGACACTCGGCAAAGAAGTGAAAAAATTCATTTTTTTTTGGTTTTTAGTCTTCCATCATTGCAAACAAGATATACATCATATATATATAACACAACTATATATCACACAAATATATACAAATGTATATCACAATCCACCACAAATACAAACATAGCATACAAGTATCACAATCTCGACTCCCAAGTCCAAAGTCCAAACACACAAGCATAGTTCACAAAGTTCACAAGTGCATTAAATCACAACAGTTGCCATTTGAAGCTCACGGCGATGGTCCGAGTTGGGATGGCCCAAACTACGATCCCGGCGACCCTCCGAGGTGGTTCAACGCCGCCCCCGATTGATGCTGCACAAAATAGAAGAGATTGCACGTGAGCGACAAGAGAAGAGATAAATATGCAAGATAAATATCCGCCACTACCACCACCACCACCACATCACCGCCATCACCAACACTTCACCACCACCACCACCACACCACCACCACCACATCACCATCATGACCACCACCACCACCACACCACCACCACCATACCACCACCACCACCATGAGCACCATAACACCGTGACCACCACCACCACCACCACACCACCACCACCACCATGACCACCACACCACCACCACCACCACTAGGTTTCTCTAGGTTTCACTAGGTTTCTCTAAGTTTCAGCATAGAAAGTAAAACTTCGTACTTATACTCACCGGGGTAGAATCAGGACGTTGTGGAGGTGGATCTGGAGCAAGTAGCGTCTGTGGGATCGCCCAACCTTGTTGCTGGCCAATTTGCTGCATGAACTCCTTGGCACAAAGCTGGTGGAAGAAAAAGCTCAACTCTGCTAGCACCTTCCAGACATTCTTAGGGACGTAGCCTCGAACCATCGATGGAAGAAGCCGCTCAATCCATATGTGGTAGTCATGACTCTTCATCCCTAAGACTCGGCCAGTCTCTGGGTTTGCTCCCCTCCTCAGATTCGCTGCATACCCATCTGGGAACTTTAACATTTGCATCCATTGTATCACTTCCGTCCTGTGCTTCTTTTCTAAGACGTAATCAGCCTTAGGCCTTTTCCATGGCTTGCCGTCTCTTGGAGGCAGCATCTCTAGCTTTGGCTATCGCATAGCGTTGCTAGGTCCACTCTGGCCTTAGGGTTGTCCTTTGTCTTGTCAGGAATGTCCATGAGTGTTGCCCAAAGTGCTTCGGCGACATTCTTCTCAATGTGCATTACATCTATATTATGTGGAAGGAGAAGGTCATCAAAATAGGGAAGCCTCTCCAAGCCCGACTTATGAGTCCATATATGTTCAACACCATATCCCACAAAGCAATCTTTCTTTGGATTATCTTTCTTTTGACTATCTTTCTATGGATTGACCACAAGAGCATCTATTAGATGAGTACAAGATGTCATCTCAAAGATTCTCATAATTGGGCAGCGGCATGATTTGAGTTAGCACCTACTCCATCACCTTGGGGTGTGCAAAGGTATATGCATTGCTGCCGTCCTTAGGCCCACTACTTAACCCCAAAGCTTTGGATCCTGCAACTTTTACCTCTCTGCCTGCCTGTTGCCTGAATGAAATGTTGCTGGGGTTGTGTATGGCTATGTTGTCTAGTGGATGGTGAGTGAGTGAGTGCTCTTGTCCTTCACTGCACAAACATTCTCCTGCCTCCCTACAAAGAAAAGCTAAAATTGCCAAGTCTTTCTTTAACAGCAACCAAGTTGCACTTAGGTCACATGATGGAATCAGCTGCGGTTATATATTATTATCACCTTGCATGGGAATTAGATTCCCTCTTTTCCATGTGGGAGGGAGAAAGGTCCTAATCACTTCTTTTGGTGGTGAATATTATAAAGTGCTGCCTAAGCATGCAAAGTGCACGCAGAATGATCTTTAGGGTACATACAAGACACCCTACTTTTTCTTTCTATCAAATGTCCCCTTAGATCACAAGGAGTGTCCATTCTTTCCTCCATGAGATCTTTAGAACAATATAAGGCTGGATGATCCAGGAATATCTCTCTCCCAAGGCGAAAAGATTAAAGGTGCATCCTTAGCTTTCTCTGAATTTTTATTTTAAATTTTTTTTGCTTTCCTTTCCCCTCCCTTGTTCATGCCTGGTTGGTTCATTCCTAGCCTCGATAGGCTCAGCTCTCGTAATGCGATTATGGGTATTTTTGCTTGGCCTTTTGTTTTTCTCCCACTGGCCTTGCATATCCCTATCACTTTATTCTTCGATATCTAGTTGCTTTATTCTCACTTAAAACTCATTCTAGCTACTTTTGCAGACCTTCTGTGTATCATTGTTTTGCTTGATAATTTCCTTTTTGTTGACACTATGTCTGTTTCATGTCATTTTACCGAATATTACTAAAAAATGCCGGCAAAATTCTATTGTGCATGTATATGCCAAGAATATGTAAAACACTTTTTTAGATAATGGAAGAATATCTGGCATCATCCCCACAAGTGAGAGATCAGACCAATGCAAAATTATTACAGGACACAAAAGCTTAAAACAAAAAAACAGTCTCATATACATACATTTTATGTATGTGTGATGTATGCACCGCATATCAACACAATAAATTAATTTATATATGGATTCTTTTTGTATATCTAAATAATGTTTAGGTTGCTGAATTAAGGATTGAAGAGTTGTCATGTCAGTGACAAACATATATTCAGCCTGTTCGCTTGTTGGTTTCAGCCAGAACTTATCAGCTATGGTACAGTATTTTTCCTCTCACAACAAACCAGCACCGGCCAGGCTTATCAGCCTAGAAACTAACCATCGAATATGCTTATTGTACACTTTAGGATTTCTGAATCTGCTTGGGTTCATGCCAAGTTGAAGTTGGGCCTCGTATGGGCTCAGGATCGTGTTGGACAAGGACTGGATAGGGGCTAGAGCTAGGTCATATTGGACTGAGCTAGCGTAGTGCTTACGCTAAATATTCAGCTGAGGAAATGAATACACTCATTTAATTTAATGATGCAATTTTGTTGTTGTTATTGTGTGTGTATAACTATTAGAAACTACAAAATTAGTAGCTATTACATTATTTAATTTAGAAACACATAAGTTATATGTGTATATTCATATTAAAAAACTTGCCAAAACTCATAAATTTGAAGAAATTAGTGATGAAAAATATGCATTGAAAACAGTACAAAGTTAAATGTGTCATATAATTTTTAACCTGATGAGAGACTAACAGACAGTTTTTTTTTGCGAATAATAGAGAGTTTTTAATCATGCATGCTATAACAATGGTGGATCACGCTGGTTGAGTGATCCGACCTACGTGCCAGTGCAATAACCCTGGTCATGGACCGATCTATTGTCGCAACAACCCCCATATTATGCCTAACAACATGGAAGCCCTGCCGCAGGATATATATGATGGTTACTTGATGGCCCCCAAATTCAATGGATCACAGGATTGTCTTGGCTTTGCACATTCAATGCCATTGAATGAGCTAGAGGGTGAGTGTTGTTGATGTGAAGAGCCAACAGAGGTGAAAGGAAGGAGATAGTTAGTGCATTGATTCATCCTTAACGTTTCAATTAGTTTTAAAATATATGCTGTGCTTCATGCAATAAAATATTTATGAAATATATTGTTGAAAACACTATTGATTCCCAAATACCATACACTACAGCAGACGCGTGCTTTGCTGAGTGCAATTGCACTCGGCAAAGCCTTTGCCGAGTGCTGCACTCGGCAAAGAGCTGTCGGCATATCCCCTCACGGCAAAGGCTTCTTTGCCGAGTGCCGCATGTCGGGCACTCGGCAAAGAATTTCCCGAGTGCCACGACGGCACTCGGCAAAGAAAAGCCGCCGTGATGGCCAGGTCACAGTGACGGCCCCTTTATTGAGTGCCACGCGTCGGCACTCGGCAAAGAAATGTGTTTTTTATTTTTTTAAAAAAATGCTTTGCCGAGTGCCTGAATCTGGCACTCGGCAAAGCTTGTTTCACTACTAGGGATGTGTACATTAATGATGCTCTTCTTTCGTCACTAAAGACTCCAAAATCGTCACATATATTATTTTATTACGAAGTTGTGACGATATGGTATTCGTCATTGAATGCGCGTCATATTTTACCTACAGTGACGAAACGTGTATTTTCGTCATAGATGTGCATTTGTTCTATGACGAAATAGCCGTCGTCATAGAAGTGTATTCTTTCTATGACGATCTATTTTCGTCATTGATATAGCCCCTTTTCGTCATGACTTGCCGTCTGTTAGGCGGACAGATGACGTCTACCACGCTGGCAGCTAACGTGTCTTGTCCACATGGCGCGTCCACATTGCAGGTGACGTGTCCGACCATGTGGCAGCTGACGTGGCCAGTGATGTGGATGGTCCACGTGTCCACTTTTTATTGGGCCACAAGGCTTGCTGTGATAGGTTCTCATTTTCGTCACTGAAGTAAATAGAAATTCGTCACAGAATCAATTACCAAATCGTCACAGAAAGGTCAGATAATTCATCACAAGTGCACATGCTGATTTCATTACAGAATGCAAATAATACTAGAATGACCAAAAGCTTCCATAAATTAACAGATCCAGTATTCCAATGACCAACAACTTAATCAACAATTCTAAACTCGGTTCACATAACTCACTAGACATCACATTTGAA